>NW_027458066.1:0-300000 GCF_050624435.1 Tenrec ecaudatus
AGTCCAAGTGCTCGCTAGTTAACCTACATAGTACAAGGGCCCGCTAGTTGACCTAGATAGTCCAAGTGCCCGCTAGGTAACCTAAGTAGTCCAAATGTCTGATAGGGATCCTACATAGTCCAAGAGCCCGCTAGGTAACTTACATAGTCCAAGTTCCCGTTCGTTAACCTAGATAGTCCAAGTGCCCGCTAGTTAACATAGATAGTCCAAGTGCCCGCTAGGGAACGTACATAGTCCAAGTGCCCGCTAGGTAACCTAGATAGTGCAAGTGTCCGCTAGTTAACCAGATAGTTCAAGTACCCGCTAGGTAACCTAGATCGTCCAAGGGCCCCCTAGTTAGCCTACATAGTCCAAGTGCCCGCTAGGTAACCTAGATAGTCCAAGTGCCCGTTCGGTCACCTAGAGAGTCCAAGTGCTCTTTAGGGAACCTAGATAGTCCAAGGGCCCGCTAGTAAACCTACATAGTCCATGGGCCCACTAGTTAACCTACATAGTGCAAGTGTCCGCTAGTTGACCTACATATTCCAAGTGCCCGCTAGTTAACCTACATAATCTAAGTGCCCGTTAGCTAACCTAGGTAGTACAAGGGTCCGCTAGTTGACCTACATAGTCCAAGTGCCCGCTAGGTAACCTAGATAATCCAATTGCCCGCTAGGGAACATTCATAGTCCAAGTGCTAGCTAGGTAACCTAGATAGTCCAAGTGCCCGCTAGTTAACCTAGATAGTCCTAGTGCCCGTTAGTTAATCTAGATAGTCCATGTGCCCACTAGGGGACATACTTAGTCCAAGTGCCCGTTAGCTAACGTAGATAGTCCAAGTGTCCGCTAGTTAACATTGAACATCCAAGTGCCCGCTAGTTAACCTAGATAGTCCAAGTGCATGCTAGTTAACCTAGATAGGCCAAGTGCCCTCTAGTTAACCGAGATCGTCCAATTGCCCGCTAGTTAACCTACATAGTCAAAGGGCCCGCTATTTGACTTACGTAGTCCACGGTCCGCTAGTTAACCTAGATAATCCAAGTGCTCGCTAGGTAACCTACATAGTACAAGGGCCCGCTAGTTGACATAGATAGTCCAAGTGCCCGCTAGTTAAGCTAGATATTCCAAGTGCCCGCTAGGTAACCTAAGTCGTCCAAATGTCCGATAGGGTTCCTACATAGTCCAAGTGCCCGCTAGGTAACCTACATAGTCCAAGTGCCCGTTCATTAACCTAGATAGTCCAAGTGCCCGCTAGGTAACCTAGACTGTTGAAGTGCCCGCTAGGTAACCTAGATAGACCGAGTGCCCGCTAGGTAACCTAGAGTCCAAGTGCTCGCTAGTTAACCTACATAGTCCAAGTGCCCGCTATGTAACCTAGATAGTCAAAGTGCCCGTTAGGTAACCTAGATAGTCCAAGTGCCCGCTAGGTAACTTACATTGTCCAAGTTCCTGCTAGGTAACCTAGATAGTCCAAGTGCCAGTTACCTAACCTAGATAGTCCAAGTGCCCGGTAAGCAACCTACATAGACCAAGTGCCCGTTGGTTAACCTAGAAGTCCAAGTGCCCGCTAGGTTAACTAGACAGTCCAAGTGCCCGCTAGGTTACCTGCATATTCCAAGTGCCCGTTCGTTAACCTAGATAGTCCAAGTGACCACTAGGTAACCTAGATAGTCCAAGTGCCTCTAGGTAACCTATATAGTCCAAGTGCCCGCTAGGTAACCTAGATAGTCCAAGGGCCCGCTAGTTAACCTAGATAGTCCAAGTGTCCTCTAGTTAACTTACATAGTCCAAGTGCCCGCTAGTTTACCTACATACCAAGTTTCCGCTACGTAACCTAGATAGTCCAAGGGCACGCTAGTTAACCTACATAGTCCAAGTGCCCGCTAAGGAACCTATATAGTCCAAGTGCACGCTAGTTAACCTAGATAGTCAAAATGCCCGGTAGTTAACCTAGATAGTCCAAGTGCCTGCTAGGTAACCTACATAGTGCAATTGTCCGCTAGTTTACCTACATATTACAAGTGCCCGCTAGTTAACATAGATAGTCCAAGTGCCCGCTAGGGAACGTACATAGTCCAAGTGCCCACTAGTTAACCTACATAGTAAATGGGCCCGCTAGTTAACCTACATAGTGCAAGAGCCCGCTAGTTAACCTATATCGTGCAAGTGTCCGCTAGTTAACCTACATAGTCCAAGTGCCAGTTAGCAAACCTAGATAGTCCAAGGGCCCGCTAGTTGACCTACATAGTCCAAGTGCCCGCTAGGTAACCAAGATAATCCAATTGCCCGCTAGGGAACATTCATAGTCCAAGTGCCAGCTAGCTAACCTAGATAGTCCAAGTGCCCGCTAGTTAACCTAGATAGTCCTAGTTCCCGTGAGTTAATCTAGAGAGTCCATGTGCCCACTAGGGGACGTACTTAGTCCAAGTGCCCGTTAGCTAACCTAGATATTCCAAGTGCCCGCAAGTTAACCTAGATAGTCCAAGTGCATGCTAGTTAACCTACATAGTCCAAGGGTCCGCTAGTTGACCTACGTAGTCCAAGGTACGCTAGTTAACCTATATAGTCCAAGTGCTCGCTAGTTAACCTACATAGTACAAGGGCCCGCTAGTTGACCTAGATAGTCCAAGTGCCCGCTAGGTAACCTAAGTAGTCCAAATGTCTGATAGGGATCCTACATAGTCCAAGAGCCCGCTAGGTAATTTACATAGTCCAAGTTCCCGTTCGTTAACCTAGATAGTCCAAGTGCCCGCTAGTTAACATAGATAGTCCAAGTGCCCGCTAGGGAACGTACATAGTCCAAGTGCCCGCTAGGTAACCTAGATAGTGCAAGTGTCCGCTAGTTAACCAGATAGTTCAAGTACCCGCTAGGTAACCTAGATCGTCCAAGGGCCCCCTAGTTAGCCTACATAGTCCAAGTGCCCGCTAGGTAACCTAGATAGTCCAAGTGCCCGTTCGGTCACCTAGAGAGTCCAAGTGCTCTTTAGGGAACCTAGATAGTCCAAGGGCCCGCTAGTAAACCTACATATTCCATGGGCCCACTAGTTAACCTACATAGTGCAAGTGTCCGCTAGTTGACCTACATATTCCAAGTGCCCGCTAGTTAACCTACATAATCTAAGTGCCCGTTAGCTAACCTAGGTAGTACAAGGGTCCGCTAGTTGACCTACATAGTCCAAGTGCCCGCTAGGTAACCTAGATAATCCAATTGCCCGCTAGGGAACATTCATAGTCCAAGTGCTAGCTAGGTAACCTAGATAGTCCAAGTGCCCGCTAGTTAACCTAGATAGTCCTAGTGCCCGTTAGTTAATCTAGATAGTCCATGTGCCCACTAGGGGACATACTTAGTCCAAGTGCCCGTTAGCTAACGTAGATAGTCCAAGTGTCCGCTAGTTAACATTGAACATCCAAGTGCCCGCTAGTTAACCTAGATAGTCCAAGTGCATGCTAGTTAACCTAGATAGGCCAAGTGCCCTCTAGTTAACCGAGATCGTCCAATTGCCCGCTAGTTAACCTACATAGTCAAAGGGCCCGCTAGTTGACTTACGTAGTCCACGGTCCGCTAGTTAACCTAGATAGTCCAAGTGCTCGCTAGTTAACCTACATAGTACAAGGGCCCGCTAGTTGACATAGATAGTCCAAGTGCCCGCTAGTTAAGCTAGATATTCCAAGTGCCCGCTAGGTAACCTAAGTCGTCCAAATGTCCGATAGGGTTCCTACATAGTCCAAGTGCCCGCTAGGTAACCTACATAGTCCAAGTGCCCGTTCGTTAACCTAGATAGTCCAAGTGCCCGCTAGGTAACCTAGACTGTTGAAGTGCCCGCTAGGTAACCTAGATAGACCAAGTGCCCGCTAGGTAACCTAGAGTCCAAGTGCTCGCTAGTTAACCTACATAGTCCAAGTGCCCGCTATGTAACCTAGATAGTCAAAGTGCCCGTTAGGTAACCTAGATAGTCCAAGTGCCCGCTAGGTAACTTACATTGTCCAAGTTCCTGCTAGGTAACCTAGATAGTCCAAGTGCCAGTTACCTAACCTAGATAGTCCAAGTGCCCGGTAAGCAACCTACATAGACCAAGTGCCCGTTGGTTAACCTAGAAGTCCAAGTGCCCGCTAGGTTAACTAGACAGTCCAAGTGCCCGCTAGGTTACCTGCATATTCCAAGTGCCCGTTCGTTAACCTAGATAGTCCAAGTGACCACTAGGTAACCTAGATAGTCCAAGTGCCTCTAGGTAACCTATATAGTCCAAGTGCCCGCTAGGTAACCTAGATAGTCCAAGGGCCCGCTAGTTAACCTAGATAGTCCAAGTGTCCTCTAGTTAACTTACATAGTCCAAGTGCCCGCTAGTTTACCTACATACCAAGTTTCCGCTACGTAACCTAGATAGTCCAAGGGCACGCTAGTTAACCTACATAGTCCAAGTGCCCGCTAAGGAACCTATATAGTCCAAGTGCACGCTAGTTAACCTAGATAGTCAAAATGCCCGGTAGTTAACCTAGATAGTCCAAGTGCCTGCTAGGTAACCTACATAGTGCAATTGTCCGCTAGTTTACCTACATATTACAAGTGCCCACTAGTTAACCTACATAGTCAATGGGCCCGCTAGTTAACCTACATTGTGCAAGAGCCCCCTAGTTAACCTATATCGTGCAAGTGTCCGCTAGTTAACCTACATAGTCCAAGTGCCAGTTAGCTAACCTAGATAGTCCAAGGGCCCGCTAGTTGACCTACATAGTCCAAGTGTCCAGTAGGTAACCTAGATAATCCAATTGCCCGCTAGGGAACATTCATAGTTCAAGTGCCAGCTAGCTAACCTAGATAGTCCAAGTGCCCGCTAGTTAACCTAGATAGTCCTAGTGCCCGTTAGTTAATCTAGATAGTCCATGTGCCCACTAGGGGACATACTTAGTCCAAGTGCCCGTTAGCTAACGTAGATAGTCCAAGTGTCCGCTAGTTAACATTGAACATCCAAGTGCCCGCTAGTTAACCTAGATAGTCCAAGTGCATGCTAGTTAACCTAGATAGGCCAAGTGCCCTCTAGTTAACCGAGATCGTCCAATTGCCCGCTAGTTAACCTACATAGTCAAAGGGCCCGCTATTTGACTTACGTAGTCCAAGGTCCGCTAGTTAACCTAGATAGTCCAAGTGCCCGCTAGGTAACCTAGAGTCCAAGTGCTCGCTAGTTAACCTACATAGTCCAAGTGCCCGCTATGTAACCTAGATAGTCAAAGTGCCCGTTAGGTAACCTAGATAGTCCAAGTGCCCCCTAGGTAACTTACATTGTCCAAGTTCCTGCTAGGTAACCTAGATAGTCCAAGTGCCAGTTACCTAACCTAGATAGTCCAAGTGCCCGGTAAGCAACCTACATAGACCAAGTGCCCGTTGGTTAACCTAGAAGTCCAAGTGCCCGCTAGGTTAACTAGACAGTCCAAGTGCCCGCTAGGTTACCTGAATATTCCACGTGCCTGTTCGTTAACCTAGATAGTCCAAGTGACCACTAGGTAACCTAGATAGTCCAAGTGCCTCTAGGTAACCTATATAGTCCAAGTGCCCGCTAGGTAACCTAGATAGTCCAAGGGCCCGCTAGTTAACCTAGATAGTCCAAGTGTCCTCTAGATAACTTACATAGTCCAAGTGCCCGCTAGTTTACCTACATACCAAGTTTCCGCTACGTAACCTAGATAGTCCAAGGGCCCGCTAGTAAACCTACATAGTCCATGGGCCCACTACTTAACCTACATAGTGAAAGTGTCCGCTAGTTGACCTACATATTCCAAGTGCCCGCTAGTTAACCTACATAATCTAAGTGCCCGTTAGCTAACCTAGGTAGTCCAAGGGCCCACTAGTTGACCTACATAGTCCAAGTGCCATCTAGGTATCCTAGATAGTACAAGTGCCCGCTACGTAACCTAGATAGTCCAAGGGCACGCTAGTTAACCTACATAGTCCAAGTAACCGCTAAGGAACCTACATAGTCCAAGTGCACGCTAGTTAAAGTAGATAGTCCAAGGGCCCGCTAGTTAACCTAGATAGTCCAAGTGTCCTCTAGTTAACCTACATAGTCAAAGTGCCCGCTAGTTAACCTACATACCAAGTTTCCGCTACGTAACCTAGATAGTCCAAGGGCACGCTAGTTAACTACATAGTCCAAGTGCCCGCTAAGGAACCTACATAGTCCAAGTGCACGCTAGTTAACCTAGATAGTTAAAATGCCCGCTAGTTAACCGAGATAGTCCAAGTGCCTGCTAGGTAACCTACATAGTGCAAGTGTCCGCCAGTTTACCTACATATTCCAAGTGCCCGCTAGTTAACATAGATAGTCCAAGTGCCCGCTAGGGAACGTACATAGTCCAAGTGCCCACTAGTTAACCTACATAGTCAATGGGCCCGCTAGTTAACCTACATAGTTCAAGAGCCCGCTAGTTAACTTAGATCGTGCAAGTGTCCGCTAGTTAACCTACATAGTCCAAGTGCCAGTTAGCTAACCTAGATAGTCCAAGGGCCCGCTAGTTGACCTACATACTCCAAGTGCCCGCTAGGTAACCTAGATAATCCAATTGCCCGCTAGGGAACATTCATAGTCCAAGTGCCAGCTAGCTAACCTAGATAGTCCAAGTGCCCGCTAGTTAACCTAGATAGTCCTAGTTCCCGTGAGTTAATCTAGATAGTCCATGTGCCCACTAGGGGACGTACTTAGTCCAAGTGCCCGTTAGCTAACCTAGATAGTCCAAGTGCCCGCTAGTTAACCTAGATAGTCCAAGTGCATGCTAGTTAACCTAGATAGTCCAAGTGTCCTCTAATTAATCTAGATCGTCCAAGTCCCCGCTAGTTAACCTACATTGCCCAAGGGTCCGCTAGTTGACCTACGTAGTCCAAGGTACGCTAGTTAACCTATATAGTCCAAGTGCTCGCTAGTTAACCTACATTGTACAAGGGCCCGCTAGTTGACCTAGATAGTCCAAGTGCCCGCTAGGTAACCTAAGTAGTCCAAATGTCTGATAGGGATCCTACATAGTCCAAGAGCCCGCTAGGTAACCTACATAGTCCAAGTTCCCGTTCATTAGCCTAGATAGTCCAAGTGCCCGCTAGTTAACATAGATAGTCCAAGTGCCCGCTAGGGAACGTACATAGTCCAAGTGCCCGCTAGGTAACCTGGATAGTGCAAGTGTCCGCTAGTTAAGCTAGATAGTTCAAGGACCCGCTAGGTAACCTAGATCGTCCAAGGGCCCCCTAGTTAGCCTACATAGTCCAAGTGCCCGCTAGGTAACCTAGATAGTCCAAGTGCCCGTTCGGTCACCTAGAGAGTCCAAGTGCTCTTTAGGGAACCTAGATAGTCCAAGGGCCCGCTAGTAAATCTACATAGTCCATGGGCCCACTAGTTAACCTACATAGTGCAAGTGTCCGCTAGTTGACCTACATATTCCAAGTGCCCGCTAGTTAACCTACATAATCTAATTGCCCGTTAGCTAACCTAGGTAGTACAAGGGTCCGCTAGTTGACCTACATAGTCCAAGTGCCCGCTAGGTAACCTAGATAATCCAATTGCCCGCTAGGGAACATTCATAGTCCAAGTGCTAGCTAGGTAACCTAGATAGTCCAAGTGCCCGCTAGTTAACCTAGATAGTCCTAGTGCCCGTTAGTTAATCTAGATAGTCCATGTGCCCACTAGGGGACATACTTAGTCCAAGTGCCCGTTAGCTAACGTAGATAGTCCAAGTGTCCGCTAGTTAACATTGAACATCCAAGTGCCCGCTAGTTAACCTAGATAGTCCAAGTGCATGCTAGTTAACCTTGATAGGCCAAGTGCCCTCTAGTTAACCGAGATCGTCCAATTGCCCGCTAGTTAACCTACATAGTCCAAGGGCCCACTAGTTGACTTACTTAGTCCAAGGTCCGCTAGTTAACCTAGATAGTCCAAGTGCTCGCTAGTTAACCTACATAGTACAAGGGCCCGCTAGTTGACCTAGATAGTCCAAGTGCCCGCTAGTTAAGCTAGATATTCCAAGTGCCCGCTAGGTAACCTAAGTAGTCCAAATGTCCGATAGGGTTCCTACATAGTCCAAGTTCCCGCTAGGTAACCTACATAGTCCAAGTGCCCGTTCGTTAACCTAGATAGTCCAAGTGCCCGCTAGTTAACCTAGATAGTCCAAGTGCCTGCTAGGTAACCTAGATAGTCCAAGTGCCCGCTAGTTAACCTAGAGTCCAAGTGCTCGCTAGTTAACCTACATAGTCCAAGTGCCCGCTATGTAACCTAGATAGTCAAAGTGCCCGTTAGGTAACCTAGATAGTCCAAGTGCCCGCTAGGTAACTTACATTGTCCAAGTTCCTGCTAGGTAACCTAGATAGTCCAAGTGCCCGTTACCTAACCTAGATAGTCCAAGTGCCCGGTAAGCAACCTACATAGACCAAGTGCCCGTTCGTTAACCTAGAAGTCCAAGTACACGCTAGGTTAACTAGACACTCCAAGTGCACGCTAGGTTACCTGCATATTCCAAGTGCCCGTTCGTTAACCTAGATAGTCCAAGTGACCACTAGGTAACCTAGATAGTCAAGTGCCCTCTAGGTAACCTATATAGTCCAAGTGCCCGCTAGTTAACCTAGATAGTCCAAGGGCCCGCTAGTTAACCTAGATAGTCCAAGTGTCCTCTAGTTAACCTACATAGTCCAAGTGCCCGCTAGTTAACCTACATACCAAGTGCCCGCTACGTAACCTAGATAGTCCAAGGGCACGCTAGTTAACCTACATAGTCCAAGTGCCTGCGAAGGAACCTACTTAGTCCAAGTGCACGCTAGTTGACCTAGATAGTCAAAGTGCCCGCTAGTTAACCTAGATAGTCATAATGCCCGCTAGTTAACCTAGATAGTCCAAGTGCCTGCTAGGTAACCTACATAGTGCAAGTGACCGCTAGTTTACCTACATATTCCAAGTGCCCGCTAGTTAACCTAGATAGTCCAAGGGCCCGCTAGTTAACCTAGATAGTCCAAGTGTCCTCTAGTTAACCTACATAGTCCAAGTGCCCACTAGTTAACCTACATACCAAGTGCCCGCTACGTAACCTAGATAGTCCAAGGGCACGCTAGTTAACCTACATAGTCCAAGTGCCTGCGAAGGAACCTACTTAGTCCAAGTGCACGCTAGTTGACCTAGATAGTCAAAGTGCCCGCTAGTTAACCTAGATAGTCATAATGCCCGCTAGTTAACCTAGATAGTCCAAGTGCCTGCTAGGTAACCTACATAGTGCAAGTGTCCGCTAGTTTACCTACATATTCCAAGTGCCCGCTAGTTAACATAGATAGTCCAAGTGCCCACTAGGGAACGTACATAGTCCAAGTGCCCACTAGTTAACCTACATAGTCAATGGGCCCGCTAGTTAACCTACATAGTGCAAGAGCCCGCTAGTTAACCTAGATCGTGCAAGTGTTCGCTAGTTAACCTACATAGTCCAAGTGCCAGTTAGCTAACCTACATAGTCCAAGGGCCCGCTATTTGACCTACATAGTCCAAGTGCCCGCTAGGTAACCTAGATAATCCAATGGCCCCCTAGGGAACATTCATAGTTCAAGTGCCAGCTAGCTAACCTAGATAGTCCAAGTGCCCGCTAGTTAACCTACATAGTCCTAGTGCCCGTGAGTTAATCTAGATAGTCCATGTGACCACTAGGGGACGTACTTAGTCCAAGTGCCCGTTAGCTAACCTAGATAGTCCAAGTGCCCACTAGTTAACCTAGATAGTCCAAGTGCATGCTAGTTAACCTAGATAGTCCAAGTGTCCCCTAGTTAATCTAGATCGTCCAAGTGCCCGCTAGTTAACCTACATAGTCCAAGGGTCCGCTAGTTGACCTACGTAGTCCAAGGTACGCTAGTTAACCTATATAGTCCAAGTGCTCGCTACTTAACCTACATAGTACAAGGGCCCGCTAGTTGACTTAGATAGTCCAAGTGCCCGCTAGGTAACCTAAGTAGTCCAAATGTCCGATAGGGATCCTACATAGTCCAAGTTCCCGCTAGGTAACCTACATAGTCCAAGTGCCCGTTCGTTAACCTAGATAGTCCAAGTGCCCGCTAGTTAACATAGATAGTCCAAGTGCCTGCTAGGGAACGTACATAGTCCAAGTGCCCGCTAGGTAACCTAGATAATGCAAGTGTCCTCTAGTTAACCTAGATAGTTCAAGTAACCGCCAGGTAACCTAGATAGTCCAAGGACCCCCTAGTTAGCCTACATAGTCAAAGTGCCCGCTAGGTAACCTAGATAGTCTAAGTGCCCGTTCGGTCATCTAGACAGTCCAAGTGCCCTTTAGGGAACCTCGATAGTCCAAGGGCCCGCTAGTAAACCTACATAGTCCATGGGCCCACTAGTTAACCTACATAGTGAAAGTGTCCGCTAGTTGACCTACATATTCCAAGTGCCCGCTAGTTAACCTACATAATCTAAGTGCCCGTTAGCTAACCTAGGTAGTCCAAGGGCCCACTAGTTGACCTACATAGTCCAAGTGCCATCTAGGTATCCTAGATAGTACAAGTGCCCGCTACGTAACCTAGATAGTCCAAGGGCACGCTAGTTAACCTACATAGTCCAAGTGCCCGCTAAGGAACCTACATAGTCCAAGTGTACGCTAGTTAACCTAGATAGTCCAAGGGCCCGCTAGTTAACCTAGATAGTCCAAGTGTCCTCTAGTTAACCTACATAGTCAAAGTGCCCTCTAGTTAACCTACATACCAAGTTTCCGCTACGTAACCTAGATAGTCCAAGGGCACGCTAGTTAACCTACATAGTCCAAGTTCCCGCTAAGGAACCTACATAGTCCAAGTGCACGCTAGTTAACCTAGATAGTTAAAATGCCCGCTAGTTAACCTAGATAGTCCAAGTGCCCGCTAGTTAACCTAGATAGTCCAAGTGCATGCTAGTTAACCTAGATAGTCCAAGTGTCCTCTAGTTAATCTAGATCGTCCAAGTCCCCGCTAGTTAACCTACATAGCCCAAGGGTCCGCTAGTTGACCTACGAAGTCCAAGGTACGCTAGTTAACCTATATAGTCCAAGTGCTCGCTAGTTAACCTACATAGTACAAGGGCCCGCTAGTTGACCTAGATAGTCCAAGTGCCCGCTAGGTAACCTAAGTAGTCCAAATGTCTGATAGGGATCCTACATAGTCCAAGAGCCCGCTAGGTAACCTACATAGTCCAAGTGCCCGTTCGTTAACCTAGATAGTCCAAGTGCCCGCTAGGTAACCTAGATAATCCAATTGCCCGCTAGGGAACATTCATAGTCCAATGCTAGCTAGGTAACCTAGATAGTCCAAGTGCCCGCTAGTTAACCTAGATAGTCCTAGTGCCCGTTAGTTAATCTAGATAGTCCATGTGTCCACTAGGGGACATACTTAGTCCAAGTGCCCGTTAGCTAACGTAGATAGTCCAAGTGTCCGCTAGTTAACATTGAACATCCACGTGCCCGCTAGTTAACCTAGATAGTCCAAGTGCATGCTAGTTAACCTAGATAGGCCAAGTGCCCTCTAGTTATCCGAGATCGTCCAATTGCCCGCTAGTTAACCTACATAGTCCAAGGGCCCGCTAGTTGACTTACGTAGTCCAAGGTCCGCTAGTTAACCTAGATAATCCAAGTGCTCGCTAGTTATCCTACATACTACAAGGGCCCGCTAGTTGACCTAGATAGTCCAAGTGCCCGCTAGTTAAGCTAGATATTCCAAGTGCCGCTAGGTAACCTAAGTAGTCCAAATGTCCGATAGGGTTCCTACATAGTCCAAGTGCCCGCTAGGTAACCTACATAGTCCAAGTGCCCGTTCGTTAACCTTGATAGTCCAAGTGCCCGCTAGTTAACCTAGACTGTCGAAGTGCCCGCTAGGTAACCTAGATAGTCCAAATGCCCGCTGGGTAACATAGAGTCCAAGTGCTCGCTAGTTAACCTACATAGTCCAAGTGTCCGCTATGTAACCTAGATAGTCAAAGTGCCCGTTAGGTATCCTAGATAGACCAAGTGCCCGCTAGGTAACTTACATTGTCCAAGTTCCTGCTAGGTAACCTAGATAGTCCAAGTGCCCGTTACCTAACCTAGATAGTCCAAGTGCCCGGTAAGCAACCTACATAGACCAAGTGACCGTTCGTTAACCTAGAAGTCCAAGTGCCCGCTAGGTTAACTAGACAATCCAAGTGCCCGCTAGGTTACCTGCATATTCCAAGTGCCCGTTCGTTAACCTAGATAGTCCAAGTGACCACTAGGTAACCTAGATAGTCCAAGTGCCCTCTAGGTAACCTATATAGTCCAAGTGCCCGCTAGTTAACCTAGATAGTCCAAGGGCCCGCTAGTTAAACTAGATAGTTCAAGTGTCCTCTAGTTAACCTACATAGTCCAAGTGCCCGCTAGTTAACCTACATACCACATGCCCGCTACGTAACCTAGATAGTCCAAGGGCACGCTAGCTAACCTACATAATCCAAGTGCCAGCGAAGGAACCTACTTAGTCCAAGTGCACGCTAGTTGACCTTGATAGTCAAAGTGCCCGCTAGTTAACCTAGACAGTCATAATGCCCGCTAGTTAACCTAGATAGTCCAAGTGCCTGCTAGGTAACCTACATAGTGCAAGTGTCCGCTAGTTTACCTACATATTCCAAGTGCCCGCTAGTTAACATAGATAGTCCAAGTGCCAACTAGGGAACGTACATAGTCCAAGTGCCCACTAGTTAACCTACATAGTCAATGGGCCCGCTAGTTAACCTACATAGTGCAAGAGCCCGCTAGTTAACCTATATCGTGCAAGTGTCCGCTAGTTAACCTACATAGTCTAAGTGCCAGTTAGCTAACCTAGATAGTCCAAGGGCCCGCTAGTTGACCTACATAGTCCAAGTGCCCGCTAGGTAACCTAGATAATCCAATTGCCCCCTAGGGAACATTCATAGTTCAAGTGCCAGCTAGCTAACCTAGATAGTCCAAGTGCCCGCTAGTTAACCTAGATAGTCCTAGTTCCCGTGAGTTAATCTAGATAGTCCATGTGCCCACTAGGGGACGTACTTAGTCCAAGTGCCCGTTAGCTAACCTAGATAGTCCAAGTGCCCGCTAGTTAACCTAGATAGTCCAAGTGCATGCTAGTTAACCTAGATAGTCCAAGTGTCCTCTAGTTAATCTAGATCGTCCAAGTCCCCGCTAGTTAACCTACATAGCCCAAGGGTCCGCTAGTTGACCTATGTAGTCCAAGGTACGCTAGTTAACCTATATAATCCAAGTGCTCGCTAGTTAACCTACATAGTACAAGGGCCCGCTAGTTGACCTAGATAGTCCAAGTGCCCGCTAGGTAACCTAAGTAGTCCAAATGTCTGATAGGGATCCTACATAGTCCAAGAGCCCGCTAGGTAACCTACATAGTCCAAGTTCCCGTTCGTTAACCTAGATAGTCCAAGTGCCCACTAGTTAACATAGATAGTCCAAGTGCCCGCTAGGGAACGTACATAGTCCAAGTGCCTGCTAGGTAACCTGGATAGTGCAAGTGTCCGCTAGTTAACCAGATAGTTCAAGTACCCGCTAGGTAACCTAGATCGTCCAAGGGCCCCCTAGTTAGCCTACATAGTCCAAGTGCCCGCTAGGTAACCTAGATAGTCCAAGTGCCCGTTCGGTCACCTAGAGAGTCCAAGTGCTCTTTAGGGAACCTAGATAGTCCAAGGGCCCGCTAGTAAACCTACATAGTCCATGGGCCCACTAGTTAACCTACATAGTGCAAGTGTCCGCTAGTTGACCTACATATTCCAAGTGCCCGCTAGTTTACCTACATAATCTAAGTGCTCGTTAGCTAACCTAGGTAGTGCAAGGGTCCGCTAGTTGACCTACATAGTCCAAGTGCCCGCTAGGTAACCTAGATAATCCAATTGCCCGCTAGGGAACATTCATAGTCCAAGTGCTAGCTAGGTAACCTAGATAGTCCAAGTGCCCGCTAGTTAACCTAGATAGTCCTAGTGCCCGTTAGTTAATCTTGATAGTCCATGTGCCCACTAGGGGACATACTTAGTCCAAGTGCCCGTTAGCTAACGTAGATAGTCCAAGTGTCCGCTAGTTAACATTGAACATCCAAGTGCCCGCTAGTTAACCTAGATAGTCCAAGTGCATGCTAGTTAACCTAGATAGGCCAAGTGCCCTCTAGTTAACCGAGATCGTCCAAGTTCCCGCTAGTTAACCTACATAGTCCAAGGGCCCGCTAGTTGACTTACGTAGTCCAAGTTCCGATAGTTAACCTAGATAGTCCAAGTGCTCGCTAGTTAACCTACATACTACAAGGGCCCGCTAGTTGACCTAGATAATCCAAGTGCCCGCTAGTTAAGCTAGATATTCCAAGTGCCCGCTAGGTAACCTAAGTAGTCCAAATGTCCGATAGGGTTCCTACATAGTCCAAGTGCCCGCTAGGTAACCTACATAGTCCAAGTGCCCGTTCGTTAACCTAGATAGTCCAAGTGCCCGCTAGGTAACCTAGACTGTCGAAGTGCCCGCTAGGTAACCTAGAGAGTCCAAGTGCCCGCTAGTAACCTAGAGTCCAAGTGCTCGCTAGTTAACCTACATAGTCCAAGTGCCCGCTATGTAACCTAGATAGTCAAAGTGCCCGTTAGGTAACCTAGATAGTCCAAGTGCCCGCTAGGTAACTTACATTGTCCAAGTTCTGCTAGGTAACCTAGATAGTCCAAGTGCCCGTTACCTAACCTAGATAGTCCAAGTGCCCGGTAAGCAACCTACATAGACCAAGTGCCCGTTCGTTAACCTAGAAGTCCAAGTGCCCGCTAGGTTAACTAGACAGTCCAAGTGCCCGCTAGGTTACCTGCATATTCCAAGTGCCCGTTCGTTAACCTAGATAATCCAAGTGACCACTAGGTAACCTAGATAGTCCAAGTGCCCTCTAGGTAACCTATATAGTCCAAGTGCCCGCTAGGTAACCTAGATAGTCCAAGGGCCCGCTAGTTAACCTAGATCGTCCAAGTGTCCGCTAGATAACCTACATAGTCCAAGTTCCCGTTAGGGAACCTAGATAGTTCAAGTACCCGCCAGGTAACCTAGATCGTCCAAGGGCCCCCTCGTTAGCCTACATAGTCCAAGTGCCCGCTAGGTAACCTAGATAGTCTAAGTGCCCGTTCGGTCACCTAGAGAGTCCAAGTGCCCTTTAGGGAACCTAGATAGTCCAAGGGCCCGCTAGTAAACCTACATAGTCCATGGGCCCACTAGTTAACCTACATAGTGCAAGTGTCCGCTAGTTGACCTACATATTCCAAGTGCCTGCTAGTTAACCTACATAATCTAAGTGCCCGTTAGCTAACCTAGGTAGTCCAAGGGCCCACTAGTTGACCTACATAGTCCCAGTGCCAGCTAGGTATCCTAGATAGTACAAGTGCCCGCTACGTAACCTAGATAGTCCAGGGCACGCTAGTTAACCTACATAGTCCAAGTGCCCGCTAAGGAACTTACATAGACAAGTGCACGCTAGTTAACCTAGATAGTCAAAGTGCCCGCTAGTTAACCTAGATAGTCCAAGTGCCTGCTAGGTAACCTACATAGTGCAAGTGTCCGCTAGTTTACCTACATATTCCAAGTGCCCGCTTGTTAACATAGATTGTCCAAGTGCCCGCTAGAGAACGTACATAGTCCAAGTGCCCACTAGTTAACCTACATAGTCAATGAGCCCGCTAGTTAACCTACATAGTGCAAGAGCCCGCTAGTTAACCTATATCGTGCTAGTGTCTGCTAGTTAACCTACATAGTCCAAGTGCCCGTTCGTTAGCCTACATACTCCAAGTGCCCGCTAGGTAACCTAGATAATCCAATTGCCCGCTAGGGAACATTCATAGTCCAAGTGCCAGCTAGGTAACCTAGATAGTCCAAGTGCCCGCTAGTTAACCTAGATAGTCCTAGTGCCCGTTAGTTAATCTAGATAGTCCATGTGACCACTAGGGGACATACTTAGTCCAAGTGCCCGTCAGCTAACGTAGATAGACCATGTGCCCGCTAGGTTACCTATATAGTCCAAGTGCCTGTTCGTTAACCTAGATAGTCCAAGTGCCGGCTAGTTAACCTACATAGTCCAGGTCCCTGCTAGGTAACCTAGATAGTTCAAGGGCCCGCTAGTTAACCTACATAGTCCAAGTGCCTGGTAGTTAACTTACATAGTTCAAGTGTCCATAGGGAACATACATAGTCCAAGTGCCCGCATGGAAACCTACATAATCCAAGTGCCCGTTAGGTAACCTAGATAGTCCAAATGCCCGCTAGGGAACCCACATAATCCAAGTGCCCGCTAGGGAACTTACATAGTCCATGGGCCCGCTAGGAAACCTACATAGTCCAAGTGCCCGTTAGTTAACCTAGATAGTCCAAGTGCCCGCTAGGTAACCTAGATAGTCCAACAGCCCGCTAGGTAAACTAGATAGTCCAAGAGCCCGCTAGTTAACCTACATAGGCCAAGTGCCTAGTAGTTAACTTACAGAGTTCAAGTGTCCGTAGGGAACATACATAGTCAAAGTGCCCGCTAGGGAACCTACATAGTCCAAGTGTCCGGTAGGTAACCCAGATAGTCCAAATGCCCGCTAGGGAACCCACATAGTCCAAGTGCCCGCTAGGGAACTTACATAGTCCAAGGGCCCACGAGGGAATCTACATAGTCCAAGTGCCCGTTAGTTAACCTAGATTGTCCAAGTGCCCGTTAGGTAACCTAGATAGTCCAACAGCCCGCTAGGTAACCTACATATTCCAAGAACCCGCTAGGTAACGTAGATAGTTCAAGTGCCAGCTAGGTAACCTAGATAGTTCAAGTGCCCGCTAGGTAACCTACAGAGTCTAAGTGCCCGCTAGGTTATCTATATAGTCCAAATGCCCGCTAGGGAACCTACATAGTCCAAGTGCCCGCTAGGTAACCTAGATAATCCAAGTGCCCGCTAGTTAACCTATATCGTCCAAGTGCCCGCTAGTTAACGTAGATCGTCCAAGTGCCCGCTAGTTAACCTACATAGTCAATGGGCCCGCTAGTTAACCTACATAGTGCAAGAGCCCGCTAGTTAACCTAGATCGTGCAAGTGTCCGCTAGTTAACCTACATAGTCCAAGTGCCCGTTAGCTAACCTAGATAGTCCTAGGGCCCGCTAGTTGACCTACATAGTTCAAGTGCCCGCTAGGTAACCTAGATAATCCAATTGCCCGCTAGTTAACCTATATCGTCCAAGTGCCCGCTAGTTAACCTATATAGTCAATGGGCCTGCTAGTTAACATACATAGTGCAAGAGCCCGCTAGTTAACCTAGATCGTGCAAGTGTCCGCTAGTTAACCTACATAGTCCAAGTGCCAGTTAGCTAACCTAGATAGTCCAAGGGCCCGCTAGTTGACCTACATAGTTCAAGTGCCCGCTAGGTAAACTAGATAATCCAATTGCCCGCTAGTTAACCTATATCGTCCAAGTGCCCGCTAGTTACCCTAGATCGTCCAAGTGCCCGCTAGTTAACCTATATAGTCAATGGGCCTGCTAGTTAACTTACATAGTACAAGAGCCCGCTAGTTAACCTAGATCGTGCAAGTGTCCGCTAGTTAACCAACATAGTCCAAGTGCCAGTTAGCTAACCTAGATAGTCCAAGTGCCCGGTAGTTAACCTAGATAGTCCAAGTGCATGCTAGTTAACCTAGATAGTCCAAGTGTCCTCTAGTTAATCTAGATCGTCCAAGTGCCCGCTAGTTAACCTACATAGACCAAGGGTCCGCTAGTTGACCTACGTAGTCCAAGGTACGCTAGTTAACCTATATAGTCCAAGTGCTCGCTAGTTAACCTACATAGTACAAGGGCCCGCTAGTTGACCTAGATAGTCCAAGTGCCCGCTAGGTAACATAAGTAGTCCAAATGTCCGATAGGGATCCTACATAGTCCAAGTTCCCGCTAGGTAACCTACATAGTCCAAGTGCCCGTTCGTTAACCTAGATAGTCCAAGTGCCCGCTAGTTAACATAGAAAGTCCAAGTGCCTTCTAGGGAACGTACATAGTCTAAGTGCCCGCTAGGTAACCTAGATAGTGCAAGTGTCCGCTAGTTAACCTAGATAGTTCAAGTACCCGACAGGTAACCTAGATCGTCCAAGGGCCCCCTAGTTAGCCTACATAGTCCAAGTGCCCGCTAGGTAACCTAGATAGTCTAAGTGCCCGTTCGGTCACCTAGACAGTCCAAGTGCCCTTTAGGGAACCTAGATAGTCCAAGGGCCCGCTAGTAAACCTACATAGTCCATGGGCCCACTAGTTAACCTACATAGTGCAAGTGTCCGCTAGTTGACCTACATATTCCAAGTGCCCGCTAGTTAACCTACATAATCTAAGTGCCCGTTAGCTAACCTAGGTAGTCCAAGGGTCCACTAGTTGACCTATATAGTCCAAGTGCCATCTAGGTATCCTAGATAGTACAAGTGCCCGCTACGTAACCTAGATAGTCCAAGGGCACGCTAGTTAACCTACATAGTCCAAGTGCCCGCTAAGGAACCTACATAGTCCAAGTGCACGCTAGTTAACCTAGATAGTTAAAATGCCCGCTAGTTAACCTAGATAGTCCAAGTGCCTGCTAGGTAACCTACATAGTGCAAGTGTCCGCTAGTTTACCTACATATTCCAAGTGCCCGCTAGTTAACATACATAGTCCAAGTGCCCGCTAGGGAACGTACATAGTCCAAGTGCCGACTAGTTAACCTACATAGTCAATGGGCCCGCTAGTTAACCTACAGAGTGCAAGAGCCCGCTAGTTAACCTATATCGTGCAAGTGTCCGCTAGTTGACCTACATAATCCAATTGCCAGTTAGCTAACCTAGATAGTCCAAGTGCCCGCTAGTTGACCTACATAGTCCAAGTGCCCGCTAGGTAACCTAGATAATCCAATTGCCCGCTAGGGAACATTCATAGTTCAAGTGCCAGCTAGCTAACCTAGATAGTCCAAGTGCCCGCTAGTTAACCGAGATAGTCCTAGTTCCCGTGAGTTAATCTAGATAGTCCATGTGCCCACTAGGGGACGTACTTAGTCCAAGTGCCCGTTAGCTAACCTAGATAGTCCAAGTGCATGCTAGTTAACCTAGATAGTCCAAGTGTCCTCTAGTTAATCTAGATCGTCCAAGTGCCCGCTAGTTAATCTACATAGTCCAATGGTCCGCTAGTTGACCTACGTAGTCCAAGGTACGCTAGTTAACCTATATAGTCCAAGTGCTCACTAGTAAACCTACATAGTACAAGGGCCCGCTAGTTGACCTATCTAGTCCAAGTGCCCGCTAGGTAACATAAGTAGTCCAAATGTCCGATAGGGATCCTACATAGTCCAAGTTCCCGCTAGGTAACCTACATAGTCCAAGTGCCCGTTCGTTAACCTAGATAGTCCAAGTGCCCGCTAGTTAACATAGATAGTCCAAGTGCCTGCTAGGGAACGTACATAGTCCAAGTGCCCGCTAGGTAGCCTAGATAGTGCAAGTGTCCGCTAGTTAACCTAGATAGTTCAAGTACCCGCCAGGTAACCTAGATCGTCCAAGGGCCCCCTAGTTAGCCTTCATAGTCCAAGTGCCCGCTAGGTAACCTAGATAGTCTAAGTGCCCGTTCGGTCACCTAGACAGTCCAAGTGCCCTTTAGGGAACCTCGATAGTCCAAGGGCCCGCTAGTAAACCTACATAGTCCATGGGCCCACTAGTTAACCTACATAGTGAAAGTGTCCGCTAGTTGACCTACATATTCCAAGTGCCCGCTAGTTAACCTACATAATCTAAGTGCCCGTTAGCTAACCTAGGTAGTCCAAGGGCCCACTAGTTGACCTACATAGTCCCAGTGCCATCTAGGTATCCTAGATAGTACAAGTGCCCGCTACGTAACCTAGATAGTCCAAGGGCACGCTAGTTAACCTACATAGTCCAAGTGCCCGCTAAGGAACCTACATAGTCCAAGTGCACGCTAGTTAACCTAGATAGTCCAAGGGCCCGCTAGTTAACCTAGATAGTCCAAGTGTCCTCTAGTTAACCTACATAGTCAAAGTGCCCGCTAGTTAACCTACATACCAAGTTTCCGCTACGTAACCTAGATAGTCCAAGGGCACGCTAGTTAACCTACATAGTCCAAGTGCCCGCTAAGGAACCTACATAGTCCAAGTGCACGCTAGTTAAACTAGATAGTTAAAATGCCCGCTAGTTAACCTAGATAGTCCAAGTGCCCGCTAGTTAACCTAGATAGTCCAAGTGCATGCTAGTTAACCTAGATAGTCCAAGTGTCCTCTAGTTAATCTAGATCGTCCAAGTCCCCGCTAGTTAACCTACATAGCCCAAGGGTCCGCTAGTTGACCTACGAAGTCCAAGGTACGCTAGTTAACCTATATAGTCCAAGTGCTCGCTAGTTAACCTACATAGTACAAGGGCCCGCTAGTTGACCTAGATAGTCCAAGTGCCCGCTAGGTAACCTAAGTAGTCCAAATGTCTGATAGGGATCCTACATAGTCCAAGAGCCCGCTAGGTAACCTACATAGTCCAAGTGCCCGTTCGTTAACCTAGATAGTCCAAGTGCCCGCTAGGTAACCTAGATAATCCAATTGCCCGCTAGGGAACATTCATAGTCCAATGCTAGCTAGGTAACCTAGATAGTCCAAGTGCCCGCTAGTTAACCTAGATAGTCCTAGTGCCCGTTAGTTAATCTAGATAGTCCATGTGTCCACTAGGGGACATACTTAGTCCAAGTGCCCGTTAGCTAACGTAGATAGTCCAAGTGTCCGCTAGTTAACATTGAACATCCACGTGCCCGCTAGTTAACCTAGATAGTCCAAGTGCATGCTAGTTAACCTAGATAGGCCAAGTGCCCTCTAGTTATCCGAGATCGTCCAATTGCCCGCTAGTTAACCTACATAGTCCAAGGGCCCGCTAGTTGACTTACGTAGTCCAAGGTCCGCTAGTTAACCTAGATAATCCAAGTGCTCGCTAGTTATCCTACATACTACAAGGGCCCGCTAGTTGACCTAGATAGTCCAAGTGCCCGCTAGTTAAGCTAGATATTCCAAGTGCCGCTAGGTAACCTAAGTAGTCCAAATGTCCGATAGGGTTCCTACATAGTCCAAGTGCCCGCTAGGTAACCTACATAGTCCAAGTGCCCGTTCGTTAACCTTGATAGTCCAAGTGCCCGCTAGGTAACCTAGACTGTCGAAGTGCCCGCTAGGTAACCTAGATAGTCCAAGTGCCCGCTGGGTAACATAGAGTCCAAGTGCTCGCTAGTTAACCTACATAGTCCAAGTGTCCGCTATGTAACCTAGATAGTCAAAGTGCCCGTTAGGTATCCTAGATAGACCAAGTGCCCGCTAGGTAACTTACATTGTCCAAGTTACTGCTAGGTAACCTAGATAGTCCAAGTGCCCGTTACCTAACCTAGATAGTCCAAGTGCCCGGTAAGCAACCTACATAGACCAAGTGACCGTTCGTTAACCTAGAAGTCCAAGTGACCGCTAGGTTAACTAGACAATCCAAGTGCCCGCTAGGTTACCTGCATATTCCAAGTGCCCGTTCGTTAACCTAGATAGTCCAAGTGACCACTAGGTAACCTAGATAGTCCAAGTGCCCTCTAGGTAACCTATATAGTCCAAGTGCCCGCTAGTTAACCTAGATAGTCCAAGGGCCCGCTAGTTAACCTAGATAGTTCAAGTGTCCTCTAGTTAACCTACATAGTCCAAGTGCCCGCTAGTTAACCTACATACCACATGCCCGCTACGTAACCTAGATAGTCCAAGGGCACGCTAGCTAACCTACATAATCCAAGTGCCAGCGAAGGAACCTACTTAGTCCAAGTGCACGCTAGTTGACCTTGATAGTCAAAGTGCCCGCTAGTTAACCTAGACAGTCATAATGCCCGCTAGTTAACCTAGATAGTCCAAGTGCCTGCTAGGTAACCTACATAGTGCAAGTGTCCGCTAGTTTACCTACATATTCCAAGTGCCCGCTAGTTAACATAGATAGTCCAAGTGCCCACTAGGGAACGTACATAGTCCAAGTGCCCACTAGTTAACCTACATAGTCAATGGGCCCGCTAGTTAACCTACATAGTGCAAGAGCCCGCTAGTTAACCTATATCGTGCAAGTGTCCGCTAGTTAACCTACATAGTCTAAGTGCCAGTTAGCTAACCTAGATAGTCCAAGGGCCCGCTAGTTGACCTACATAGTCCAAGTGCCCGCTAGGTAACCTAGATAATCCAATTGCCCCCTAGGGAACATTCATAGTTCAAGTGCCAGCTAGCTAACCTAGATAGTCCAAGTGCCCGCTAGTTAACCTACATAGTCCTAGTGCCCGTTAGTTAATCTAGATAGTCCATGTGCCCACTAGGGGACGTACTTAGTCCAAGTGCCCGTTAGCTAACCTAGATAGTCCAAGTGCCCGCTGGTTAACCTAGATAGTCCAAGTGCATGCTAGTTAACCTAGATAGTCCAAGTGTCCTCTAGTTAATCTAGATCGTCCAAGTGCCCGCCAGTTAACCTACATAGTCCAAAGGTCCGCTAGTTGACCTACGTAGTCCAAGGTACGCTAGTTAACCTATATAGTCCAAGTGCTCGCTAATTAACCTACATAGTACAAGGGCCCGCTAGTTGACCTAGATAGTCCAAGTGCCCGCTAGGTAACATAAGTAGTCCAAATGTCCGATAGGGATCCTACATAGTCCAAGTTCCCGCTAGGTAACCTACATAGTCCAAGTGCCCGTTCGTTAACCTAGATAGTCCAAGTGCCCGCTAGTTAACATAGATAGTCCAAGTGCCTGCTAGGGAACGTACATAGTCCAAGTGCCCGCTAGGTAACCTAGATAGTGCAAGTGTCCACTAGTTAACCTAGATAGTTCAAGTACCCGCCAGGTAACCTAGGTCGTCCAAGGGCCCCCTAGTTAGCCTACATAGTCCAAGTGCCCGCTAGGTAACCTAGATAGTCTAAGTGCCCGTTCGGTCACCTAGACAGTCCAAGTGCCCTTTAGGGAACCTAGATAGTCCAAGGGCCCGCTAGTAAACCTACATAGTCCATGGGCCCACTAGTTAACCTACATAGTGCAAGTGTCCGCTAGTTGACCTACATATTCCAAGTGCCCGCTAGTTAACCTACATAATCTAAGTGCCCGTTAGCTAACCTAGGTAGTCCAAGGGCCCACTAGTTGACCTACATACTCCAAGTGCCATCTAGGTATCCTAGATAGTACAAGTGCCCGCTACGTAACGTAGATAGTCCAAGGGCACGCTAGTTAACCTACATAGTCCAAGTAACCGCTAAGGAACCTACATAGTCCAAGTGCACGCTAGTTAAACTAGATAGTCCAAGGGACCGCTAGTTAACCTAGATAGTCCAAGTGTCCTCTAGTTAACCTACATAGTCCAAGTGCCCGCTAGTTAACCTACATACCAAGTTTCCGCTACGTAACCTAGATAGTCCAAGGGCACGCTAGTTAACCTACATAGTCCAAGTGCCCGCTAAGGAACCTACATAGTCCAAGTGCACGCTAGTTAACCTAGACAGTTAAAATGCCCGCTTGTTAACCTAGATAGTCCAAGTGCCTGCTAGGTAACCTACATAGTGCAAGTGTCCGCTAGTTTACCTACATATTCCAAGTGCCCGCTAGTTAACATAGATAGTCCAAGTGCCCGCTAGGGAACGTACATAGTCCAAGTGCCCACTAGTTAACCTACATAGTAAATGGGCCCGCTAGTTAACCTACATAGTGCAAGAGCCCGCTAGTTAACCTATATCGTGCAAGTGTCCGCTAGTTAACCTACATAGTCCAAGTGCCAGTTAGCTAACCTAGATAGTCCAAGGGCCCGCTAGTTGACCTACATAGTCCAAGTGCCCGCTAGGTAACCTAGATAATCCAATTGCCCGCTAGGGAACATTCATAGTCCAAGTGCCAGCTAGCTAACCTAGATAGTCCAAGTGCCCGCTAGTTAACCTAGATAGTCCTAGTTCCCGTGAGTTAATCTAGATAGTCCATGTGCCCACTAGGGGACGTACTTAGTCCAAGTGCCCGTTAGCTAACCTAGATAGTCCAAGTGCCCGCTAGTTAACCTAGATAGTCCAAGTGCATGCTAGTTAACCTAGATAGTCCAAGTGTCCTCTAGTTAATCTAGATCGTCCAAGTCCCCGCTAGTTAACCTACATAGCCCAAGGGTCCGCTAGTTGACCTATGTAGTCCAAGGTACGCTAGTTAACCTATATAATCCAAGTGCTCGCTAGTTAACCTACATAGTACAAGGGCCCGCTAGTTGACCTAGATAGTCCAAGTGCCCGCTAGGTAACCTAAGTAGTCCAAATGTCTGATAGGGATCCTACATAGTCCAAGAGCCCGCTAGGTAACCTACATAGTCCAAGTTCCCGTTCGTTAACCTAGATAGTCCAAGTGCCCACTAGTTAACATAGATAGTCCAAGTGCCCGCTAGGGAACGTACATAGTCCAAGTGCCTGCTAGGTAACCTGGATAGTGCAAGTGTCCGCTAGTTAACCAGATAGTTCAAGTACCCGCTAGGTAACCTAGATCGTCCAAGGGCCCCCTAGTTAGCCTACATAGTCCAAGTGCCCGCTAGGTAACCTAGATAGTCCAAGTGCCCGTTCGGTCACCTAGAGAGTCCAAGTGCTCTTTAGGGAACCTAGATAGTCCAAGGGCCCGCTAGTAAACCTACATAGTCCATGGGCCCACTAGTTAACCTACATAGTGCAAGTGTCCGCTAGTTGACCTACATATTCCAAGTGCCCGCTAGTTTACCTACATAATCTAAGTGCTCGTTAGCTAACCTAGGTAGTGCAAGGGTCCGCTAGTTGACCTACATAGTCCAAGTGCCCGCTAGGTAACCTAGATAATCCAATTGCCCGCTAGGGAACATTCATAGTCCAAGTGCTAGCTAGGTAACCTAGATAGTCCAAGTGCCCGCTAGTTAACCTAGATAGTCCTAGTGCCCGTTAGTTAATCTTGATAGTCCATGTGCCCACTAGGGGACATACTTAGTCCAAGTGCCCGTTAGCTAACGTAGATAGTCCAAGTGTCCGCTAGTTAACATTGAACATCCAAGTGCCCGCTAGTTAACCTAGATAGTCCAAGTGCATGCTAGTTAACCTAGATAGGCCAAGTGCCCTCTAGTTAACCGAGATCGTCCAATTGCCCGCTAGTTAACCTACATAGTCCAAGGGCCCGCTAGTTGACTTACGTAGTCCAAGGTCCGCTAGTTAACCTAGATAGTCCAAGTGCTCGCTAGTTAACCTACATACTACAAGGGCCCGCTAGTTGACCTAGATAATCCAAGTGCCCGCTAGTTAAGCTAGATATTCCAAGTGCCCGCTAGGTAACCTAAGTAGTCCAAATGTCCGATAGGGTTCCTACATAGTCCAAGTGCCCGCTAGGTAACCTACATAGTCCAAGTGCCCGTTCGTTAACCTAGATAGTCCAAGTGCCCGCTAGGTAACCTAGACTGTCGAAGTGCCCGCTAGGTAACCTAGAGAGTCCAAGTGCCCGCTAGTAACCTAGAGTCCAAGTGCTCGCTAGTTAACCTACATAGTCCAAGTGCCCGCTATGTAACCTAGATAGTCAAAGTGCCCGTTAGGTAACCTAGATAGTCCAAGTGCCCGCTAGGTAACTTACATTGTCCAAGTTCTGCTAGGTAACCTAGATAGTCCAAGTGCCCGTTACCTAACCTAGATAGTCCAAGTGCCCGGTAAGCAACCTACATGGACAAAGTGCCCGTTCGTTAACCTAGAAGTCCAAGTGCCCGCTAGGTTAACTAGACAGTCCAAGTGCCCGCTAGGTTACCTGCATATTCCAAGTGCCCGTTCGTTAACCTAGATAATCCAAGTGACCACTAGGTAACCTAGATAGTCCAAGTGCCCTCTAGGTAACCTATATAGTCCAAGTGCCCGCTAGGTAACCTAGATAGTCCAAGGGCCCGCTAGTTAACCTAGATCGTCCAAGTGTCCGCTAGATAACCTACATAGTCCAAGTTCCCGTTAGGGAACCTAGATAGTTCAAGTACCCGCCAGGTAACCTAGATCGTCCAAGGGCCCCCTCGTTAGCCTACATAGTCCAAGTGCCCGCTAGGTAACCTAGATAGTCTAAGTGCCCGTTCGGTCACCTAGAGAGTCCAAGTGCCCTTTAGGGAACCTAGATAGTCCAAGGGCCCGCTAGTAAACCTACATAGTCCATGGGCCCACTAGTTAACCTACATAGTGCAAGTGTCCGCTAGTTGACCTACATATTCCAAGTGCCTGCTAGTTAACCTACATAATCTAAGTGCCCGTTAGCTAACCTAGGTAGTCCAAGGGCCCACTAGTTGACCTATATAGTCCCAGTGCCAGCTAGGTATCCTAGATAGTACAAGTGCCCGCTACGTAACCTAGATAGTCCAGGGCACGCTAGTTAACCTACATAGTCCAAGTGCCCGCTAAGGAACTTACATAGACAAGTGCACGCTAGTTAACCTAGATAGTCAAAGTGCCCGCTAGTTAACCTAGATAGTCCAAGTGCCTGCTAGGTAACCTACATAGTGCAAGTGTCCGCTAGTTTACCTACATATTCCAAGTGCCCGCTTGTTAACATAGATAGTCCAAGTGCCCGCTAGAGAACGTACATAGTCCAAGTGCCCACTAGTTAACCTACATAGTCAATGAGCCCGCTAGTTAACCTACATAGTGCAAGAGCCCGCTAGTTAACCTATATCGTGCTAGTGTCTGCTAGTTAACCTACATAGTCCAAGTGCCCGTTCGTTAGCCTACATACTCCAAGTACCCGCTAGGTAACCTAGATAATCCAATTGCCCGCTAGGGAACATTCATAGTCCAAGTGCCAGCTAGGTAACCTAGATAGTCCAAGTGCCCGCTAGTTAACCTAGATAGTCCTAGTGCCCGTTAGTTAATCTAGATAGTCCATGTGACCACTAGGGGACATACTTAGTCCAAGTGCCCGTTAGCTAACGTAGATAGACCATGTGCCCGCTAGGTTACCTATATAGTCCAAGTGCCTGTTCGTTAACCTAGATAGTCCAAGTGCCGGCTAGTTAACCTACATAGTCCAGGTCCCTGCTAGGTAACCTAGATAGTTCAAGGGCCCGCTAGTTAACCTACATAGTCCAAGTGCCTGGTAGTTAACTTACATAGTTCAAGTGTCCATAGGGAACATACATAGTCCAAGTGCCCGCATGGAAACCTACATAATCCAAGTGCCCGTTAGGTAACCTAGATAGTCCAAATGCCCGCTAGGGAACCCACATAATCCAAGTGCCCGCTAGGGAACTTACATAGTCCATGGGCCCGCTAGGAAACCTACATAGTCCAAGTGCCCGTTAGTTAACCTAGATAGTCCAAGTGCCCGCTAGGTAACCTAGATAGTCCAACAGCCCGCTAGGTAAACTAGATAGTCCAAGAGCCCGCTAGTTAACCTACATAGGCCAAGTGCCTAGTAGTTAACTTACAGAGTTCAAGTGTCCGTAGGGAACATACATAGTCAAAGTGCCCGCTAGGGAACCTACATAGTCCAAGTGTCCGGTAGGTAACCCAGATAGTCCAAATGCCCGCTAGGGAACCCACATAGTCCAAGTGCCCGCTAGGGAACTTACATAGTCCAAGGGCCCACGAGGGAATCTACATAGTCCAAGTGCCCGTTAGTTAACCTAGATTGTCCAAGTGCCCGTTAGGTAACCTAGATAGTCCAACAGCCCGCTAGGTAACCTACATATTCCAAGAACCCGCTAGGTAACGTAGATAGTTCAAGTGCCAGCTAGGTAACCTAGATAGTTCAAGTGCCCGCTAGGTAACCTACAGAGTCTAAGTGCCCGCTAGGTTATCTATATAGTCCAAATGCCCGCTAGGGAACCTACATAGTCCAAGTGCCCGCTAGGTAACCTAGATAATCCAAGTGCCCGCTAGTTAACCTATATCGTCCAAGTGCCCGCTAGTTAACGTAGATCGTCCAAGTGCCCGCTAGTTAACCTACATAGTCAATGGGCCCGCTAGTTAACCTACATAGTGCAAGAGCCCGCTAGTTAACCTAGATCGTGCAAGTGTCCGCTAGTTAACCTACATAGTCCAAGTGCCCGTTAGCTAACCTAGATAGTCCTAGGGCCCGCTAGTTGACCTACATAGTTCAAGTGCCCGCTAGGTAACCTAGATAATCCAATTGCCCGCTAGTTAACCTATATCGTCCAAGTGCCCGCTAGTTAACCTATATAGTCAATGGGCCTGCTAGTTAACATACATAGTGCAAGAGCCCGCTAGTTAACCTAGATCGTGCAAGTGTCCGCTAGTTAACCTACATAGTCCAAGTGCCAGTTAGCTAACCTAGATAGTCCAAGGGCCCGCTAGTTGACCTACATAGTTCAAGTGCCCGCTAGGTAAACTAGATAATCCAATTGCCCGCTAGTTAACCTATATCGTCCAAGTGCCCGCTAGTTACCCTAGATCGTCCAAGTGCCCGCTAGTTAACCTATATAGTCAATGGGCCTGCTAGTTAACTTACATAGTACAAGAGCCCGCTAGTTAACCTAGATCGTGCAAGTGTCCGCTAGTTAACCAACATAGTCCAAGTGCCAGTTAGCTAACCTAGATAGTCCAAGTGCCCGGTAGTTAACCTAGATAGTCCAAGTGCATGCTAGTTAACCTAGATAGTCCAAGTGTCCTCTAGTTAATCTAGATCGTCCAAGTGCCCGCTAGTTAACCTACATAGACCAAGGGTCCGCTAGTTGACCTACGTAGTCCAAGGTACGCTAGTTAACCTATATAGTCCAAGTGCTCGCTAGTTAACCTACATAGTACAAGGGCCCGCTAGTTGACCTAGATAGTCCAAGTGCCCGCTAGGTAACATAAGTAGTCCAAATGTCCGATAGGGATCCTACATAGTCCAAGTTCCCGCTAGGTAACCTACATAGTCCAAGTGCCCGTTCGTTAACCTAGATAGTCCAAGTGCCCGCTAGTTAACATAGAAAGTCCAAGTGCCTTCTAGGGAACGTACATAGTCTAAGTGCCCGCTAGGTAACCTAGATAGTGCAAGTGTCCGCTAGTTAACCTAGATAGTTCAAGTACCCGACAGGTAACCTAGATCGTCCAAGGGCCCCCTAGTTAGCCTACATAGTCCAAGTGCCCGCTAGGTAACCTAGATAGTCTAAGTGCCCGTTCGGTCACCTAGACAGTCCAAGTGCCCTTTAGGGAACCTAGATAGTCCAAGGGCCCGCTAGTAAACCTACATAGTCCATGGGCCCACTAGTTAACCTACATAGTGCAAGTGTCCGCTAGTTGACCTACATATTCCAAGTGCCCGCTAGTTAACCTACATAATCTAAGTGCCCGTTAGCTAACCTAGGTAGTCCAAGGGTCCACTAGTTGACCTATATAGTCCAAGTGCCATCTAGGTATCCTAGATAGTACAAGTGCCCGCTACGTAACCTAGATAGTCCAAGGGCACGCTAGTTAACCTACATAGTCCAAGTGCCCGCTAAGGAACCTACATAGTCCAAGTGCACGCTAGTTAACCTAGATAGTTAAAATGCCCGCTAGTTAACCTAGATAGTCCAAGTGCCTGCTAGGTAACCTACATAGTGCAAGTGTCCGCTAGTTTACCTACATATTCCAAGTGCCCGCTAGTTAACATACATAGTCCAAGTGCCCGCTAGGGAACGTACATAGTCCAAGTGCCGACTAGTTAACCTACATAGTCAATGGGCCCGCTAGTTAACCTACAGAGTGCAAGAGCCCGCTAGTTAACCTATATCGTGCAAGTGTCCGCTAGTTGACCTACATAATCCAATTGCCAGTTAGCTAACCTAGATAGTCCAAGTGCCCGCTAGTTGACCTACATAGTCCAAGTGCCCGCTAGGTAACCTAGATAATCCAATTGCCCGCTAGGGAACATTCATAGTTCAAGTGCCAGCTAGCTAACCTAGATAGTCCAAGTGCCCGCTAGTTAACCGAGATAGTCCTAGTTCCCGTGAGTTAATCTAGATAGTCCATGTGCCCACTAGGGGACGTACTTAGTCCAAGTGCCCGTTAGCTAACCTAGATAGTCCAAGTGCCGGCTAGTTAACCTAGATAGTCCAAGTGCATGCTAGTTAACCTAGATAGTCCAAGTGTCCTCTAGTTAATCTAGATCGTCCAAGTGCCCGCTAGTTAATCTACATAGTCCAATGGTCCGCTAGTTGACCTACGTAGTCCAAGGTACGCTAGTTAACCTATATAGTCCAAGTGCTCACTAGTAAACCTACATAGTACAAGGGCCCGCTAGTTGACCTATCTAGTCCAAGTGCCCGCTAGGTAACATAAGTAGTCCAAATGTCCGATAGGGATCCTACATAGTCCAAGTTCCCGCTAGGTAACCTACATAGTCCAAGTGCCCGTTCGTTAACCTAGATAGTCCAAGTGCCCGCTAGTTAACATAGATAGTCCAAGTGCCTGCTAGGGAACGTACATAGTCCAAGTGCCCGCTAGGTAGCCTAGATAGTGCAAGTGTCCGCTAGTTAACCTAGATAGTTCAAGTACCCGCCAGGTAACCTAGATCGTCCAAGGGCCCCCTAGTTAGCCTTCATAGTCCAAGTGCCCGCTAGGTAACCTAGATAGTCTAAGTGCCCGTTCGGTCACCTAGACAGTCCAAGTGCCCTTTAGGGAACCTCGATAGTCCAAGGGCCCGCTAGTAAACCTACATAGTCCATGGGCCCACTAGTTAACCTACATAGTGAAAGTGTCCGCTAGTTGACCTACATATTCCAAGTGCCCGCTAGTTAACCTACATAATCTAAGTGCCCGTTAGCTAACCTAGGTAGTCCAAGGGCCCACTAGTTGACCTACATAGTCCCAGTGCCATCTAGGTATCCTAGATAGTACAAGTGCCCGCTACGTAACCTAGATAGTCCAAGGGCACGCTAGTTAACCTACATAGTCCAAGTGCCCGCTAAGGAACCTACATAGTCCAAGTGCACGCTAGTTAACCTAGATAGTCCAAGGGCCCGCTAGTTAACCTAGATAGTCCAAGTGTCCTCTAGTTAACCTACATAGTCAAAGTGCCCGCTAGTTAACCTACATACCAAGTTTCCGCTACGTAACCTAGATAGTCCAAGGGCACGCTAGTTAACCTACATAGTCCAAGTGCCCGCTAAGGAACCTACATAGTCCAAGTGCACGCTAGTTAAACTAGATAGTTAAAATGCCCGCTAGTTAACCTAGATAGTCCAAGTGCCCGCTAGTTAACCTAGATAGTCCAAGTGCATGCTAGTTAACCTAGATAGTCCAAGTGTCCTCTAGTTAATCTAGATCGTCCAAGTCCCCGCTAGTTAACCTACATAGCCCAAGGGTCCGCTAGTTGACCTACGAAGTCCAAGGTACGCTAGTTAACCTATATAGTCCAAGTGCTCGCTAGTTAACCTACATAGTACAAGGGCCCGCTAGTTGACCTAGATAGTCCAAGTGCCCGCTAGGTAACCTAAGTAGTCCAAATGTCTGATAGGGATCCTACATAGTCCAAGAGCCCGCTAGGTAACCTACATAGTCCAAGTGCCCGTTCGTTAACCTAGATAGTCCAAGTGCCCGCTAGGTAACCTAGATAATCCAATTGCCCGCTAGGGAACATTCATAGTCCAATGCTAGCTAGGTAACCTAGATAGTCCAAGTGCCCGCTAGTTAACCTAGATAGTCCTAGTGCCCGTTAGTTAATCTAGATAGTCCATGTGTCCACTAGGGGACATACTTAGTCCAAGTGCCCGTTAGCTAACGTAGATAGTCCAAGTGTCCGCTAGTTAACATTGAACATCCACGTGCCCGCTAGTTAACCTAGATAGTCCAAGTGCATGCTAGTTAACCTAGATAGGCCAAGTGCCCTCTAGTTATCCGAGATCGTCCAATTGCCCGCTAGTTAACCTACATAGTCCAAGGGCCCGCTAGTTGACTTCCGTAGTCCAAGGTCCGCTAGTTAACCTAGATAATCCAAGTGCTCGCTAGTTATCCTACATACTACAAGGGCCCGCTAGTTGACCTAGATAGTCCAAGTGCCCGCTAGTTAAGCTAGATATTCCAAGTGCCGCTAGGTAACCTAAGTAGTCCAAATGTCCGATAGGGTTCCTACATAGTCCAAGTGCCCGCTAGGTAACCTACATAGTCCAAGTGCCCGTTCGTTAACCTTGATAGTCCAAGTGCCCGCTAGGTAACCTAGACTGTCGAAGTGCCCGCTAGGTAACCTAGATAGTCCAAGTGCCCGCTGGGTAACATAGAGTCCAAGTGCTCGCTAGTTAACCTACATAGTCCAAGTGTCCGCTATGTAACCTAGATAGTCAAAGTGCCCGTTAGGTATCCTAGATAGACCAAGTGCCCGCTAGGTAACTTACATTGTCCAAGTTCCTGCTAGGTAACCTAGATAGTCCAAGTGCCCGTTACCTAACCTAGATAGTCCAAGTGCCCGGTAAGCAACCTACATAGACCAAGTGACCGTTCGTTAACCTAGAAGTCCAAGTGCCCGCTAGGTTAACTAGACAATCCAAGTGCCCGCTAGGTTACCTGCATATTCCAAGTGCCCGTTCGTTAACCTAGATAGTCCAAGTGACCACTAGGTAACCTAGATAGTCCAAGTGCCCTCTAGGTAACCTATATAGTCCAAGTGCCCGCTAGTTAACCTAGATAGTCCAAGGGCCCGCTAGTTAACCTAGATAGTTCAAGTGTCCTCTAGTTAACCTACATAGTCCAAGTGCCCGCTAGTTAACCTACATACCACATGCCCGCTACGTAACCTAGATAGTCCAAGGGCACGCTAGCTAACCTACATAATCCAAGTGCCAGCGAAGGAACCTACTTAGTCCAAGTGCACGCTAGTTGACCTTGATAGTCAAAATGCCCGCTAGTTAACCTAGACAGTCATAATGCCCGCTAGTTAACCTAGATAGTCCAAGTGCCTGCTAGGTAACCTACATAGTGCAAGTGTCCGCTAGTTTACCTACATATTCCAAGTGCCCGCTAGTTAACATAGATAGTCCAAGTGCCCACTAGGGAACGTACATAGTCCAAGTGCCCACTAGTTAACCTACATAGTCAATGGGCCCGCTAGTTAACCTACATAGTGCAAGAGCCCGCTAGTTAACCTATATCGTGCAAGTGTCCGCTAGTTAACCTACATAGTCTAAGTGCCAGTTAGCTAACCTAGATAGTCCAAGGGCCCGCTAGTTGACCTACATAGTCCAAGTGCCCGCTAGGTAACCTAGATAATCCAATTGCCCCCTAGGGAACATTCATAGTTCAAGTGCCAGCTAGCTAACCTAGATAGTCCAAGTGCCCGCTAGTTAACCTACATAGTCCTAGTGCCCGTTAGTTAATCTAGATAGTCCATGTGCCCACTAGGGGACGTACTTAGTCCAAGTGCCCGTTAGCTAACCTAGATAGTCCAAGTGCCCGCTGGTTAACCTAGATAGTCCAAGTGCATGCTAGTTAACCTAGATAGTCCAAGTGTCCTCTAGTTAATCTAGATCGTCCAAGTGCCCGCCAGTTAACCTACATAGTCCAAAGGTCCGCTAGTTGACCTACGTAGTCCAAGGTACGCTAGTTAACCTATATAGTCCAAGTGCTCGCTAATTAACCTACATAGTACAAGGGCCCGCTAGTTGACCTAGATAGTCCAAGTGCCCGCTAGGTAACATAAGTAGTCCAAATGTCCGATAGGGATCCTACATAGTCCAAGTTCCCGCTAGGTAACCTACATAGTCCAAGTGCCCGTTCGTTAACCTAGATAGTCCAAGTGCCCGCTAGTTAACATAGATAGTCCAAGTGCCTGCTAGGGAACGTACATAGTCCAAGTGCCCGCTAGGTAACCTAGATAGTGCAAGTGTCCACTAGTTAACCTAGATAGTTCAAGTACCCGCCAGGTAACCTAGGTCGTCCAAGGGCCCCCTAGTTAGCCTACATAGTCCAAGTGCCCGCTAGGTAACCTAGATAGTCTAAGTGCCCGTTCGGTCACCTAGACAGTCCAAGTGCCCTTTAGGGAACCTAGATAGTCCAAGGGCCCGCTAGTAAACCTACATAGTCCATGGGCCCACTAGTTAACCTACATAGTGCAAGTGTCCGCTAGTTGACCTACATATTCCAAGTGCCCGCTAGTTAACCTACATAATCTAAGTGCCCGTTAGCTAACCTAGGTAGTCCAAGGGCCCACTAGTTGACCTACATACTCCAAGTGCCATCTAGGTATCCTAGATAGTACAAGTGCCCGCTACGTAACGTAGATAGTCCAAGGGCACGCTAGTTAACCTACATAGTCCAAGTAACCGCTAAGGAACCTACATAGTCCAAGTGCACGCTAGTTAAACTAGATAGTCCAAGGGCCCGCTAGTTAACCTAGATAGTCCAAGTGTCCTCTAGTTAACCTACATAGTCCAAGTGCCCGCTAGTTAACCTACATACCAAGTTTCCGCTACGTAACCTAGATAGTCCAAGGGCACGCTAGTTAACCTACATAGTCCAAGTGCCCGCTAAGGAACCTACATAGTCCAAGTGCACGCTAGTTAACCTAGACAGTTAAAATGCCCGCTTGTTAACCTAGATAGTCCAAGTGCCTGCTAGGTAACCTACATAGTGCAAGTGTCCGCTAGTTTACCTACATATTCCAAGTGCCCGCTAGTTAACATAGATAGTCCAAGTGCCCGCTAGGGAACGTACATAGTCCAAGTGCCCACTAGTTAACCTACATAGTAAATGGGCCCGCTAGTTAACCTACATAGTGCAAGAGCCCGCTAGTTAACCTATATCGTGCAAGTGTCCGCTAGTTAACCTACATAGTCCAAGTGCCAGTTAGCTAACCTAGATAGTCCAAGGGCCCGCTAGTTGACCTACATAGTCCAAGTGCCCGCTAGGTAACCTAGATAATCCAATTGCCCGCTAGGGAACATTCATAGTCCAAGTGCCAGCTAGCTAACCTAGATAGTCCAAGTGCCCGCTAGTTAACCTAGATAGTCCTAGTTCCCGTGAGTTAATCTAGATAGTCCATGTGCCCACTAGGGGACGTACTTAGTCCAAGTGCCCGTTAGCTAACCTAGATAGTCCAAGTGCCCGCTAGTTAACCTACATAGTCCAAGGGCCCGCTAGTTGACTTACGTAGTCCAAGGTCCGCTAGTTAACCTAGATAGTCCAAGTGCTCGCTAGTTAACCTACATAGTACAAGGGCCCGCTAGTTGACCTAGATAATCCAAGTGCCCGCTAGTTAAGCTAGATATTCCAAGTGCCCCCTAGGTAACGTAAGTAGTCCAAATGTCCGATAGGGTTCCTACATAGTCCAAGTGCCCGCTAGGTAACCTACATAGTCCAAGTGCCCGTTCGTTAACCTAGATAGTCCAAGTGCCCGCTAGGTAACCTAGACTGTCGAAGTGCCCGCTAGGTAACCTAGAGAGTCCAAGTGCCCGCTAGGTAACCTAGAGTCCAAGTGCTCGCTAGTTAACCTACATAGTCCAAGTGCCCGCTATGTAACCTAGATAGTCCAAGTGCCCGCTAGGTAACTTACATTGTCCAAGTTCTGCTAGGTAACCTAGATAGTCCAAGTGCCCGTTACCTAACCTAGATAGTCCAAGTGCCCGGTAAGCAACCTACATAGACCAAGTGCCCGTTCGTTAACCTAGAAGTCCAAGTGCCCGCTAGGTTAACTAGACAGTCCAAGTGCCCGCTAGGTTACCTGCATATTCCAAGTGCCCGTTCGTTAACCTAGATAGTCCAAGTGACCACTAGGTAACCTAGAAAGTCCAAGTGCCCTCTAGGTAACCTATATAGTCCAAGTGCCCGCTAGGTAACCTAGATAGTCCAAGGGCCCGCTAGTTAACCTAGATAGTCCAAGTGCCCGCTAGTTAACATAGATAGTCCAAGTGCCTGCTAGGGAACGTACATAGTCCAAGTGCCCGCTAGGTAACCTAGATAGTGCAAGTGTCCACTAGTTAACCTAGATAGTTCAAGTACCCGCCAGGTAACCTAGGTCGTCCAAGGGCCCCCTAGTTAGCCTACATAGTCCAAGTGCCCGCTAGGTAACCTAGATAGTCTAAGTGCCCGTTCGGTCACCTAGACAGTCCAAGTGCCCTTTAGGGAACCTAGATAGTCCAAGGGCCCGCTAGTAAACCTACATAGTCCATGGGCCCACTAGTTAACCTACATAGTGCAAGTGTCCGCTAGTTGACCTACATATTCCAAGTGCCCGCTAGTTAACCTACATAATCTAAGTGCCCGTTAGCTAACCTAGGTAGTCCAAGGGCCCACTAGTTGACCTACATACTCCAAGTGCCATCTAGGTATCCTAGATAGTACAAGTGCCCGCTACGTAACGTAGATAGTCCAAGGGCACGCTAGTTAACCTACATAGTCCAAGTAACCGCTAAGGAACCTACATAGTCCAAGTGCACGCTAGTTAAACTAGATAGTCCAAGGGCCCGCTAGTTAACCTAGATAGTCCAAGTGTCCTCTAGTTAACCTACATAGTCCAAGTGCCCGCTAGTTAACCTACATACCAAGTTTCCGCTACGTAACCTAGATAGTCCAAGGGCACGCTAGTTAACCTACATAGTCCAAGTGCCCGCTAAGGAACCTACATAGTCCAAGTGCACGCTAGTTAACCTAGACAGTTAAAATGCCCGCTTGTTAACCTAGATAGTCCAAGTGCCTGCTAGGTAACCTACATAGTGCAAGTGTCCGCTAGTTTACCTACATATTCCAAGTGCCCGCTAGTTAACATAGATAGTCCAAGTGCCCGCTAGGGAACGTACATAGTCCAAGTGCCCACTAGTTAACCTACATAGTAAATGGGCCCGCTAGTTAACCTACATAGTGCAAGAGCCCGCTAGTTAACCTATATCGTGCAAGTGTCCGCTAGTTAACCTACATAGTCCAAGTGCCAGTTAGCTAACCTAGATAGTCCAAGGGCCCGCTAGTTGACCTACATAGTCCAAGTGCCCGCTAGGTAACCTAGATAATCCAATTGCCCGCTAGGGAACATTCATAGTCCAAGTGCCAGCTAGCTAACCTAGATAGTCCAAGTGCCCGCTAGTTAACCTAGATAGTCCTAGTTCCCGTGAGTTAATCTAGATAGTCCATGTGCCCACTAGGGGACGTACTTAGTCCAAGTGCCCGTTAGCTAACCTAGATAGTCCAAGTGCCCGCTAGTTAACCTACATAGTCCAAGGGCCCGCTAGTTGACTTACGTAGTCCAAGGTCCGCTAGTTAACCTAGATAGTCCAAGTGCTCGCTAGTTAACCTACATAGTACAAGGGCCCGCTAGTTGACCTAGATAATCCAAGTGCCCGCTAGTTAAGCTAGATATTCCAAGTGCCCCCTAGGTAACGTAAGTAGTCCAAATGTCCGATAGGGTTCCTACATAGTCCAAGTGCCCGCTAGGTAACCTACATAGTCCAAGTGCCCGTTCGTTAACCTAGATAGTCCAAGTGCCCGCTAGGTAACCTAGACTGTCGAAGTGCCCGCTAGGTAACCTAGAGAGTCCAAGTGCCCGCTAGGTAACCTAGAGTCCAAGTGCTCGCTAGTTAACCTACATAGTCCAAGTGCCCGCTATGTAACCTAGATAGTCCAAGTGCCCGCTAGGTAACTTACATTGTCCAAGTTCTGCTAGGTAACCTAGATAGTCCAAGTGCCCGTTACCTAACCTAGATAGTCCAAGTGCCCGGTAAGCAACCTACATAGACCAAGTGCCCGTTCGTTAACCTAGAAGTCCAAGTGCCCGCTAGGTTAACTAGACAGTCCAAGTGCCCGCTAGGTTACCTGCATATTCCAAGTGCCCGTTCGTTAACCTAGATAGTCCAAGTGACCACTAGGTAACCTAGAAAGTCCAAGTGCCCTCTAGGTAACCTATATAGTCCAAGTGCCCGCTAGGTAACCTAGATAGTCCAAGGGCCCGCTAGTTAACCTAGATCGTCCAAGTGTCCACTAGATAACCTACATAGTCCAAGTTCCCGTTAGGTAACCTAGATAGTTCAAGTACCCGCCAGGTAACCTAGATCGTCCAAGGGCCCCCTAGTTAGCCTACATAGTCCAAGTGACCGAAAGGTAACCTAGATAGTCTAAGTGCCCGTTCGGTCACCTAGAGAGTCCAAGTGCCCTTTAGGGAACCTAGATAGTCCAAGGGCCCGCTAGTAAACCTACATAGTTCATGGGCCCACTAGTTAACCTACATAGTGCAAGTGTCCGCTAGTTGACCTACATATTCCAAGTGCCCGCTAGTTAACCTACATAATCTAAGTGCCCGTTAGCTAACCTAGGTAGTCCAAGGGCCCACTAGTTGACCTACATAGTCCCAGTGCCAGCCAAGTATCCTAGATAGTACAAGTGCCCGCTACGTAACCTAGATAGTCCAGGGCACGCTAGTTAACCTACATAGTCCAAGTGCCCGCTAAGGAACCTACATAGTCCAAGTGCCCGCAAGTTAACCTAGATAGTCCAAGTGCCTGCTAGGTAACCTACATAGTGCAAGTGTCCGCTAGTTTACCTATATATTCCAAGTGCCCGCTTGTTAACATAGATAGTCCAAGTGCCCGCTAGAGAACGTACATAGTCCAAGTGCCCACTAGTTAACCTACATAGTCAATGGGCCCGCTAGTTAACCTACATAGTGCAAGAGCCCGCTAGTTAACCTATATCGTGCAAGTGTCCGCTATTTAACCTACATAGTCCAAGTGCCCGTTCGTTAACCTAGATAGTCCAAGTGCCCGCTAGTTAACATAGATAGTCCAAGTGCCTGCTAGGGAACGTACATAGTCCAATTGCCCGCTAGGTAACCTAGATAGTGCAAGTGTCCGCTAGTTAACCTAGATAGTTCAAGTACCCGCCAGGTAACCTAGATCGTCCAAGGGCCCCCTAGTTAGCCTACATAGTCCAAGTGCCCGCTAGGTAACCTAGATAATCCAATTGCCCGCTAGGGAACATTCATAGTCCAAGGGCCAAGTAGGTAACCTAGATAGTCCAAGTGCCCGCTAGTTAACATTGATCATCCAAGTGCCCGCTAGTTAACCTAGATAGTCCAAGTGCATGCTAGTTAACCGAGATAGGCCAAGTGCCCGTTCTTTAACCTACATAGTCCAAGTGCCCGCTAGTTAACATTGATCATCCAAGTGCCCGCTAGTTAACCTTGATAGTCCAAGTGCATGCTAGTTAACCTAGATAGGCCAAGTGTCCTCTAGTTAACCTAGATCGTCCAATTGCCCGCTAGTTAACCTACATAGTCCATTGGCCCGCTAGTTGACCTACGTAGTCCAAGGTCCGCTAGTTAACCTAGATAGTCCAAGTGCTCGCTAGTTAACCTACATAGTACAAGGGCCCGCTAGCTGACCTAGATAGTCCAAGTGCCCGCTAGTTAACCTAAGTAGTCCAAATGTCCGATAGGGTTCCTACATAGTCCAAGTGCCCGCTAGGTAACCTAGACTGTCGAAGTGCCCGCTAGGAAACCTAGAGTCCAAGTGCTCGCTAGTTAACCTACATAGTCCAAGTGCCCGCTATGTAACCTAGATAGTCAAAGTGCCCGTTAGTTAATCTAGATAGTCCATGTGCCCACTAGGGGACATACTTAGTCCAAGTGCCCGCTAGTTAACCTAGATTTTCCAAGTGCCCGCTAGGTAACCTAAGTAGTCCAAATGTCCGATAGGGTTCCTACATAGTCCAAGTGCCCGCTGGGTAACCTACATAGTCCAAGTGCCCGTTCGTTAACATAGATAGTCCAAGTGCCCGCTAGGTAACCTAGACTGTCGAAGTGCCCGCAAGGTAACCTAGATAGTCCAAGTGCCCGCTAGGTAACCTAGAGTCCAAGTGCTCGCTAGTTAACCTAGATAGTCCAAGGGCCCGCTAGTTGACCTACGTAGTCCAACGTCCGCTAGTTAACCTAGATAGTCCAAGTGCACGCTAGTTAACCTAGATAGGCCAAGTGCCCTCTAGTTAACCTAGATCGTACAAGTGCCCGCTAGTTAACCTACATAGTCCAAGGGCCCGCTAGTTAACCTACGTAGTCCAAGGTCCGCTAGTTATCCTAGATAGTCCAAGTGCTCGCTAGTTAACCTACAAAGTACAAGGGCCCGCTAGTTGACCTAGATAGTCCAAGTGCCCACTAGGTAACCTAAGTAGTCCAAATGTCCGATAGGGTTCCTACATAGTCCAAGTGCCCGCTAGGTAACCTACATAGTCCAAGTGCCCGTTCGTTAACCTAGATAGTCCAAGTGCCCGCTAGGTAACCTAGACTGTCGAAGTGCCCGCAAGGTAACCTAGATAGTCCAAGTGCCCGCTAGGTAACCTAGAGTCCAAGTGCTCGCTAGTTAACCTACATAGTCCAAGTGCCCGCTATGTAACCTAGATAGTCAAAGTGCCCGTTAGGTAACCTAGATAGTCCAAGTGCCCGCTAGGTAACTTACATTGTCCAAGTTCCTGCTAGGTAACCTAGATAGTCCAAGTGCCCGTTACTTAACCTAGATAGTCCAAGTGCCCGGTAAGCAACCTACATAGACCAAGTGCCCGTTCGTTAACCTAGAAGTCCAAGTGCCCGCTAGGTTAACTAGACACTCCAAGTGCACGCTAGGTTACCTGCATATTCCAAGTGCCCGTTCGTTAACCTAGATAGTCCAAGTGACCACTAGGTAACCTAGATAGTCCAAGTGCCCTCTAGGTAACCTATATAGTCCAAGTGCCCGCTAGGTAACCTAGATAGTCCAAGGGCCCGCTTGTTAACCTAGATAGTCCAAGTGTCCTCTAGTTAACCTACATAGTCCAAGTGCCCGCTAGTTAACCTACATACCAAGTGCCCGCTACGTAACCTAGATAGTCCAAGGGCACGCTAGTTAACCTACATAGTCCAAGTGCCCGCTAAGGAACCTACATAGTCCAAGTGCACGCTAGTTAACCTTGATAGTCCAAGTGCCTGCTAGCTAACCTACATAGTGCAAGTGTCCGCTAGTTTACCTACATATTCCAAGTGCCCGCTAGTTAACATAGATAGTCCAAGTGCACGCTAGGGAACGTACATAGTCCAAGTGCCCACTAGTTAACCTACATAGTCAATGGGCCCGCTAGTTAACCTACATAGTGCAAGAGCCCGCTAGTTAACCTATATCGTGCAAGTGTCCGCTAGTTAACCTACATAGTCCAAGTGCCAGTTAGCTAACCTAGATAGTCCAAGGGCCCGCTAGTTGACCTACATAGTCCAAGTGCCTGCTAGGTAACCTAGATAATCCAATTGCCCGCTAGGGAACATTCATAGTTCAAGTGCCAGCTAGCTAACCTAGATAGTCCAAGTGCCCGCTAGTTAACGTAGATAGTCCTAGTGCCCGTTAGTTAATCTAGATAGTCCATGTGCCCACTAGGGGACGTTCTTAGTCCAAGTGCCCGTTAGCTAACCTAGATAGTCCAAGTGCCCGCTAGTTAACCTAGATAGTCCAAGTGCATGCTAGTTAACCTAGATAGTCCAAGTGTCCTCTAGTTAATCTAGATCGTCCAAGTGCCCGCTAGTTAACCTACATAGTCCAAGGGTCCGCTAGTTGACCTACGTAGTCCAAGGTACGCTAGTTAACCTATATAGTCCAATTGCCCGCTAGTTAACCTACATAGTACAAGGGCCCGCTAGTTGACCTAGATAGTCCAAGTGCCCGCTAGGTAACCTAAGTAGTCCAAATGTCCGATAGGGATCCTACATATACATAGTCCAAGAGCCCGCTAGGTAACCTACATAGTCCAAGTGCCCGTTCGTTAACCTAGATAGTCCAAGTGCCCGCTAGTTAACATAGATAGTCCAAGTGCCTGCTAGGGAACGTACATAGTCCAAGTGCCCGCTAGGTAACCTAGATAGTGCAAGTGTCCGCTAGTTAACCTAGATAGTTCAAGTACCCGCCAGGTAACCTAGATCGTCCAATGGCCCCCTAGTTAGCCTACATAGTCCAAGTGCCCGCTAGGTAACCTAGATAGTCTAAGTGCCCGTTCGGTCACCTAGAGAGTCCAAGTGCCCTTTAGGGAACCTAGATAGTCCAAGGGCCCGCTAGTAAACCTACATAGTCTATGGGCCCACTAGTTAACCTACATAGTGAAAGTGTCCGCTAGTTGACCTACATATTCCAAGTGCCCGCTAGTTAACCTACATAATCTAAGTGCCCGTTAGCTAACCTAGGTAGTCCAAGGGCCCACTAGTTTACCTACATAGTCCAAGTGCCAGCTAGGTATCCTAGATAGTCCAAGTGCCTGTTAGCTAACATAGATATTCCAAGAGGCGGCTAGGTAACCTACATAGTTCAAATACCCTTTCGTTAACGTACATAATCCAAATGCCCGCTAGGTAACCTAGATAGTCCAAGTGCTCGCTAGGCAAACAATATAGTCCAAGTGCCCGCTTGGAAACCTAAATAGTCCAAATGCCCGCTAGGGAAACTACATAGTCCAAGTGCCCGCTAGTTAACCTAGACAGTCCAAGTGCCTGCGAGTAAACCTACATAATCCATGGGCCTGCAAGTTAACCTAGATAGTGCAAGGGCCCGCTAGTTAACCTAGATCGTGCAAGTGTCCGCTAGTTAACCAACATAGTCCAAGTGCCCGCTAGTTAACCTAGATAGTCCAAGTGCCCGCTAGGGATCCATCATAATCCAAGTGCCTGCTAGGTAACCTAGATAGTCCAAGTGCCCGCTAGTTAACCTAGATAGTCCTAGTGCCCGTTAGTTACCCTAGATAGTCCAACTGCCCGCTAGTTAACCTACATAGTCCAAGGGTCCGCTAGTTAACCTACATAGTCCAAGGTCCGCTAGATAACCTAGATAGTCCAAGTGCCCGCTAGTTAACCTACATAGTACAAGGGCCCGCTAGTTAACCTACATGATCTAAGTGCCCGTTAGCTAACCTAGGTAGTCCAAGGGCCCGCTAGTTGACCTACATATTCCAAGTGCCAGCTAGGTATCCTAGATAGTACAAGTGCCCGCTAGGGAACCTAGATAGTCCAAGGGACCGCTAGTTAACCTACATAGTACAAGTGGCGGCTAGTAAACCTACATAATCCATGGGCCCGCTACTTAACCTACATAGTGCAAGGGCCCGCTAGTTAACCTAGATCGTGCAAGTGTCCGCTAGTTAACCTACATAGTCCAAGTGCCCGCTAGGTAACCTAGATAGTCCAAGTGCCCGCGAGGGATCCTTCATTATCCAAGTGCCTGCTAGGTAACCTAGATTGTCCAAGTGCCCGCTAGTTAACCTAGATTGTCCTAGTGTCCATTAGTTAACCTAGATAGTCCAAGTGCCCGCTAGTTAACCTACATACTCCAAAGGCCCGCTAGTTAACCTACATAATCCAAGGTCCACTAGATAACCTAGATAGTCCAAATGCCCGCTAGTTAACCTACATAGTACAAGGGCCCGCTAGTTGACCTAGCTAGTCCAAGTGCCTGCTAGTTAACCTAGTTAGTCAAAGTGCCCGCTAGTTAACCTTAGTAGTACAAATGTCCGATAGGGTCTACATAGTCCAAGTGCCCGCTAGGTAACCTACTTAGTCCAAGTGCCCGTTCGTTAACCTAGATAGTCAAAATGCCCGCTAGGTAACCTAGACAGTCCAAGTGCCCGCTAGGTTACCTAGATAGTCAAAGTGCCCTTTAGGTAACCTAGACAGTCCAAGTGCCCGCTAGGTTACCTACATAGTCCAAGGGTCCGCTAGTTAACCTAGATAGTCCTAGTGCCCGTTAGTTAATCTATATAGTCCATATGCCCACTAGGGGACGTACTTAGTCCAAGTGCTCGTTAGCTAACCTAGATAGTCCAAGTGCCCGCTAGTTAACTTACATAGTCCAAGTGCATGCTAGTTAACCTAGATAGTCCAAGTGTCCTCTAGTTAATCTAGATCGTCCAAGTGCCCGCTAGTTAACCTACATAGTCCAAGGGTCCGCTAGTTGACCTACGTAGTCCAAGGTACGCTATTTAACCTATATAGTCCAAGTGCTACCTAGTTAACCTACATAGTACAAGGGCCCGCTAGTTGACCTAGATAGTCCAAGTGCCTGCTAGTTAACATAGTTAGTCAAAGTGCCCGCTAGTTAACCTAAGTAGTACAAATGTCCGATAGGGTCTACATAGTCCAAGTGCCCGTTCGTTAACCTAGATAGTCCAAGTGCCCGCTAGTTAACCTAGATAGTCCAAGTGCATGCTACTTAACCTAGAGTGTCCAAGTATCCTCTAGTTAATCTAGATCGTCCAAGTGCCCGCTAGGTAACCTAGACAGTCCAAGTGCCCGCTAGGTTACCTATATATTCCAAGGGCCCGCTAGGTAACCTAGATAGTCCAAGTGACCGCTAGTTAACCTACATAGTCCAAGTGCCCGCTAGGTAACCTAGATAGTCAAAGTGCCCGTTAGGTAACCTAGACAGTCCAAGTGCCCGCTAGGTTACCTACATAGTCCAAGGGCCCGCTAGTTGACCTAGATAGTCCAAGTGCCCGCTAGGTAACCTAAGTAGTCCAAATGTCCGATAGGGATCCTACATAGTCCAAGAGCCCGCTAGGTAACCTACGTAGTCCAAGTGCCCGTTCGTTAACCTAGATAGTCCAAGTGCCCGCTAGTTAACATAGATAGTCCAATTGCCCGCTAGGAAACGTACATAGTCCAAGTGCCCGCTAGGTAACCTAGATAGTGCAAGTGTCCGCTAGTTAACCTAGATAGTTCAAGTACCCGACAGGTAACCTAGATCGTCCAAGGGCCCCCTAGGTAGCCTACATAGTCCAAGTGCCCGCTAGGTAACCTAGATAGTCCAAGTGCCCGTTCGGTCACCTAGAGAGTCCAAGTACCCTTTAGGGAACCTAGATAGTCCAAGGGCCCGCTAGGAAACCTACATAGTCCATGGGCCAACTAGTTAACCTACATAGTGCAAGTGTCCACTAGTTGACCTACATATTCCAAGTGACCGCTAGTTAACCTACATAATCTAAGTGCCGTTAGCTAACCAAGGTAGTCCAAGGGCCCGCTAGTTGACCTACATAGTCCAAGTGCCAGCTAGGTATCCTAGATAGTACAAGTGCCCGCTAGGGAACCTAGATAGTCCAAGTGCCTGTTAGCTAACATAGATAGTACAAGTGGCGGCTAGGTAACCTACATTGTTCAAGTGCCCGTTCGTAAACCTAGAAAATCCAAATGCCCGCTAGGTAACCTAGATAGTCCCAGTGCTCGCTAGGCAAACTATATATTCCAAGTGCCCGCGTGGTAACCTAAATAGTCCAAATGCCCGCTAGGGAAACTACATAGTCCAAGTGCCCGCTAGTTAACCTAGACAGTCCAAGTGCCTGCTAGTAAACCTACATAATCCATGGGCCCGCTAGTTAACCTACATAGTGCAAGGGCCCGCTAGTTAACCTAGATCGTGCAAGTGTCCGCTAGTTAACCTACATAGTCCAAGTGCCCGCTAGTTAACCTAGATAATCCAAGTGCCCGCTAGTTAACATACATAGTCCAAGTGCCCGCTAGGCAACATACAGAGGCCAAGTGCCCATTCGTTAACCTAGAAGTCCAAGTGCCCGCTATATAACCTAGACAGTCCAAGTGCCCGCTAGGTTACCTGCATAGGCCAAGTGCCCGTTGGTTAACCTAGATAGTCCAAGTGCCCGCAGGGAACCTATATAGGCCAAGTGCTATCTAGGTAACCTAGATAGTACAATGGCCCGCTAGTTAACCTACATAGTCCAAGGGCTCGCTTGTTAACTTTGATAGTCCAAGTGCCCGTTAGTTAACCTAGATCGTCCAAGTGCCTGCTAGTTAACCTAGATCGTCCAAGTACGGGCTAGTTAATCTACATAGTCCAAGGGCCCAGTAGTTAACCTAGATCGTCCATGTGTCCTCCAGTTAACCTACATAGTACAAGTGCCTTCTAGGTAACCTAGATAGTCCAAGGGCCTGCTAGTTAACCTTCATAGTCCAAGTGCCCGCTAGGTAACCTACATAGTGCAAGTGTCCGCTAGTTAACCTACATAGTCCTAGTGCCCGCTAGTTAACCTAGATAGTCCAAGTGTCCGCTAGTTAACCTACGTAGTCCAAGGGCCCGCTAGTTAAACTACATAGTCCAAGTACCCGGTAGTTAACTTACATACTTCAAGTGTCCGTAGGGAACATACATAGTCCAAGTGCCCGCAAGGGAACATACATATAGTCCCAATGCCCGCTAGGGAACCTTCGTAGTCCAAGTGCCCACTAGGAAATCTACATAGTCCAAGGGCCCGCTAGTTAACATAGATAGTCCAAGTGCCGCTAGTTAAACTACATAGTCCAAGTACCCGCTAGTTAACCTAGATCGTCCAACTGTCCCCTAGTTAACCTACATAGTGCAAGTGTTCGTAAGGGAACCTAGATAGTCCAAGTGCCCGCTCTGGAACCTACATAGTACAATTGCGTGCTAGGGAACCAACATAGTCCAAGTGCCCGCTCTGGAACATACATAGTCCAAGTGCCCACTAGGGAATCTACATAGTCCAAAGGCCCGCAAGTTAACGTATATAATCCAAGTGCCGCTAGTTAATCTACATAGTCCAAGGGCCCGCTAGTTAACCTACATAGTCCAAGTACCGGCTAGTTAACCTAGATCGTCCAAGTGCCCGCTAGTTAACCTACATAGTCCAAGGGCCCGCTAGTTAACCTACATAGTCTAAGGGCCCGCTAGTTAACCTACATTGTCCAAGGGCCCGCTAGTTAACCTAGATAGTCCAAGTGCCCGCTAGTTAACGTACATAGTACAAGTGCCCGCTAGGTAACCTAGACAGTTCAAATGAACTCTAGGTTACCTACATAGTCCAAGTGCCAGCTAGGTAAACTATATAGTCCAAATGCCCGCTAGGGACCCTAATAATCCAAGTGTCCGCATGTTAACCTAGATAGTCCAAGTGCTCGCTATTTAATCTACATAGTCCAAGTGCCCGCTAGGTAACCTAGACAGTTCAAGTGACGACTAGGTTACCTACATAGTCCAAGTGCCCGATAGGGAACCTACATAGTCCAAGTGCCCGCTAGTTGACATAGATAGTCCAAGTACCCGCTAGGAAATGTACATAGTCCAAGTGCCCGCTAGTTAACGTACATAGTCAAGTGCCTGCTAGGTAACCTACATAGTCCAAGTGCCCGTTCGTTAACCTAGATAGTCCAAGTGCCCTCTAGGTAACCTAGTCTGTCCAAGTGCCCGTTGGTTACCTACATAGTCCAAGTGCCCGTTCGTTAACCTAGATAGTCCAAGTGCCCGCAGAGAACCTATATAGTCCAAGTGCTATCTAGGTAACCTAGATAGTACAAGGGCCCGCTAGTTAACCTACATAGTCCAAGGGCTCGCTTGTTAACTTTGATAGTCCAAGTGCCCGTTAGTTAACCTAGATCGTCCAAGTACTGGCTAGTTAACCTACATAGTCCAAGGGCCCACTAGTTAACCTAGATTGTCCATGTGTCCTCCAGTTAACCTACATAGTCCAAGTGCCTGCTAGGTAACCTAGATAGTCCAAGGGCCTGCTAGTTAACTTTCATAGTCCAAGTGCCCGCTAGTTAACCTAGATAGTCCAAGTGTCCGCTAGTTAACCTACGTAGTCCAAGGGCCCGCAAGTAAAACTACATAGTCCAAGTGCCCGGTAGTTAACTTACATAGTTCAAGTGTCCATAGGGAACATACATAGTCCAAATGCCCGCTAGGGAACCTATGTAGTCCACGTGCCCGCTAGGGAATCTACATAGTCCAAGGGCCCGCTAGTTAACGTAGATAGTCCAAGTGCCGCTAGTTAATCTACATAGTCCAAGGGCCCGCTAGTTAACCTAGATCGTCCAAGTGTCCGCTAGTTAACCTACATAGTCCAAGTGTCCGTAAGGGAACCTAGATAGTCCAAGTGCCCGCTTTGGAACCTACATAGTCCAATTGCCTGCTAGGGAACCAACATAGTCCAAGTGCCCGCTCTGGAACATACATAGTCCAAGTGCCCGCTAGGGAATCTACATAGTCCAAGGGCCCGCTAGTTAACCTACATAGTCCAAGTACCCGCTAGTTAACCTAGATCGTCGAAGTGCCCGCTAGTTAACCTACATAGTCCAAGGGCCCGCTAGTTAACCTACATCGTCCAAGGGCCCGCTAGTTAACCTAGATAGTCCAAGTGCCCGCTAATTAACCTATATAGTCCAAATGCCCGCTAGGGACCCTAATAGTCCAAGTGCCCGCTAGTTAACCTAGATAGTCCAAGTGTTCGCTAGTTAACCTACATAGTCCAAGTGCCCGCTAGGTAACCTAGACAGTTCAAGTGAACACTAGGTTACCTACATAGTCTAAGTGACCGTTAGGAAACTTATATAGCCCAAATACCCGCTAGGGACCCTAATAGTCCAAGTGCCCGCTAGTTAACCTAGATAGTCCAAGTGCTCGCTAGTTAACCTACATAGTCCAAGTGCCCGCTAGGTAACCTAGACAGTTCAAGTGACCACTAGGTTACATACATAGTCCAAGTGCCCGATAGGGAACCTACATAGTCCAAGTGCCTGCTAGTTAACATAGATAGTCCAAGTGCCCGCTAGGAAACGTACATAGTCCAAGTGCCTGCTAGGTAACATAGATAGTCCAAGTGCCCGCTAGGGAACGTACATTGTCCTAGTGCCTGCTAGGTAACCTAGATAATCCAAGTGCCCACTAGTTAACCTACATTGTCCAAGTTCCCCCTAGGTAACCTAGATAGTCCAAAGGCCCGCTAGGTAACCTACATTGTCCTAGTGCCCCCTAGTTAACCTACATTCTCCAAGTGAACGATAGGGAACCTACATAGTCCAAGTGCCCGCTAGTTAACCTAGATAGTCCTACTGCCCGTTCGTTAACCTAGATAGTCGAAGTGCCCACTAGGGGACGTACATAGTCCAAGTGCCCGCTAGTTAACCTACATAGTCCAAGGTCCGCTAGTTAACCTAGATAGTCCAAGTGCCCGCAAGTTAACTTACATAGTACAAGGGCCCGCTAGTTGACCTAAATAGTCCAAGTGCCTGCTAGTAAACCTACATTATCCATGGGCCCGCTAGTTGACCTAGAGAGTCCAAGTGCCCGCTAGTTAACCTAAGTAGTACAAAGGTCCTATAGGGATCCCACATAGTCCAAGTGCCCGCTAGGTAACCTACATAGTAGAAGTGTCCGTTCGTTAACCTAGATAGTCAAAGTTCCCGCCAGTTAACCTAGATCGTGCAAGTGTCCGCTAGTTAACCTAGATAGTTCAAGTGCCTGCTAGGTAACCTAGATAGTCCAAGTGTCCTTTAGGGATCCTTCATATTCCAAGTGCCTGCTAGGTAACCTAGATATTCCAAGTGTCCGCTAGTTAACCTAGATAGTCCTAGTGCCCGTTAGTTAACCTAGATAGTCCAAGTGCCCACTAGGGGACGTACATAGTCCAAGTGCCCGCTAGGTAACCTAGATAGTCCAAGTGCGCGCTAGGGTATGTACATAGTCTGAGTGCCTGCTAGGAAACCTAGAGAGTCCAAGTGCCCGCTAGTTAACCTATATAGTCCAAGGGCCCGCCAGTTGACCTAGATATTCCAAGTGCCCGCTAGTTAACCTAGATAGTCACAGTGCCCGCTAGTTAACCTAAGTAGTACGAATGTCTGATAGGGATCCTACATAGTGCAAGTGCCCGCTAGGTAACCTACATAGTGCAAGTGCCCGTTCGTTAACCTCGATAGTCAAAGTGCCCACTAGGTAACCTAGACAGTCCAAGTGCCCGCTAGGTCACCTATATAGTCCAAGTGCCCGTTCGATAACCTAGATAGTCCAAGTGCCCGCTATGTTACCTAGACAGTCCAAATGCCCGCTGTGAACCTACATAGTCCAAGTGCCCAATAGGGAACCTACATAATCCAAGTGCCCGCTAGGGAACCTTCATAGTCCAAGTGGCCGCTAGGCAACCTACATAGTCCAAGTGCCCATTAGTTAACCTAGATAGTCAAAGTGCCTGCTAGGTAACCTAGATAGTCCAAGTGCCCGCTAGGTAACCTACATAGTCCAAGTTCCCAATGGTAACCTAAATAGTCCAAATACCCACTAGGTAAACTACATAGTCCAAGTGCCCGCTAGTTAACCTAGATATTCCAGTGCTTGCTAGTAAACCTACATAATCCATGGGACCGCTAGTTAACCTACATAGTGCAAGGGCCCGCTAGTTAACCTAGATCGTGCAAGTGTCCGCTAGTTAACTTACATAGTCCAAGTACCCGCTAGGTAACCTAGATAGTCCAAGTTCCCGCTGGGGATCCTTCATAATCCAAGTGCCTGCTAGGTAACCTAGATAATCCAAGTGCCCGCTAGTTAATCTAGATAGTCCTAATGTCCGTTAGTTAACCTAGATAGTCGAAGTGCCCACTAGGGGACATACATAGTCCGAGTGCCTGCTAGGAAACCTAGATAGTCCAAGTGCCCGCTAGTTAACCTACATAGTCTAAGGGCCGATAGTTAACCTACATAGTCCAAGGTCCGCTAGTTAACCTAGATAGTCCACGTGCCCGCTAGTTAACCTACATTGTCCAAGTGCCCGCTAGGTAACCTACATAGTCCAAGTGCCCGTTCATTAACCTACATAGTCAAAGTGCCCGCTAGGTAACCTAGACAGTCCAAGTGCCCGCTAGGTTACCTACATAATCCAAGTGCCCGATAGGGAACCTACATTATCCAAGTGCCCGCTAGGGAACCTACATAGTCCAAGTGCCCGCTAGGCAACCTACATAGTCCAAGTGCCCTTTAGTTAACCTAGATAGTCAAAGTGCCCGCTAGGCAACCTAGACTGTCGAAGTGCCCGCAAGGTAAACTAGATAGTCCAAGTGCCCGCTAGGTAACCTAGAGTCCAAGTGCTCGCTAGTTAACCTACATAGTCCAAGTGCCCGCTATGTAACCTAGATAGTCAAAGTGCCCGTTAGGTAACCTAGATAGTTAAAGTGCCCGCTAGGTAACTTACATTGTCCAAGTTCCTGCTAGGTAACCTAGATAGTCCAAGTGCCCGTTACCTAACCTAGATAGTCCAAGTGCCCGGTAAGCAACCTACATAGACCAAGTGCCCGTTCGTTAACCTAGAAGTCCAAATGCCCGCTAGATTAACTAGACACTCCAAGTGCCCGCTAGGTTACCTGCATATTCCAAGTGCCCGTTCGTTAACCTAGATAGTCCAAGTGACCACTAGGTAACCTAGATAGTCCAAGTGCCCTCTAGGTAACCTATATAGTCCAAGTGCCCGCTAGGTAACCTAGATCGTCCAATTGCCCGTTAGTTAACCTAGATAGTCCAAGTGCTCGCTAGTTAACCTACATAGTACAAGGGCCCGCTAGATGACCTAGATAGTCCAAGTGCCCGCTAGTTAACCTAGATATTCCAAGTGCCCGCTAGGTAACCTAAGTAGTCCAAATGTCCGATAGGGTTCCTACATAGTCAAAGTGCCCGCTAGGTAACCTACATAGTCCAAGTGCCCGTTCGTTAACCTAGATAGTCCAAGTGCCCGCTAGGTAACTTAGACTGTCGAAGTGCCCGCAAGGTAACCTAGATAGTCCAAGTGCCCGCTAGGTAACCTAGAGTCCAAGTGCTCGCTAGTTAACCTACATAGTCCAAGTGCCCGCTATGTAACCTAGATAGTCAAAGTGCCCGTTAGGTAACCTAGATAGTCCAAGTGCCCGCTAGGTAACTTACATTGTCCAAGTTCCTGCTAGGTAACCTAGATAGTCCAAGTGCCCGTTACCTAACCTAGATAGTCCAAGTGCCCGGTAAGCAACCTACATAGACCAAGTGCCCGTTCATTAACCTAGAAGTCCAAATGCCCGCTAGATTAACTAGACACTCCAAGTGCCCGCTAGGTTACCTGCATATTCCAAGTGCCCGTTCGTTAACCTAGATAGTCCAAGTGACCACTAGGTAACCTAGATAGTCCAAGTGCCCTCTAGGTAAGCTATATAGTCCAAGTGCCCGCTAGGTAACCTAGATCGTCCAATTGCCCGCTAGTTAACCTAGATAGTCCAAGGGCCCGCTAGTTGACTTACGTAGTCCAAGGTCCGCTAATTAACCTAGATAGTCCAAGTGCTCGCTAGTTAATCTACATAGTACAAGGGCCCGCTAGTTGACCTAGATAGTCCAAGTGCCCGCTAGTTAACCTAGATAGTCCAAGTGTCCTCTAGTTAACCTACATAGTCAAAGTGCCCGCTAGTTAACCTACATACCAAGTGCCCGCTACGTAACCTAGATAGTCCAAGGGCACGCTAGTTAACCTACATAGTCCAAGTGCCCGCTAAGGAACCTACATAGTCCAAGTGCACGCTATTTAACCTAGATAGTCAAAGTGCCCGCTAGTTAACCTAGATAGTCCAAGTGCCTGCTAGCTAATCTACATAGTGCAAGTGTCCGCTAGTTTACCTACATATTCCAAGTGCCCGCTAGTTAACATAGATAGTCCAAGTGCCCGCTAGGGAACGTACATAGTCCAAGTGCCCACTAGTTAACCTACATAGTCAATGGGCCCGCTAGTAAACCTACATAGTGCAAGAGCCCGCTAGTTAACCTATATCGTGCAAGTGTCCGCTAGTTAACCTACATAGTCCAAGTGCCAGTTAGCTAACCTAGATAGTCCAAGGGCCCGCTAGTTGACCTACATAGTCTAAGTGCCCGCTAGGTAACCTAGATAATCCAATTGCCCGCTAGGGAACATTCATAGTTCAAGTGCCAGCTAGCTAACCTAGATAGTCCAAGTGCCCGCTAGTTAACCTAGATAGTCCTAGTGCCCGTTAGTTAATCTAGATAGTCCATGTGCCCACTAGGGGACGTACTTAGTCCAAGTGCCCGTTAGCTAACCTAGATAGTCCAAGTCCCCGCTAGTTAACCTAGATATTCCAAGTGCATGCTAGTTAACCTAGATAGTCCAAGTGTCCTCTAGTTAATCTAGATCGTCCAAGTGCCCGCTAGTTAACCTACATAGTCCAAGGGTCCTCTAGTTGACCTACGTAGTCCAAGGTACGCTTGTTAACCTATATGGTCCAAGTGCTCGCTAGTTAACCTACATAGTACAAGGGCCCGCTAGTTGACTTAGATAGTCCAAGTGCCCGCTAGGTAACCTAAGTAGTCCAAATGTCCGATAGGGAACCTACATAATCCAAGTGCCCGCTAGGGAACCTACATAGTCCAAGTGCCCGCTAGGCAACCTACATAGTCCAAGTGCCCGTTAGTTAACCTACATAGTCAAAGTGCCTGCTAGGTAACCTAGATACTCCAAGTGCCCGCTAGGTAACCTACATAGTCCAAGTTCCCGATGGTAACCTAAATATTCCAAATGCCCGCTCGGAAACTACATAGTCCCAGTGCCCGCTAGTTAACCTAGATAGTCCAAGTGCCTGCTAGTAAACCTACATATTCCCTGGGCCCGCTAGTTAACCTACATAGTGCAAGGGCCTGCTAGTTAACCTAGATCGTCCACCTGCCCGCTAGGTAACCTAGATATTCCAAGTGCCCTCTAGGGATCCTTCATAATCCAAGTGCCTGCTAGGTAACCTAGATAGTCCAACTGCCCACTAGGGGATGTACATAGTCCAAGTGCCCGCTAGGTCACCTAGATAGTCCAAGTATGAGCTAGGGTATGTACATAGTCCGAGTGCCTGCTAGGAAACCTAGATATTCCAAGTGCCCGCTAGTTAACCTACATAGTCCAAGGTCCGCTAGTTAACTTAGATAGTCCAAGTGCCCGCTAGTTAACCTAGATAGTCAAAGTGCCCGCTAGTTAACCTAAGTAGTACACATGTCCGATAGGGATCCTACATAGTCCAAGTGCCCGCTAGGTAACCTACATAGTCCAAGTGCCCGTTCGTTAACCTAGATAGTCAAAGTGCCCGTTCGTTAACCTAGACAGTCCAAGTGCCTGCTAGGCAACCTACATAGTCCAAGTGCCCGTTAGTTAACCTAGATAGTCCAAGTGCCCGCTAGGTTACCTAGACCGTCCAAGTGCCCGCTAGTTAAACTACATAGTCCAAGTGCCCGATAAGGAACCTACATAATCCAAGTGCCCGATAGGGAACCTACATAGTCCAAGTGCCCGCTAGGCAACCTACATAGTCCAAGTGCCCGTTAGTTAACCTAGATAGTCAAAGTGCCTGCTAGGTAACCTAGATAGTCAAAGTGCCCGCTAGGTAACCTACATAGTCCAAGTTCCAGATGGTAACCTAAATAGTCCAAATGCCCGCTAGGGAAAATACATATTCCAAGTGCCCGCTAGTTAAAGTAGATATTCCAAGTGCCTGCTAGTAAACCTACATAATCCCTGGGCCCAATAGTTATCCTATATAGTGCAAGGGCCCGATAGTTAACCTAGATCGTACAAGTGTCCGCTAGTTAACCTAGATAGTCCAAGTGCCCGCTAGGTAACCTACATAGTCCACGTGCCTGCTAGGTAACCTAGATAGTCCAAGTGCGAGCTAGGGTATGTACATAGTACGAGTGCCTGCTAGGAAACCTAGATAGTCCAAGTGCCCGCTAGTTAACCCAGATAGTCCAAGTGCCCGCTAGTTAACCTACATAGTACAAGGGACCGCTAGATGACACAAGTAGTACAAATGTCCAATTGGGATCCTACATAGTCCAAGAGCCCGCTAGGTAACCTACATAGTCCAAGTGCCCGTTCGTTAACCTAGATAGTCCAAGTGCCCGCTAGGTTACCTAGACAGTCGAACTGCCCGCTAGTTAACCTACATAGTCCAAGTGCCCGATAGGGAACCTACATAATCCAAGTGCCCGATAGGGAACCTACATAATCCAAGTGCCCGATAGGGAACCTACATAGTCCAAGTGCCCGCTAGGCAACCTACATAGTCCAAGTGGCCGTTAGTTAACCTAGATATTCAAAGTGCCTGCTAGGTAACCTAGATAGTCCAAGTGCCCGCTAGGTAACCTACATAGTCCAAGTTACAGATGGTAACCTAAATAGTCCAAATGCCCGCTAGGGAAACTACATATTCCAAGTGCCCGCTAGTTAAACTAGATATTCCAAGTGCCTGCTAGTAAACCTACATAATCCCTGGGCCCAATAGTTATCCTATATAGTGCAAGGGCCCGGTAGTTAACCTAGATCGTGCAAGTGTCCGCTAGTTACCCTAGATAGTTCAAGTGCCTGCTAGGTAACCTAGATAGTCCACGTGCCCGCTAGGTCACCTAGATAGTCCAAGTGCGAGCTAGGGTATGTACATAGTACGAGTGACTGCTAGGAAACCTAGATAGTCCAAGTGCCCGCTAGTTAACCCAGATAGTCCAAGTGTCCGCTAGTTAACCTACATAGTACAAGGGCCCACTAGTTGACCCAAGTAATACAAATGTCCAATTGGGATCCTACATAATCCAAGTGCCCGCTAGGTAACCTACATAGTCCAAGTGCCCGTTTGTTAACCTAGATAGTCCAAGTGCCCGCTAGGTTACCTAGACAGTCGAAGTGCCCGCTAGTTAACCTACATAGTCCAAGTGCCCGATAGGGAACCTACATAATCCAAGTGCCCGATAGGGAACCTACATAATCCAAGTGCCCGCTAGGGAACCTACATAGTCCAAGTGCCCGCTAGGCAACCTACATAGTCCAAGTGTCCGTTAGTTAACCTAGATATTCCAAGTGCCCGTTCGTTAACCTAGATAGTCCAAGTGCCCACTAGGTTACCTAGACAGTCAAAGAGCCCGCTAGTTAACCTACATAGCCCAAGTGCCCGATAGGGAACCTACATAATCCAAGGCCCGATAGGGAACCTACATAATCCAAGTACCCGCTAGGGAACCTACATAGTCCAAGTGCCCGCTAGGCAACCTACATAGTCCAAGTGCCCGTTAGTTAACCTAAATAGTCAAAGTGCCTGCTAGGTAACCTAGATAGTCCAAGTGCCCGCTAGGTAACCTACATAGTCCAAGTTCCCGATGGTAACCTAATTAGTCCAAATGCCCGCTAGGGAAACTACATAGTCCAAGTGCCCGCTAGTTAACCTAGATAGGCCAAGTGCCTGCTAGTAAACCAACATAATGCCTGGGCCCGCTAGTTAACCTACATTGTGCAAGGGCCCGCTAGTTCACCTAGATCGTGCAAGTGTCCGCTAGTTAACCTACATAGTCCATGTGCCTGCTAGGTAACCTAGATAATCTAAATGCCCACTAGGGATCCTTCATAATCCAAGTGCCTGCTAGGTAACCTAGATAGTCCAATTGCCCACTAGGGGACATACATAGTCCAAGTGCCCGCTAGGTAACCTAGATAGTCCAAGTGCGAGCTATGGTATGTACATAGTCCGAGTGCCTGCTAGGAAACCTAGATAGTCCAAGTGCCCGCTGGTTAACCTACATAGGCCAAGGGCCCGCTAGTTAACCTACATAGTCCAAGGTCCGCTAGTTAACCTACATAGTCCAAGTGCCCGCTAGTTAACCTACATAGTACAAGGGCCGGCTAGTTGACCTAGATAGTCCAAGTGCCCGCTATTTAACCTAGATAGTCAAAGTGCCCGCTAGGCAACCTAAGTAGTACAAATGTCTTATAGGGATCATACATAGGCCAAGTGCCCGCTAGGTAACCTACATAGTCCAAGTGCCCGCTAGGTAACCTAGATAGTCCAAGTACCCGTTAGGGATCCTTCATAATCCAAGTGCCTGCTAGATAACCTAGATAGACCATGTGCCCGCTAGGTAACCTAGATAGTCCAAGTGCGAGCTAGGGTATGTACATAGTACGAGTGCCTGCTAGGAAACCTAGATAGTCCAAGTGTCCGCTAGTTAACCTAGATAGTCCAAGTGCCCGCTAGATAACCTACATAGTACAAGGGCCCGCTAGTTGACCCAAGTAATACAAATGTCCGATACGGATCCTACATAGTACAAGTGCCCGCTAGGTAAACGACATAGTCCAAGTGCCCGTTCGTTAACCTAGATAGTCCAAGTGCCCTCTAGGTTACCTAGACAGTCGAAGTGCCCCTAGTTAACCTACATAGTCCAAGTGCCCGATAGGGAACCTACATAATCCAAGAACCCGATAGGGAACCTACATAATCCAAGTACCCGCTAGGGAACCTACATAGTCCAAGTGCCCGCTAGGCAACCTACATAGTCCAAATGCCCGTTAGTTAACCTAGATAGTCAACGTGCCTGCTAGGTAACCTAGATAGTCCAAGTGCCCGCTAGGTAACCTACATAGTCCAAGTTCCCGATGGTAACCTAAGTAGTCCAAAGGCCCGCTAGGGAAACTACATAGTCCAAGTGCCCGCTAGTTAACCTAGATTTTCCAAGTGCCTGCTAGTAAACCTACATAATCCCTGGGCCCGCTAGTTAACCTACATAGTGCAAGGGCCCGCTAGTTAACCTAGATCGTGCAATTGTCCGCTAGTTAACCTACATAGTACAAGGGCCCGCTTGTTGACCTAGATAGTCCAAATGCCCGCTAGTTAACCTACATAGTCCAAGTGCCCGATAGGGAACCTACATAATCCAAGTGCCCGATAGGGAACCTACATAATCCAATGCCCGCTAGGGAACCTACACAGTCCAAGTGCCCGTTAGTTAACCTAGATAGTCAAAGTGCCTGCTAGGTAACCTAGATAGTCCCAAGTGCCCGCTAGGTCACCTACATAGTCCAAGTTCCCGATGGTAACCCAAATAGTCCAAATGCCCGCTAGAGAAACTACATAGTCCAAGTGCCCGCTAGTTAACCTAGATAGTCCAAGTGCCTGCTAGTAAACCTACATAATCCCTGGGCCCGCTAGTTAACCTACATAGTGCAAGGGCCCGCTAGTTCACCTAGATCGTGCAAGTGTCCGCTAGTTAACCTACATAGTCCAAGTGCCCGCTAGGTAACCTAGATAGTCCAAGTGCCAGCTAGGGATCCTTCATAATCCAAGTGCCTGCTAGGTATCCTAATAGACCAAGTGCCGGCTAGGTGACCTAGATAGTCCAAGTGCGAGCTAGGGTATGTACATAGTCCGAGTGCCTGCTAGGCAACCTAGATAGTCCAAGTGCCCGCTAGTTAACCTAGATAGTCCAAGTGCCCGCTAGTTAACCTACATAGTACAAGGGCCCACTAGTTGACCTAAGTAGTACAAATGTCCGATAGGGATCCTACATTGTCCAAGTGCCCGCTAGGTAACCTACATAGTCCAAGTGCCCGTTCGTTAACCGAGATAGTCCAAGTGCCCGCTAGGTTACCTAGACAGTCAAAGTGCCCGCTAGTTAACCTACAAAGTCCAAGTGCCCGATAGGGAACCGCCATAATCCAAATGCCTGATAGGGAATCTACATAATCCAAGTGCCCGCTAGGGAACCTACATAGTCCAAGTGCCCGCTAGGCAACCTACATAGTCCAAGTGCCCGTTAGTTAACATAGATAGTCAAAGTGCCTGCTAGGTAACCTAGATAGTGCAAGTGCCCGCTAGGTAAACTACATAGTCCAAGTTCCCGATGGTAACCTAAATAGTCCAAATGCCCGCTAGGGAAACTACATAGTCCAAGTGCCCGCTAGTTAACCTAGATAGTCCAAGTGCCTGCTAGTAAACCTACATAATCCATGGGTCCGCTAGTAAACCTACATAGTGCAAGGGCCCGCTAGTTAACCTAGAACGTGCAAGTGTCCGCTAGTTAACCTAAATAGTCCACGTACCCGCTAGGTAACCTATATTGTCCAAGTGCCCGCTAGGGATCCTTCATAATCCAAGTGCCTGCTAGGTAACCTAGATAGTCCAAGTGCCCGCTAGTTAACCTAGATAGTCCTAGTGCCCATTAGTTAACCTAGATAGTCGAAGTGCCCACTAGGGGACGTACATAGTCCAAGTGCCCGCTAGTTAACCTACATAGTCTAAGGTCCGCTAGTTAACATAGATAGTCCAAGTGCCCGCTAGTTAACCTACATAGTACAAGGGCCCGCTAGTTGACCTACAGAGTCCAAGTGCCCGCTAGTTAACCTAAGTAGTACAAATGTCCGATAGGGATCCTACATAGTCCAAGTGCCCGCTAGTTAACCTACATAGTCCAAGTCCCGGCTAGGTAACCTAGACAGTCCAAGTGACCATTAGGTTACCTACATAGTCCAAGTGCCCGTTTGTTAACCTACATAGTCCAAGTACCCGCTAGTTAACCTTGATAGTCCAAGTGCCTCCTAGTTAACCTAAATAGTCCAAGTGCCCGCTAGGTAACCTACATAGTCCAAGTGCCCACTAGGTAACCTAAGTAATCCAAATGCCCGCTAGGGAAACTACATAGTCCAAGTGCCCGCTAGTTAATCTAGATAGTCCAAGTGCCTACTAGTTAACCTAGATTGTCCAAGTGCCCGCTAGGTAACCTAGATAGTCCAAATGCGCTCTAGGGTATTTACATAGTCCGAGTGCCTGCTAGGAAACCTAGATAGTCCAAGTGCCCTCTAGTTAACCTACATAGTCCAAGGGCCCGGTAGTTAACCTACATAGTTCAAGGTCCGCTAGTTAACCTAGATAGTCCAAGTGCCCGCTAGGTAACCTACATAGTACGAGGGCCCGCTTGTTGACCTAGATAGTCCAAGTGCCCGCTAGTTAACCTAAGTCGTACAAATGTCCGATAGGGATCTTACATAGTCCAAATGCCCCCTAGGTTACCTACATAGTCCAAGTGCCCGTTCGTTAACCTAGATAGTCAAAATGCCAGCTAGGTAACCTAGACAGTCTAAGTGGCGCTGGGTTACCAACATAGTCCAAGTGCCCGTTCGTTAACCTAGATAGTCCAAGTGCCCACTAGGTTACCTAGACAGTCCAAGTGCCCGCTAGTTAACCTACATAGTCCAAGTGCCCGATAGGGAACCTACATAATCCCAGCGCCCGATAGGGAACCTACATAATCCAAGTGCCCGCTAGGGAACCTACATAGTCCAAGTGCCCGCTAGGCAACCTACATAGTCCAAGTGCCCGTTAGTTAACCTAGATAGTCAAAGTTCCCGCTAGGTAACCTACATAGTCCAAGTTCCCGATGGTAACCTAAGTAGTCCAAATGCCCGCTAGGGAAACTACATAGTCCAAGTGCCCGCTAGTTAACCTAGATAGTCCAAGTGCCTGCTAGTAAACCTACATAGTCCATGGGCCCGCTAGTTAACCTACATAGTGCAAGGACCCGCTAGTTAACCTAGATCGTGCAAGTGTCCACTAGTTAACATACATAGTCCAAGTGCCCGCTAGGTAACCTAGATAGTCCAAGTGCCCGCTAGGGATCCTTCATAATCCAAGTGCCTGCTAGGTAACCTAGATAGTCCAAGTGCCCGCTAGTTAACCTAGATAGTCCTAGTGCCCGTTAGTTAACCTAGATAGTCCAAGTGCCCACTAGGGGACGTACATAGTCCAAGTGCCCGCTAGGTAACCTAGATAGTCCATGTGCAAGCTAGGGTATGTACATAGTCCGAGTGCCTGCTAGGAAACCTAGATAGTCCAAGTGCCCGCTAGTTAACCTACATAGTCCAAGGGCCCGCTAGTTAACCTACATAGTCCAAGGTCCGCTAGTTAACCTAGATAGTCCGAGTGCCCGATAGTTAACCTACATAGTACAAGGGCCGGAGAGTTGACCTAGATAGTCCAAGTGCCCGCTATTTAATCTAGATAGTCAAAGTGCCCGCTAGGTAACCTAAGTAGTACAAATGTCTGATAGGGATCCTACATAGTCCAAGTGCCCGCTAGGTAACCTACATAGTCCAAGTGCCCGTTCGTTAACCTAGATAGTCAAAGTGCCCGCTAGGTAAACTAGACAGTCCAAGTGCCCGCTAGGTTACCTACATAGTCCAAGTGCCCGTTCGTTAACCTAGATAGTCCAAGTGCCCGCTAGGTTCCCTATACAGTCCAAGTGCCCGCTAGGGAACCTACATAGTCCAAGTGCCCGCTAGGCAACCTACATAGTCCAAGTGCCCGCTAGGTAACCTAGATAGTCCAAGTGCGAGCTAGGGTATGTACATAGTCCGAGTGCCTGCTAGGAAATCTAGATAGTCCAAATGCCCGCTAGTTAACTTACATAGTCCAAGGCCCCGCTAGTTAACCTACATATTCCAAGGTCCGCTAGTTAACCTAGATATTTGGAGTGCCCGCTAGTTAACCTACATAGTACAAGGGCTCGCTAGTTGACTTAGATAGTCCAAGTGCCCGCGAGTTAACCTAGATAGTCAATGTGCCCGCTAGTTAACCTAAGTAGTACAAATGTCCGATAGGGATCCTACATAGTCCAAGTGCCCGCTAGGTAACCTACATACTCTAAGTGCCCGTTCGTTAACCTAGATAGTCAAAGTGCCCGCTAGGTAAACTAGACAGTCCAAGTGCCCGCTAGGTTACCTTACATAGTCCAAGTGCCCGTTCATTAACCTAGATAGTCCAAGTGCCTGCTAGGTTACCTAGACAGTCCAAGTGCCCGCTAGTTAACCTACATAGTCCAAGTGCCCGATAAGGAACCTACATAATCCAAGTGCCCGATAGGGAACCTACATAATCCAAGTGCCCGCTAGGGAACCTACATAGTCCAAGTGCTCCCTAGGCAACCTACGTTGTCCAAGTACCCGTTAGTTAACCTAGATAGTCAAAGTGCCAGCTAGGTAACATAGCTCGTCCAAGTGCCCGCTAGATAACCTACGTAGTCCAAATTCCCGATGGTAACCTAATTAGTCCAAATGCCCACTAGGGAATCTACATAGTCCAAGTGCCCGCTAGTTAACCTAGATAGTCCAAGTGCCTGCTAGTAAACCTACATAATCCATGGTCCCGCTAGTTAACCTACATAGTGCAAGGGCCCGATAGTTAACCTAGAACGTGCAAGTGTCTGCTAGTTAACCTACATAGTCCACATACCCGCTAGGTAACCTAGATAGTCCAAGTGCCCGCTAGGAATCCTTCATAATCCAAGTGCCTGCTAGGTAACCTAGATAGTCCAAGTGCCCGCTAGTTAACCTAGATAGTCCTAGTGCCCGTTAGTTAACCTAGATAGTCGAAGTGCCCACTAGTGGACGTACATAGTCCAAGTGCCCGCTAGTTAACCTACATAGTTCAAGGTCCGCTAGTTAACCTAGATAGTCAAAGTGCCCGCTAGTTAACCTACATAGTACAAGGGCCCGCTTGTTGACCTAGAGAGTCCAAGTGCCCGCTAGTTAACCTAAGTAGTACAAATGTCCGATAGGGATCCTACATAGTCCAAGTGCCCGCTAGTTAAGCTACATAGTCCAAGTCCCCTTTGGGTAACCTAGACAGTCCAAGTGACCATTAGTTTACGTACATAGTCCAAGTGCCCGTTCGTTAACCTACATAGTCCAAGTGCCCGTTAGGTAACGTAGATAGCCCAAGTGCCCGCTAGTTAACCTAGATAGTCCAAGGGCCCGCTAATTAACCTTGATAGTCAAAGTGCCTTCTAGTTAACCTAAATATTCCAAGTGCCCGCTAGGTAACCTACATAGTCCAAGTGCCCGATAGGTAACCTAGATAGTCCAAATGCCCGCAAGGAAACCCACATTGTCCAAGTGCCTGATAGGGAACTTACATAGTCCAAAGGCCCGCTAGGGAACCTACATAGTCCCAGTGCCCGTTAGTTAACCTAGATAGTCCAAGTGCCCGCTAGGTAACCTAGATAGTCCAAGTGCGCGCTAGGGTATGTACATAGTCCGAGTGCCTGCTAGGAACCCTAGATAGTCCAAGTGCCCGCTAGTTTACCTACATAGTGCAAGGGCCCGCTAGTTAACCTACATAGTTCAAGGTCCACTAGTTAACCTAGATAGTCCAAGTGCCCGCTAGTTAACCTATAAAGTACAAGGGTCCGCTTGTTGACCTAGATAGTCAAAGTGCCCGCTAGTTAACCTAAGTAGTAAATATGTCCGATAGGGATCCTACATAGTCCGAGTGCCCGCTAGGTAACCCACATATTCCAAGTGCCCGTTCGTTAACCTAGATAGTCAAAATGCCCGCTAGGTAACCTAGACAGTCCACATGCCCGCTAGGTTACCTACATAGTCCAAGTGCCCGTTCGTTAACCTAGATAGTCCAAGTGCCCGCTAGGTTACCTAGACAGTCCAAGTGCCCGCTAGTTAACCTACATAGTCCAAGTGCCCGCTAGGCAACCTACATAGTCCAAGTGCCCGTTAATTAACCTAGATAGTCAAAGTGCCCGCTAGGTAACCTACATAGTCCAAGTTCCTGATGGTAACCTAAATAGTCCAAATGCCCGCTCGGGAAACTACATATTCCAAGTGCCCGCTAGTTACCCTAGATAGTTCAAGTGCCTGCTAGTAAACCTACATAGTCCATGGGCCCGCTAGTTAACCTACATAGTGCAAGGACCCGCTAGTTAACCTAGATCGTGCAAGTGTCCGCTAGTTAACATACATAGTCCAAGTGCCCGCTAAGTAACCTAGATAGTACAAGTGCCCGCTAGGGATCCTTCATAATCCAAGTGCCTGCTAGGTAACCTAGATAGTCCAAGTGCCCGCTAGTTAGCTTAGATAGTCCTAGTGCCCGTTAGTTAACCTAGATAGTCCAAGTGCCCACTAGGGGACGTATATAGTCCAAGTGCCCGCTAGGTAACCTTGATAGTCCAAGTGCGAGCTAGGGTATGTACATAGTCCGAGTGCCTTCTAGGAAACCTGGATAGTCCAAGTGCCTGCTAGTTAACCTACATAGTCCAAGTGCCCGTTCGTTAACCTAGATAGTCCAAATGCCCGCAAGGTTACCTAGACAGTCCAAGTGCCCACTAGTTAACCTACATAGTCCAAGTCCCTGATAGGGAAACTACTTAATCCAAGTGCCCGCTAGGGAACCTACATAATCCAAGTGCCCGCTAGGGACCCTACATGGTCCAAGTGCCCGCTAGGCAAACTACATAGTCCAAGTGCCCGTTAGTTAACCTACATCGTCAAAGTGCCTGCTAGGTAACCTAGATAGTCCAAGTGCCCGCTAGGTAACATACATAGTCCAAGTTCCCGATGGTAACCTAAAATGTCCAAATGCCCACTGGGGAAACTACATAGTCCAAGTGCCCGCTAGTTAACCTAGATAGTCCAAGTGCCTGCTAGTATCCCTACATAATCCATGGGCCCGCTAGTTAACCTACATAGTGCCAGGGCCCGCTAGTTAACCTAGAACGTGCACGTATCCGATAGTTAACCTACATAGTCCACCTACCCGCTAGGTAACCTAGATAATCCACATGCCCGCAAGGGATCCTTCATAATCCAAGTGCCTGCTAGGTAACCTAGATAGTCCAAGTGCCCGCTAGTTAACCTAGATAGTCCTAGTGGCCGTTAGTTAACCTAGATAGTCGAAGTGCCCACTAGGGGACGTACATAGTCCAAGTGCCCGCTAGTTAACATACATAGTCCAAGGTCCTCTAGTTAACCTAGATAGTCCAAGTGCCCGCTAGTTAACCTACATAGTACAAGGGCCCGCTAGTTGACCTAGAGAGTCCAAGTGCCCGCTTGTTAACCTAAATAGTCCAAGTCCCGGCTAGGTAACCTAGACAGTCCAAGTGACCATTAGGTTACCTACATAGTCCAAGTGCCCGTTCGTTAACCTACATAGTCCAAGTGCCCGCTAGTTAACCTAGATAGTCCAAGGGCCCGCTAGTTAATCTAGATAGTCCAAGTGCCCGCTTGTTAACCTAGATAGTCCAAGTGCCCGCTAGTTAACCTAAATCGTCCAAGTGCCCGCTAGTTAAGCTAGATAACCCAACTGCCTGCTAGGGTATGTACATAGTTCAAGAGCCCGCTAGGTAACCTAGATAGTCCAAGTGCCCGCTAGGGTATGTACATAGTTCAATTGCCCGCTAGGTAACCTAGATTGTCCAAGTGTCCGCTAGTTAACCTACATAGTCCAAGTGCCCGCTATGTAACCTAGATAGTCCAAGGTCCTGCTAGTTAACCTACATAGTCCAATGCCCGATAGGGAACCTACATAGTCCAAGTGCCCGCTGAGGAACCTACATAGTCCAAGTGCCCGATAGGGAACCTATATATTCCAAGTGCCCGTTAGGGAACCTAGATAGTCCAAGTGCCCGTAGGGAACCTATATAGTCCAAGTGCCCTCTAGGGAACCTACATAGTCAAAATGCCCACTAGGGGACGTACATAGTCCAAGTGCCCGCTAGTGAACCTACATAATTCAAGATCAGCTAGTTAACCTAGGTAGTCCATGTGCCCGCTAGTTAACCTACATAGTACAAGGCCCCGCTAGTTGACCTAGATAGTCCAAGTGCCCGCTAGTTAACCTAAGTAGTACAAATGTCCGATAGGGATCCTACATAGTCCAAGTGCCCGTTAGTTAACCTACATAGTCCAAGTCCCCTTTGGGTAAACTAGACAGTCCAAGTGACCATTAGTTTACGTACATAGTCCAAGTGCCCGTTCGTTAACCTACATAGTCCAAGTGCCCGCTAGGTAACGTAGATAGCCCACGTGCCCGCTAGTTAACCTAGATAGTCCACGGGCCCGCTAGTTAACATTGATAGTCCAAGTGCCTTCTGGTTAACCTAAATAGTCCAAGTGCCCGCTAGGTAACCTACATAGTCCAAGTGCCCGTTAGGTAACCTAGATAGTCCAAATGCCCGCCAGGAAACACACATTTTCCAAGTGCCTGCTAGGGAACTTACATAGTCCAAAGGCCCGCTAGGGAACCTACATAGTCCAAGTGCCCGTTAGTTAACCTAGATAGTCCAAGTGCCCGCTAGGTTACCTAGATAGTCCAAGTGCGCGCTAGAGAATGTACATAGTCCGAGTGCCTGCTAGGAAACCTAGATAGTCCAAGTGCCCGCTAGTTAACCTACATAGTCCAAGGGCCCGCTAGTTAACCTACATAGATCAAGGTCCGCTAGTTAACCTAGATAGTCCAAGTGCCTGCTAGATAACCTACATAGTACAAGGGCCCGCTTGTTGACCTAGATAGTCCAAGTGCCCGCTAGTTAACCTAGATAGTCAAAGTGACCACTAGTTAACCTAAGTAGTACAAATGTCCGAAAGGGATCCTACATAGTGCGAGTGCCCGCTAGATAACCTACATAGTCCAAGTGCCCGTTTGTTAACCTAGATAGTCAAAATGCCCGCTAGGTAACCTAGACAGTCCAAGTGCCCGCTAGGCAACCTACATAGTCCAAGTGCCCGCTAGTTAACCTAGATAGTCAAAGTGCCCGCTAGTTAACCTAAGTAGTACAAATGTCCGATAGGGATCCTACAGAGTCCAAGTACCCGCTAGGTAACCTACATAGTCCAAATGCCCGTTCGTTAACCTAGATAGTCAAAATGCCCGCTAGGTACACTAGACAGTCCAAGTGCCAGTTCGTTATCCTAGATAGTCCAAGTGCCCGCTAGGTTACCTAGACAGTCCAAGTGCCCTCTAGTTAACCTACATAGTCCAAGAGCCCTATAGGGAACCTACAAAATCCAAGTGCCCGCTAGGGAACCTACATAGTCCAAGTGCCCGCTAGGCAACCTACATAGACCAAGTGCCTGTTTGTTAACCTAGATAGTCAAAGTGCCCTCTAGGTAACCTACATAGTCCAAGTTACCGATGGTAACCTAAATAGTGCAAATGCCAGCTAGGGAAACTACATAGTCCAAGTGCCCGCTAGTTACCCTAGATAGTCCAAGTGCCTGCTAGTAAACCTACATAGTCCATGGGCCCGCTAGTTAACCTACATAGTGCAAGGACCCACTAGTTAACCTAGATCGTGCAAGTGTCCGCGAGTTAACCTAGATAGTCTAAGTGCCCGCTAGGTAACCTACATAGTCCAAATGCCCGTTCGTTAACCTAGATAGTCCAAGTGCCCGCTAGGTTACCTAGACAGTCCAAGTGCCCGCTAGTTAACCTACATAGTCCAAGAGCCCGATAGGGAACCTACATAATCCAAGTGCCCGCTAGGGAACCTACATAGTCCAAGTGCCCGCTAGGCAACCTACATAGACCAAGTGCCCGTTTGTTAACCTAGATAGTCAAAGTGCCCACTAGGTAACCTACATAGTCCAAGTTCCCGATGGTAACCTAAATAGTCCAAATGCCCGCTAGGGAAACTACATAGTCCAAGTGCCCGCTAGTTACCCTAGATAGTCCAAGTGCCTGCTAGTAAACCTACATAGTCCATGGGCCCGCAGGTTAACCTACATAGTGCAAGGACCCGCTAGTTAACCTAGATCGTGCAAGTGTCCGCTAGTTAACATACATAGTCCAAGTGCCCGCTAGGTAACCTAGATAGTCCAAGTGCCCGCTTGGGATCCTTCATAATCCAAGTGCCTGCTAGGTAACCTAGATAGTCCAAGTGCCCGCTAGTTAACCTAGATAGTCCTAGTGCGCGTTAGTTAACCTTGATAGTCCAAGTGCCCACTAGGGGACGTACATAGTCCGAGTGCCTGCTAGGAAACCTAGATAGTCCAAGTGCCCGCTAGTTAACCTACATAGTCCATAGGCCCGCTAGTTAACCTACATAGTCCAAGGTCCGCTAGTTAACCTAGATAGTCCGGGTGCCTGCTAGTCAACCTACATAGTACAAGGGCCCGCTTGTTGACTTAGATAGACCAAGTGCCCGCTAGTTAACCTAGATAGTCAAAGTGCCCGCTAGTCAACCTAAGTAGTACAAATGTCCGATAGGGATCCTACATAGTCCAAGTGCCCGCTAGGTAACCTACATAGTCCAAGTGCCCGTTCGTTAACCTAGATAGTCAAAGTGCCCGCTAGGTAACCTAGACAGTCCAAGTGCCCGCTAGGTTACCTACATAGTCCAAGTGCCCGTTAGTTAACCTAGATAGTCAAAGTGCCCGCTAGGTAACCTACATAGTCCAAGTTCCCGATGGTAACCTAAATTGTCCAAATGCCCGCTAGGGAAACTACATAGTTCACGTGCCCGCTAGTTACCCTAGATAGTCCAAGTGCCTGCTAGTAAAACTACATAGTCCATGGGCCCGCTAGTTAACCAACATAGTGCAAGGACCCGCTAGTTAACCTAGATAGTCCAAGTGCCCGCTAGGGATGCTTCATAATCCAAGTGCCTGCTAGTTAACCTAGATCGTCCTAGTGCCCGTTAGTTAACCTTTATAGTCCAAATGCCCACTAGGGGACGTACATAGTCCGAGTGCCTGCTAGGAAACCTAGATAGTCCAAGTGCCCGCTAGTTAACCTACATAGTCCAAGGTCCGCTAGTTAACCTAGATAGTCCGAGTGCCCGCTAGTTAACCTACATAGTACAAGGGCCCGCTAGTTAACTAGATAGTCCAAGTGCCCGCCAGTTAACCTAGATAGTCAAAGTGCCCGCTAGTTAACCTAAGTAGTACAAATGTCCGATAGGGATCCTACATAGTCCAAGTGCCCGCTAGTTAACCTATATAGTCCAAGTCCCCGCTAGGTAACCCAGACAGTCCAAGTGACCATTAGGTTACCTACATAGTCCAAGTGCCCGTTCGTTAACCTACATAGTCCAAGTGCCCGCTAGGTAACGTAGATAGCCCCAGTGCCCGCTAGGGAACGTACATAGTCCAAGTGCCCTCTGGGTAACCTAGATAGTCCAAGAACCCGCTAGTTAACCTAGATTGTCCAAGTTTCCGCTAGGGATCCTTCATAATCCAAGTGCCTGCTAGGTAACCTAGATAGTCCAAGTGCCCGCTAGTTAACCTAGATAGTCCTAGTGCCCGTTAATTAACCTAGATTGTCCAAGTGCGCGCTAGGGTATGTACATAGTCCAATTGCTCGCTAGGCAACCTACATAGTCCAAGTGCCCGCTAGGTAACCTAGATAGTCCAATTGCCCTTTAGCTAACCTAGATAGTCGAAGTGTCCGCTAGTTAACCTACATAGTCCAAGTGCCTGTTCGTTAACCTAGATAGGCCAAGTGCCCGCTAGGTAACCTAGACAGTCCAAGTGCCCGCTAGGTTACCTACATAGTCCAAGTGCCCGCTAGTTAACCTAGATAGTCCAAGTGCCCGCTAGTAAACCTAGATAGTCCAAGAGCCCGCTAGTTAACCTAGATAGTCCAAGTGCCCGCTAGTTAACCTAGATAGTCCAAGGGCCCGCTAGTTAATCTAGATAATCCTAGTGCCCGCTAGTTAACGTAGATACTCAAAGTGCCCGCTAGTTAACCTAGATCGTCCAAGTGCCCACTGGTTAACCTAGATAATCGAAGTGCACGCTAATTAACCTAGATAATCCAAGTGCCCGCTAGTTAACCTAGATAGTCCAAGTGCCCTCTAGGGTATGTACAAAGTTCAAGTGCCCGCTAGGTAACCTAGATTGTCCAAGTGTCCGCTACTTAACCTACATAGTCCAAGTGCCCGCTAGGTAACCTAGATAGTCCAAGGTCCTGCTAGTTAACCAACATAGTCCAATGCCCGATAGGGAACCTACATAGTCCAAGTACCCGATAGGGAACCTACATATTCCAAGTGCCCGTTAGGGAACCTAGATAGTCCTAGTGCCCGTAGGGAAGTATATAGTCCAAGTGCCCGCTAGGGAACCTACATAGTCCAAGGTCAGCTAGTTAACCTAGATAGTCCAAGTGCCCGCTAGTTAACCTACATAGTCCTAGAACCCGCTAGTTAACCTAGATAGTCCAAGTTCCCGCTAGTTAACCTACATAGTCCAAGGGCCCTGTTGTTAACCTAGATATTCCAAGTGCCCGCTAGTTAACCTAGATCGTCCAAGTGTCCGCTAGTTAACCTACATAGTCCAAGTTCCCGTTAGGTAACCTAGATAGTACAAGTGCCCGCAAGGTAACATACATAGTCCAAGTGCCCGCTAGGTAACCTAGATATTGCAAGTTCCTGTTAGATAACCTAGATAATTCAAGTGCCCGCTAGGTAACCTACATAGTCCAAGTGCCCTTTCGTTAAGCTAGATAATCCAAGTGCCCGCTTGGTAACCTAGACTGTCCAATTGTCCGCTAGGTTACCTACATAGTCCAAGTGCATGTTCGTTAACCTAGATAGTCCAAGTGCCAGCTAGGTAACCTACATAGTCCAAGGGTCCGCTAGGTAACCTATATAGTCCAAGTGCCCGTTAGTTAACCTACATAGTCCAAGTGCCCGCTAAGAAACCTAGATAGTCCAAGTGTCCGTTAGGTAACCTAGATACTCCAATTGCCCGCTAGGTAACCTACATAGTCCAAGTTCCCGCTAGGTAACCTAGATAGTCCAAGTGCCCGTTACCTAACCTAGATACTCCAATTGCCCGCTATGCAACATACATAGTCCAAGTGCCCGTTAGTTAACCTAGATAGTCCAAGTGCCCGCTAGGTTACCTAGATAGTCCAAGTGCGCGCTAGAGAATGTACATAGTCCGAGTGCCTGCTAGGAAACCTAGATAGTCCAAGTGCCCGCTAGTTAACCTACATAGTCCAAGGGCCCGCTAGTTAACCTACATAGATCAAGGTCCGCTAGTTAACCTAGATAGTCCAAGTGCCCGCTAGATAACCTACATAGTACAAGGGCCCGCTTGTTGACCTAGATAGTCCAAGTGCCCGCTAGTTAACCTAGATAGTCAAAGTGACCACTAGTTAACCTAAGTAGTACAAATGTCCGAAAGGGATCCTACATAGTGCGAGTGCCCGCTAGATAACCTACATAGTCCAAGTGCCCGTTTGTTAACCTAGATAGTCAAAATGCCCGCTAGGTAACCTAGACAGTCCAAGTGCCCGCTAGGCAACCTACATAGTCCAAGTGCCCGCTAGTTAACCTAGATAGTCAAAGTGCCCGCTAGTTAACCTAAGTAGTACAAATGTCCGATAGGGATCCTACAGAGTCCAAGTACCCGCTAGGTAACCTACATAGTCCAAATGCCCGTTCGTTAACCTAGATAGTCAAAATGCCCGCTAGGTACACTAGACAGTCCAAGTGCCAGTTCGTTATCCTAGATAGTCCAAGTGCCCGCTAGGTTACCTAGACAGTCCAAGTGCCCTCTAGTTAACCTACATAGTCCAAGAGCCCTATAGGGAACCTACAAAATCCAAGTGCCCGCTAGGGAACCTACATAGTCCAAGTGCCCGCTAGGCAACCTACATAGACCAAGTGCCTGTTTGTTAACCTAGATAGTCAAAGTGCCCACTAGGTAACCTACATAGTCCAAGTTACCGATGGTAACCTAAATAGTGCAAATGCCAGCTAGGGAAACTACATAGTCCAAGTGCCCGCTAGTTACCCTAGATAGTCCAAGTGCCTGCTAGTAAACCTACATAGTCCATGGGCCCGCTAGTTAACCTACATAGTGCAAGGACCCACTAGTTAACCTAGATCGTGCAAGTGTCCGCGAGTTAACCTAGATAGTCTAAGTGCCCGCTAGGTAACCTACATAGTCCAAATGCCCGTTCGTTAACCTAGATAGTCCAAGTGCCCGCTAGGTTACCTAGACAGTCCAAGTGCCCGCTAGTTAACCTACATAGTCCAAGAGCCCGATAGGGAACCTACATAATCCAAGTGCCCGCTAGGGAACCTACATAGTCCAAGTGCCCGCTAGGCAACCTACATAGACCAAGTGCCCGTTTGTTAACCTAGATAGTCAAAGTGCCCACTAGGTAACCTACATAGTCCAAGTTCCCGATGGTAACCTAAATAGTCCAAATGCCCGCTAGGGAAACTACATAGTCCAAGTGCCCGCTAGTTACCCTAGATAGTCCAAGTGCCTGCTAGTAAACCTACATAGTCCATGGGCCCGCAGGTTAACCTACATAGTGCAAGGACCCGCTAGTTAACCTAGATCGTGCAAGTGTCCGCTAGTTAACATACATAGTCCAAGTGCCCGCTAGGTAACCTAGATAGTCCAAGTGCCCGCTTGGGATCCTTCATAATCCAAGTGCCTGCTAGGTAACCTAGATAGTCCAAGTGCCCGCTAGTTAACCTAGATAGTCCTAGTGCGCGTTAGTTAACCTTGATAGTCCAAGTGCCCACTAGGGGACGTACATAGTCCGAGTGCCTGCTAGGAAACCTAGATAGTCCAAGTGCCCGCTAGTTAACCTACATAGTCCATAGGCCCGCTAGTTAACCTACATAGTCCAAGGTCCGCTAGTTAACCTAGATAGTCCGGGTGCCTGCTAGTCAACCTACATAGTACAAGGGCCCGCTTGTTGACTTAGATAGACCAAGTGCCCGCTAGTTAACCTAGATAGTCAAAGTGCCCGCTAGTCAACCTAAGTAGTACAAATGTCCGATAGGGATCCTACATAGTCCAAGTGCCCGCTAGGTAACCTACATAGTCCAAGTGCCCGTTCGTTAACCTAGATAGTCAAAGTGCCCGCTAGGTAACCTAGACAGTCCAAGTGCCCGCTAGGTTACCTACATAGTCCAAGTGCCCGTTAGTTAACCTAGATAGTCAAAGTGCCCGCTAGGTAACCTACATAGTCCAAGTTCCCGATGGTAACCTAAATTGTCCAAATGCCCGCTAGGGAAACTACATAGTTCACGTGCCCGCTAGTTACCCTAGATAGTCCAAGTGCCTGCTAGTAAAACTACATAGTCCATGGGCCCGCTAGTTAACCAACATAGTGCAAGGACCCGCTAGTTAACCTAGATAGTCCAAGTGCCCGCTAGGGATGCTTCATAATCCAAGTGCCTGCTAGTTAACCTAGATCGTCCTAGTGCCCGTTAGTTAACCTTTATAGTCCAAGTGCCCACTAGGGGACGTACATAGTCCGAGTGCCTGCTAGGAAACCTAGATAGTCCAAGTGCCCGCTAGTTAACCTACATAGTCCAAGGTCCGCTAGTTAACCTAGATAGTCCGAGTGCCCGCTAGTTAACCTACATAGTACAAGGGCCCGCTAGTTAACTAGATAGTCCAAGTGCCCGCCAGTTAACCTAGATAGTCAAAGTGCCCGCTAGTTAACCTAAGTAGTACAAATGTCCGATAGGGATCCTACATAGTCCAAGTGCCCGCTAGTTAACCTATATAGTCCAAGTCCCCGCTAGGTAACCCAGACAGTCCAAGTGACCATTAGGTTACCTACATAGTCCAAGTGCCCGTTCGTTAACCTACATAGTCCAAGTGCCCGCTAGGTAACGTAGATAGCCCCAGTGCCCGCTAGGGAACGTACATAGTCCAAGTGCCCTCTGGGTAACCTAGATAGTCCAAGAACCCGCTAGTTAACCTAGATTGTCCAAGTTTCCGCTAGGGATCCTTCATAATCCAAGTGCCTGCTAGGTAACCTAGATAGTCCAAGTGCCCGCTAGTTAACCTAGATAGTCCTAGTGCCCGTTAATTAACCTAGATTGTCCAAGTGCGCGCTAGGGTATGTACATAGTCCAATTGCTCGCTAGGCAACCTACATAGTCCAAGTGCCCGCTAGGTAACCTAGATAGTCCAATTGCCCTTTAGCTAACCTAGATAGTCGAAGTGTCCGCTAGTTAACCTACATAGTCCAAGTGCCTGTTCGTTAACCTAGATAGGCCAAGTGCCCGCTAGGTAACCTAGACAGTCCAAGTGCCCGCTAGGTTACCTACATAGTCCAAGTGCCCGCTAGTTAACCTAGATAGTCCAAGTGCCCGCTAGTAAACCTAGATAGTCCAAGAGCCCGCTAGTTAACCTAGATAGTCCAAGTGCCCGCTAGTTAACCTAGATAGTCCAAGGGCCCGCTAGTTAATCTAGATAATCCTAGTGCCCGCTAGTTAACGTAGATACTCAAAGTGCCCGCTAGTTAACCTAGATCGTCCAAGTGCCCACTGGTTAACCTAGATAATCGAAGTGCACGCTAATTAACCTAGATAATCCAAGTGCCCGCTAGTTAACCTAGATAGTCCAAGTGCCCTCTAGGGTATGTACAAAGTTCAAGTGCCCGCTAGGTAACCTAGATTGTCCAAGTGTCCGCTACTTAACCTACATAGTCCAAGTGCCCGCTAGGTAACCTAGATAGTCCAAGGTCCTGCTAGTTAACCAACATAGTCCAATGCCCGATAGGGAACCTACATAGTCCAAGTACCCGATAGGGAACCTACATATTCCAAGTGCCCGTTAGGGAACCTAGATAGTCCTAGTGCCCGTAGGGAAGTATATAGTCCAAGTGCCCGCTAGGGAACCTACATAGTCCAAGGTCAGCTAGTTAACCTAGATAGTCCAAGTGCCCGCTAGTTAACCTACATAGTCCTAGAACCCGCTAGTTAACCTAGATAGTCCAAGTTCCCGCTAGTTAACCTACATAGTCCAAGGGCCCTGTTGTTAACCTAGATATTCCAAGTGCCCGCTAGTTAACCTAGATCGTCCAAGTGTCCGCTAGTTAACCTACATAGTCCAAGTTCCCGTTAGGTAACCTAGATAGTACAAGTGCCCGCAAGGTAACATACATAGTCCAAGTGCCCGCTAGGTAACCTAGATATTGCAAGTTCCTGTTAGATAACCTAGATAATTCAAGTGCCCGCTAGGTAACCTACATAGTCCAAGTGCCCTTTCGTTAAGCTAGATAATCCAAGTGCCCGCTTGGTAACCTAGACTGTCCAATTGTCCGCTAGGTTACCTACATAGTCCAAGTGCATGTTCGTTAACCTAGATAGTCCAAGTGCCAGCTAGGTAACCTACATAGTCCAAGGGTCCGCTAGGTAACCTATATAGTCCAAGTGCCCGTTAGTTAACCTACATAGTCCAAGTGCCCGCTAAGAAACCTAGATAGTCCAAGTGTCCGTTAGGTAACCTAGATACTCCAATTGCCCGCTAGGTAACCTACATAGTCCAAGTTCCCGCTAGGTAACCTAGATAGTCCAAGTGCCCGTTACCTAACCTAGATACTCCAATTGCCCGCTATGCAACATACATAGTCCAAGTGCCCGTTCGTTAACCTAGAAGTCCAAGAGCCCGCTAGGTAACCTAGACTGTCCAAATTCCCGCTAGTTTACCTACATAGTCCAAATACCCGTTCGGCAACCTAGATAGTCCAAGTGGCCGCTAGGTAACCTAGATAGTCCAAGTGCCCGCTAGGTAACCTAGATAGTCCAAGTGCCTGTTCGTTAACCTAGATAATCCAATTTCCCGCTAGGTAACCTAGATTGTCCAAGTGTCCGCTAGGTTACCTACATATTCCAAGTGCACGTTCGTTAACCTAGATAGTCCAGGTGCCCGCTAGGTAACCTACATAGTCCAAGTGCCCGCTACTTAACCTATATAGTCCAAGTTCCAGCTATGTAACCTAGATCGTGCAACTGTCCACTAGTTAACCTACATAGTCCAAGTGCCCGCTAGGTAAACTAGTTCGTCCAAGTGCCCGCTAAGGAACCTACATAGTCCAAGTGCACGATAGTTAACCTAGATAGTCCAAGTGCCCGCTAGGGAACGTACATAGTCCAAGTGCCCGCTAGGTAACCTAGATAGTGCATGTGCCCGGTAGTTAACCTACATAGTCCATGTGCCCGCTAGTTAACCTACATAGTCCAAGTGCCCGGTAGTTAACTTACATAGTTCAAGTGTCCGTAGGGAACATATATAGTCCAAGTGCCCGCTAGGGAACATACAGAGACCAAGTGCCGCTAGGGAACCTATGTAGTCCAAGTGCCCGCTAGGGAATCTACATAGTCCAAGTGCCCGCTAGTTAACGTAGATAGTCCAAGTGCCGCTATTAATCTACACTGTTCAAGGGCCCACTAGTTAACCTACATAGTCCAGCTACCCGCTAGTTAACCTAGATCTTCCAAGTGTCCGATAGTTAACCTACATAGTACAAGTGCCCGCTAGGGAACCTAGATAGTCCAAGTACCCGCTCTGGAACCTACATAGTCCAAGTGCCTGCTAGGGAACCTACATAGTCCAAATGCCCGCTCTGGAACATACATAGTCCAAGAGCCCGCTAGGGAATCTACATAGGCCATGGCCCCGCTAGTTAACGTAGATAGTCCAAGTGCCGCTAGTTAATGTACATAGTCCAAGGGCCCGCTAGTTAACCTACATAGTCCAAGTACCCGCTAGTTAACCTAGATCGTCCAAGTACACGCTAGTTTACCTACATAGTCCAAGGGACGCTAGTTAACCTACATAGTCCAAGTGCTCGCTAGTTAACCTACATAGTCCAAGTGCCCGCTAGGTAACCTAGACAGTTCAAGAGACCCCTAGGTTACCTACATAGTCCAAGTGAGAGTTCGTTAACCTACATAGTCCAAGTGCCCGCTAGGTAACCAATATAGTCCAAATGCCCGCTAGGGACCCTAATAGTCCAAATGCCCGCTAGTTAACCTAGATAGATCAAGTACTCGCTAGTTAACCTAGATAGTCCAAGTGCCCGCTAGTTAACCTAGATAGACCAAGTGCCCGCTACGGAACCTATCTAGTCCACGTGCCCGTTAGGGTACCTACAAGTACAAGTGCCCGCTAGTTAACATAGATAGTCCAAGTGCCCTCTAGGTAACGTAGAATGTCCAAGTGCCCGCTAGGGATCGTACATAGTCCAAATGCCCGCTAGGTAACCTAGATAGTCCAAGTGCCCACTAGTTAACCTACATAGTCCAAGTGCCTGCTAGGTAACCTAAATAGTCCAAGTGCCCACTAGTTGACCTACATAGTCCAGGTTCCCCCTAGGTTACCTAGATAGTCCATGGGCCCAATAGGTAACCTACATTGTCCTAGTGCCCCATAGTTAACCTACATTCTCCAAGTGCCCGATAGGGAACCTACATAGTCCAAGTGCCCGCTAGGTAACCTACATAGTCCAAATGCCCGCTAGTTAACCTACAGAGTCCAAGTGCCCGATAATGAACCTACATAATCCAAGTGCCCGCTAGGGAACCTACATAATCCAAGTGCCCGTTAGGGAACTTACATAGTCCAATGGTCTGCTAGGGAACCTACATAGTGCAAGTGCCCGTTAGTTAACCTAGATAGTCCAAGTGCCCGCTAGGTAACCTAGATAGTCCGAGAGCCCGGTAGGTAACCTACATACTCCAAGTACCCGCTAGGTAACGTAGATAGTTCAAGTGCCAGCTAGGTAAATTAGATAGTCCAAGTGCCCGCAAGGTAACCTAGAAAGTCTAAGTGCCCGCTAGGTAACCTAGATAGTCCAAGGGCCCGCTAGGTAACCTTCATAGTCCTAGTGCCCCCTAGTTAACCTACATTCTCCAAGTGCCCGATAGGGAACCTACATAGTCCAAGTGCCCGTTAGTTAACCTAGATAGTCCAAGTGCCCGCTTGGTAACCTAGATAGTCCGACATCCCGCTAGGTAACCTACATACTCCAAAAACCCGCTAGGTAACGTAGATAGTTCAAGTACAATCTAGGTAACCTAGATATTCCAAGTGCCCGCTAGGTAACCTACAGAGTCTAAGTCCCGCTAGCTTATCTATATAGTCCAAATGCCCGCTAGGTAACCCAGATAATCCAAGTGCCCGCTAGTTAACCTATATCGTCCAAGTGCCCGCTAGTTAACCTAGATCGTCCAAGTGCCTGCTAGTTAACCTACATAGTCAATGGGCCCGCTAGTTAACCTACATAGTACAAGAGCCCGCTAGTTAACCTAGATCGTGCAAGTGTCCGCTAGTTAACCTACATAGTCCAAGTGCCAGTTAGCTAACCTAGATAGTCCAAGGGCCCGCTAGTTGACCTACATAGTCCAAGAGCCCGCTAGGTAACCTAGATAATCCAAGTGCCCGCTAGGGAACATTCACAGTCCAAGTGCCAGCTAGTTAACCTAGATAGTCCTAGTGCCCGTTAGTTAACCTAGATAGTCCAAGTGCCCACTAGGGGACATACTTAGTCCAAGTGCCCGTTAGCTAACCTAGATTGTCCAAGTGCCCGCTAGTTAACATTGATCATCCAAGTGCCTGCTATTTAACCTAGATAGTCCAAGTGCACGCTAGTTAACCTAGATAGTCAAAGTGCCCACTAGTTAACCTTAGTAGTACAAATGTCCGATTGGGATCCTACATAGTCCAGTGCCCGCTAGTTAACCTACTTAGTCCAAGTCCCCGCTAGGTAACCTAGACAGTCCAAGTGACCATTAGGTTACCTACATAGTCCAAGTGCCCGCTAGGTAACGTAGATAGCCCCAGTGCCCGCTAGGGAATGTACATAGTCGAAGTGCCCGTTAGTTAACCTAGATAGTCAAAGTGCCGGCTAGGTAACCTAAATAGTCCAAGTGCCCGCTAGGGAACCTACATAGTCCAAGTGCCCGCTAGGTAACCTAGATAGTCCAATTGCCCGTTAGCTAACCTAGATAGTGGAAGTGTCCGCTTGTTGACCTACATAGTCCAAGTGCCCGTTCGTTAACCTAGATAGGCCAAGTGCCAGCTAGGTAACCTAGACAGTCCAAGTGCCAGCTAGGTTACCTGCATAGTTCGAGTGCACGTTCGTTAACCTAGATAGTCCAAGTGCCCGCTGGTAACCTACATAGTCCACGGGCCCGCTAGGTAACCTTGACAGTCCAAGTGCCTTCTAGTTAACCTACATAGTCCAAGTGCCCGCTAGGGAAACTACATAGTCCAAGTGCCCACTAGGTAACCTAAGTAATCCAAGTGCCCGCTAGTTAACCTAGATAGTCCAAGTGCCCGCTAGTAAACCTAGATAGTCCAAGGGCCCGCTAGTTAATCTAGATAGTCCAAGTGCCCGCTAGTTAACCTAGATATTCCAAGTGCCCTCTAGTTAACCTAGATAGTCCATGTGCCCGCTAGTAAACCTAGATAGTCCAAGGGCCCTCTAGTTATCCTAGATAGTCCAAGTGCCTGCTAGTAAACCTACATAATCCATGGGCCCGCTAGTTAACCTAGATCGTGCAAGTGTCCGCTAGTTAACCTACATAGTCCAAGTGCCCGCAAGGTAACCGAAATAGTCCAAGTGGCCGCTAGGGATCCTTCATAATCCATGTGCCTGCTAGATAACCTAGATAGTCCAAGTGCCCGCTAGTTAACCTAGATAATCCTAGTGCCCATTAGTTAACCTAGATAGTCCGAGTACCCACTAGGGGACGTACATAGTCCAAGTGCCCGCTAGGTATCCTCGATAGTCCAAGTGCGCGCTAGGGTATGTACATAGTCCAAGTGCCTGCTAGGAAACCTAGATAGTCCAAGTGCACGCTTATTAACCTACATAGTCCGAGGGCCCGCTAGTTAACCTACATAGTCCAAGGTCCGTTAGTTAACCTAGATAGTCCAAGTGCCCGCTAGTTAATCTACATAGTACAAGGGCCCGCTAGTTGACCTAGATAGTCCAAGTGCCCGCTAGTTAACCTAGATAGTCAAAGTGCCCGCTAGTTAACCTAAGTAGTACAAATGTCCGATAGGGATCCTACATAAACCAAGTGCCCGCTAGTTAACCTACATAGTCCAAGTCCCCGCTAGGTAACCTAGACAGTTCAAGTGACCATTAGGTTACCTACATAGTCCAAGTGCCCGTTCGTTAACCTACATAGTCCAAGTGCCCGCTAGGTAACGTAGATAGCCCCAGTACCCTCTAGGGAACGTACATAGTCCAAGTGCCCTCTAGGTAACCTAGATAGTCCAAGAACCCACTAGTTAACCTAGATTGTCCAAGTGCCCGCTAGGGATCCTTCATAATCCAAGTGCCTGCTAGGTAACCTAGATAGTCCAAGTGCCCGCTAGTTAACCTAGATAGTCCTAGTGCCCGTTAGTTAACCTAGATAGTCCAAGTGCGCGCTAGGGTATGTACATAGTCCAAGTGCTCGCTAGGCAACCTACATAGTCCAAGTGCCCGCTAGGTAACCTAGATAGTCCAATTGCCCTTTAGCTAACCTACATAGTCGAAGTGTCCGCTAGTTAACCTACATAGTCCAAGTGCCCGTTCGTTAACCTAGATAGGCCAAGTGCCCGCTAGGTATCCTAGAATGTCCAAGTGCCCGCTAGGTTACCTACATAGTCCAAGTGCACGTTCGTTAACCTAGATAGTCCAAGTGACCGCTGGTAACCTACATAGTCCAAGGGCCCGCTAGGTAACCTTGATAGTCCAAGTGCCTTCTAGTTTACCTACATAGTCCAAGTGCCCGCTAGGGAAACTACATAGTCCAAGTGCCCGCTGGTTAACCTAGATAGTCCAAATGCCCGCTAGTGAACCTAGATAGTCCAAGAGCCCGCTAGTTAACCTAGATAGTCCAAGTGCCCGCTAGTTAACCTAGATAGTCCAAGGGCCCGCTAGTTAATCTAGATAATCCTAGTGCCCGCTAGTTAACGTAGATAGTCAAAGTGCCCGCTAGTTAACCTAGATCGTCCAAGTGCCCGCTGGTTAACCTAGATAATCCAAGTGCCCGCTAGTTAACCTAGATAGTCCAAGTGCCCGCTAGTTAACCTAGATAGTCCAAGTGCCCTCTAGGTTATGTACAAAGTTCAAGTGCCCTCTAGGTAACCTAGATTTTCCAAGTGTCCGCTACTTAACCTACATAGTCCAAGTGCCCGCTAGGTAACCTAGATAGTCCAAGGTCCTGCTAGTTAACCTACATAGTCCAATGCCCGATAGGGAACCTACATAGTCCAAGTGCCCGCTGAGGAACCTAAATAGTCCAAGTGCCCGATAGGGAACCTATATATTCCAAGTGCCCGTTAGGGAATCTAGATTGTCCAAGTGCCCGTAGGGAAGTATATAGTCCAAGTGCCCGCTAGGGAACCTACATAGTCCAACGTCAGCTAGTTAACCTAGATAGTCCAAGTGCCCGCTAGTTAACCTACATAGTCCAAGAACCCGCTAGTTAACCTAAATAGTTCAAGTTCCCGCTAGTTAACCTACTTAGTCCAAGGGCCCGCTAGTTAACCTAGATATTCCAAGTGCCCGCTACTTAACCTAGATCGTCCAAGTGTCCGCTAGTTAACCTATATAGTCCAAGTTCCCGTTAGGTAACCTAGATAGTCCGAGAGCCCGGTAGGTAACCTACATACTCCAAGTACCCGCTAGGTAACGTAGATAGTTCAAGTGCCAGCTAGGTAAATTAGATAGTCCAAGTGCCCGCAAGGTAACCTAGAAAGTCTAAGTGCCCGCTAGGTAACCTAGATAGTCCAAGGGCCCGCTAGGTAACCTTCATAGTCCTAGTGCCCCCTAGTTAACCTACATTCTCCAAGTGCCCGATAGGGAACCTACATAGTCCAAGTGCCCGTTAGTTAACCTAGATAGTCCAAGTGCCCGCTTGGTAACCTAGATAGTCCGACATCCCGCTAGGTAACCTACATACTCCAAAAACCCGCTAGGTAACGTAGATAGTTCAAGTACAATCTAGGTAACCTAGATATTCCAAGTGCCCGCTAGGTAACCTACAGAGTCTAAGTGCCCGCTAGCTTATCTATATAGTCCAAATGCCCGCTAGGTAACCCAGATAATCCAAGTGCCCGCTAGTTAACCTATATCGTCCAAGTGCCCGCTAGTTAACCTAGATCGTCCAAGTGCCTGCTAGTTAACCTACATAGTCAATGGGCCCGCTAGTTAACCTACATAGTACAAGAGCCCGCTAGTTAACCTAGATCGTGCAAGTGTCCGCTAGTTAACCTACATAGTCCAAGTGCCAGTTAGCTAACCTAGATAGTCCAAGGGCCCGCTAGTTGACCTACATAGTCCAAGAGCCCGCTAGGTAACCTAGATAATCCAAGTGCCCGCTAGGGAACATTCACAGTCCAAGTGCCAGCTAGTTAACCTAGATAGTCCTAGTGCCCGTTAGTTAACCTAGATAGTCCAAGTGCCCACTAGGGGACATACTTAGTCCAAGTGCCCGTTAGCTAACCTAGATTGTCCAAGTGCCCGCTAGTTAACATTGATCATCCAAGTGCCTGCTATTTAACCTAGATAGTCCAAGTGCACGCTAGTTAACCTAGATAGTCAAAGTGCCCACTAGTTAACCTTAGTAGTACAAATGTCCAATTGGGATCCTACATAGTCCAGTGCCCGCTAGTTAACCTACTTAATCCAAGTCCCCGCTAGGTAACCTAGACAGTCCAAGTGACCATTAGGTTACCTACATAGTCCAAGTGCCCGCTAGGTAACGTAGATAGCCCCAGTGCCCGCTAGGGAATGTACATAGTCGAAGTGCCCGTTAGTTAACCTAGATAGTCAAAGTGCCGGCTAGGTAACCTAAATAGTCCAAGTGCCCGCTAGGGAACCTACATAGTCCAAGTGCCCGCTAGGTAACCTAGATAGTCCAATTGCCCGTTAGCTAACCTAGATAGTGGAAGTGTCCGCTTGTTGACCTACATAGTCCAAGTGCCCGTTCGTTAACCTAGATAGGCCAAGTGCCAGCTAGGTAACCTAGACAGTCCAAGTGCCAGCTAGGTTACCTGCATAGTCCGAGTGCACGTTCGTTAACCTAGATAGTCCAAGTGCCCGCTGGTAACCTACATAGTCCACGGGCCCGCTAGGTAACCTTGACAGTCCAAGTGCCTTCTAGTTAACCTACATAGTCCAAGTGCCCGCTAGGGAAACTACATAGTCCATGTGCCCACTAGGTAACCTAAGTAATCCAAGTGCCCGCTAGTTAACCTAGATAGTCCAAGTGCCCGCTAGTAAACCTAGATAGTCCAAGGGCCCGCTAGTTAATCTAGATAGTCCAAGTGCCCGCTAGTTAACCTAGATATTCCAAGTGCCCTCTAGTTAACCTAGATAGTCCATGTGCCCGCTAGTAAACCTAGATAGTCCAAGGGCCCTCTAGTTATCCTAGATAGTCCAAGTGCCTGCTAGTAAACCTACATAATCCATGGGCCCGCTAGTTAACCTAGATCGTGCAAGTGTCCGCTAGTTAACCTACATAGTCCAAGTGCCCGCAAGGTAACCGAAATAGTCCAAGTGGCCGCTAGGGATCCTTCATAATCCATGTGCCTGCTAGATAACCTAGATAGTCCAAGTGCCCGCTAGTTAACCTAGATAATCCTAGTGCCCATTAGTTAACCTAGATAGTCCGAGTACCCACTAGGGGACGTACATAGTCCAAGTGCCCGCTAGGTATCCTCGATAGTCCAAGTGCGCGCTAGGGTATGTACATAGTCCAAGTGCCTGCTAGGAAACCTAGATAGTCCAAGTGCACGCTTATTAACCTACATAGTCCGAGGGCCCGCTAGTTAACCTACATAGTCCAAGGTCCGTTAGTTAACCTAGATAGTCCAAGTGCCCGCTAGTTAATCTACATAGTACAAGGGCCCGCTAGTTGACCTAGATAGTCCAAGTGCCCGCTAGTTAACCTAGATAGTCAAAGTGCCCGCTAGTTAACCTAAGTAGTACAAATGTCCGATAGGGATCCTACATAAACCAAGTGCCCGCTAGTTAACCTACATAGTCCAAGTCCCCGCTAGGTAACCTAGACAGTTCAAGTGACCATTAGGTTACCTACATAGTCCAAGTGCCCGTTCGTTAACCTACATAGTCCAAGTGCCCGCTAGGTAACGTAGATAGCCCCAGTACCCTCTAGGGAACGTACATAGTCCAAGTGCCCTCTAGGTAACCTAGATAGTCCAAGAACCCACTAGTTAACCTAGATTGTCCAAGTGCCCGCTAGGGATCCTTCATAATCCAAGTGCCTGCTAGGTAACCTAGATAGTCCAAGTGCCCGCTAGTTAACCTAGATAGTCCTAGTGCCCGTTAGTTAACCTAGATAGTCCAAGTGCGCGCTAGGGTATGTACATAGTCCAAGTGCTCGCTAGGCAACCTACATAGTCCAAGTGCCCGCTAGGTAACCTAGATAGTCCAATTGCCCTTTAGCTAACCTACATAGTCGAAGTGTCCGCTAGTTAACCTACATAGTCCAAGTGCCCGTTCGTTAACCTAGATAGGCCAAGTGCCCGCTAGGTATCCTAGAATGTCCAAGTGCCCGCTAGGTTACCTACATAGTCCAAGTGCACGTTCGTTAACCTAGATAGTCCAAGTGACCGCTGGTAACCTACATAGTCCAAGGGCCCGCTAGGTAACCTTGATAGTCCAAGTGCCTTCTAGTTTACCTACATAGTCCAAGTGCCCGCTAGGGAAACTACATAGTCCAAGTGCCCGCTGGTTAACCTAGATAGTCCAAATGCCCGCTAGTGAACCTAGATAGTCCAAGAGCCCGCTAGTTAACCTAGATAGTCCAAGTGCCCGCTAGTTAACCTAGATAGTCCAAGGGCCCGCTAGTTAATCTAGATAATCCTAGTGCCCGCTAGTTAACGTAGATAGTCAAAGTGCCCGCTAGTTAACCTAGATCGTCCAAGTGCCCGCTGGTTAACCTAGATAATCCAAGTGCCCGCTAGTTAACCTAGATAGTCCAAGTGCCCGCTAGTTAACCTAGATAGTCCAAGTGCCCTCTAGGTTATGTACAAAGTTCAAGTGCCCTCTAGGTAACCTAGATTTTCCAAGTGTCCGCTACTTAACCTACATAGTCCAAGTGCCCGCTAGGTAACCTAGATAGTCCAAGGTCCTGCTAGTTAACCTACATAGTCCAATGCCCGATAGGGAACCTACATAGTCCAAGTGCCCGCTGAGGAACCTAAATAGTCCAAGTGCCCGATAGGGAACCTATATATTCCAAGTGCCCGTTAGGGAATCTAGATTGTCCAAGTGCCCGTAGGGAAGTATATAGTCCAAGTGCCCGCTAGGGAACCTACATAGTCCAACGTCAGCTAGTTAACCTAGATAGTCCAAGTGCCCGCTAGTTAACCTACATAGTCCAAGAACCCGCTAGTTAACCTAAATAGTTCAAGTTCCCGCTAGTTAACCTACTTAGTCCAAGGGCCCGCTAGTTAACCTAGATATTCCAAGTGCCCGCTACTTAACCTAGATCGTCCAAGTGTCCGCAAGTTAACCTATATAGTCCAAGTTCCCGTTAGGTAACCTAGATCGTACAAGTGCCCGCAAGGTAACATACATAGTCCAAGTGCCCGTTAGGTAACCTAGATATTCCGAGTTCCTGTTAGCTAACCTAGATAATCTAAGTGCCCGCTAGGTAACCTACATAGTCCAAGTGCCCTTTCATTAAGCTAGATAATCCAAGTGCCCGCTTGGTAACCTAGACTGGCCAATTGTCCGCTAGGTTACCTACATAGTCCAAGTGCATGTTCGTTAACCTAGATATTCCAAGTGCCAGTTAGGTAACCTACATAGTCCAATGGTCCGCTAGGTAACCTACATAGTCCAAGTGCCCGCTAAGAAACCTAGATAGTCCAAGTGTCCGTTAGGTAACCTAGATAGTCCAAGTGCCCGCTAGGTAACCTACATAGTCCAAGTTCCCGCTAGGTAACCTAGATAGTCCAAATGCCCGTTACCTAACCTAGATAGTCCAATTGCCCGCTATGCAACATACATAGTCCAAGTGCTCGTTCGTTAACCTAGAAGTCCAAGAGCCCGCTAGGTAACCTAGACTGTCCAAGTTCCCGCTAGTTTATCTACATAGTCCAAATACCCGTTCGGTAACCAAGATAGTCCAAGTGGCCGCTAGGTAACCTACATAGTCCAAGTGCCCGCTAGGTAACTTACATAGTCCAAGTGCCCGCTACTTAACCTACATAGTCCAAGTTCCAGCTATGTAACCTAGATCGTGCACCTGTCCACTAGTTAACCTACATAGTCCAAGTGCCCGCTAGGTAAACTAGTTCGTCCTAGTGCCCGCTAAGGAACCTACATAGTCCAAGTGCACAATAGTTAACCTAGATAGTCCACGTGCCCGCTAGGGAACGTACATAGTCCAAGTGCCCGCTAGGTAACCTAGATAGTGCATGTGCCCGGTAGTTAACCTACATAGTCCATGTGCCCTCTAGTTAACCTACATAGTCCAAGTGCCCGGTAGTTAACTTACATAGTTCAAGTGTCCGTAGGGAACATACATAGTCCAAGTTCCCGCTAGGGAACATACAGAGTCCAAGTGCCGCTAGGGAACCTATGTACTCCAAGTGCCCGCTAGGGAATCTACATAGTCCAAGTGCCCGCTAGTTAACGTAGATAGTCCAAGTGCCGCTATTAATCTACACTGTTCAAGGGCCCACTAGTTAACCTACATAGTCCAACTACCCGCTAGTTAACCTAGATCTTCCAAGTATCCGATAGTTTACCTACATAGTGCAAGTGCCCGCTAGGGAACCTAGATAGTCCAAGTGCCCGCTCTGGAACCTACATAGTCCAAGTGCCTGCTGGGAACCTACATAGTCCAAATGCCCGCTCTGGAACATACATAGTCCAAGGGCCCGCTAGTTAACGTAGATAGTCCAAGTGCCGCTAGTTAATGTACATAGTCCAAGGGCCCGCTAGTTAACCTACATAGTCCAAGTACCCGCTAGTTAACCTAGATCGTCCAAGTGCACGCTAGTTTACCTACATAGTCCAAGGGCCCGGTAGTTAACCTACATAGTCCAAGGGCCCGCTAGTTAACCTATATAGTCCAAGTGCCCGCTAGTTAACCTACATCGTCCAAGTGCCCGCTAGGTAACCTAGACAGTTCAAGTGACCACTAGGTTACCTACATAGTCCAAGTGCCAGTTCGTTAACCTACATAGTCCAAGTGCCCGCTAGGTAACCAATATAGTCCAAATGCCCGCTAGGGACCCTAATAGTCCAAATGCTCGCAAGTTATCCTAGATAGATCAAGGGCTCGCTAGTTAACCTAGATAGTCCAAGTGCCCGCTGGTAACCTAGATAGACCAAGTGCCCGCTACGGAACCTATCTAGTCCACGTGCCCGATAGGGAACCTACATAATCCAAGTGCCCGCTAGTTAACATAGATAGTCCAAGTGCCCGCTAGGTAACGTAGATAGTCCAAATGCCCGCTAGGGAATACATAGTCCAAGTGCCCGCTAGGTAACCTAAATAGTCCAAGTGCCCACTAGTTAACCTACATAGTCCAGGTTCCCCCTAGGTTACCTAGATAGTCCAAGGGCCCAGTAGGTAACCTACATTGTCCTAGTGCCCCATAGTTAACCTACATTCTCCAAGTGCCCAATAGGGAACCTACATAGTCCAAGTGCCCGTTAGGGAACTTACATAGTCCAATGGCCCGCTAGGGAACCTACATAGTCCAAGTGCCCGTTAGTTAACCTAGATAGTCCAAGTGCCCGCTAGGTAACCTACATAGTCAATGGGCCTGCTAGTTAACCTACATAGAGCAAGAGCCCGCTAGTTAACCTAGATCGTGCAAGTGTCCGCTAGTTAACCTACATAGTCCAAGTGCCAGTTAACTAACCTAGATAGTCCAAGGGCCCGCTAGTTGACCTACATAGTTCAAGGGCCCGCTTGGTAACCTAGATAGTCCGACATTCCGCTAGGTAACCTACATACTCCAAGTACCCGCTAGGTAACGTAGATAGTTCAAGTACCATCTAGGTAACCTAGATAGTCCAAGTGCCCGCTAGGTAACCTACAGAGTCTAAGTGCCCGCTAGCTTATCTATATAGTCCAAATGCCCGCTAGGGAACCTACATAGTCCAAGTGCCCGCTAGGTAACCTAGATAATCCAAGTGCCCGCTAGTTAACCTATATCGTCCAAGTGCCCGCTAGTTAACCTAGATCGTCCAAGTGCCTGCTAGTTAACCTACATAGTCAATGGGCCCGCTAGTTAACCTACATAGTACAAGAGCCAGCTAGTTAACCTAGATCGTGCAAGTGTCCGCTAGTTAACCTACATAGTCCAAGTGCCAGTTAGCTAACCTAGATAGTCCAAGGGCCCGCAAGTTGACCTACATAGTCCAAGTGCCCGCTAGGTTACCTAGATAATCCAAGTGCCCGCTAGGGAACATTCACAGTCCATGTGCCAGCTAGGTAACCTAGATAGTCCAAGTGCCCGCTAGGTAACCTAGATAGTCCAATTGCCCGCTAGTTAACCTAGGTAGTCCTAGTGCCCGTTAGTTAACCTAGATAGTCCAAGTGCCCGCTAGTTAACATTGATCATCCAAGTGCCCGCTATTTAACCTAGATAGTCCAAGTGCACGCTAGGGAACATTCACAGTCCAAGTGCCAGCTAGGTAACCTAGATAGTCCAAGTGCCCGTTAGCTAACCTAGATTGTCCAAGTGCCTTCTAGTTAACCTAGATCGTCCAAGTGCCCGCTAGTTAACCTACATAGTCCAAGGGCCCGCTAGTTAACCTACGTAGTCCAAGGTCCGCTAGTTATCCTAGATAGTCCAAGTGCTCGCTAGTTAACCTACATAGTACAAGGGCCCGCTAGTTGACCTAGATAGTCCAAGTGCCCGCTAGGTAACCAATATAGTCCAAATGCCCGCTAGGGACCCTAATAGTCCAAATGCCCGCTAGTTATCCTAGATAGATCAAGTGCTCGCTAGTTAACCTAGATAGTCCAAGTGCCCGCTGGTAACCTAGATAGACCAAGTGCCCGCTACGGAACCTATCTAGTCCAAGTGCCCGCTAGGTAACCTAGATAGTCCAAGAGCCCGGTAGGTAACCTACATACTCCAAGTACCCGCTAGGTAACGTAGATAGTTCAAGTATCATCTAGGTAACCTAGATAGTCCAAGTGCCCGCTAGGTAACCTACAGAGTCTAAGTGTCCGCTAGCTTATCTATATAGTCCAAATGCCCGCTAGGGAACCTACATAATCCAAATGCCCGCTAGGTAACCCAGATAATCCAAGTGCCCGCTGGTTAACCTAGATCGTCCAAGTGCCCGCTAGTTAACCTAGATCGTCCAAGTGCCTGCTAGTTAACCTACATAGTCAATGGGCCCGCTAGTTAACCTACATAGTACAAGAGCCAGCTAGTTAACCTAGATCGTGCAAGTGACCGCTAGTTAACCTACATAGTCCAAGTGCCAGTTAGCTAACCTAGATAGTCCAAGGGCCCGCTAGTTGACCTACATAGTCCAAGTGCCCGCTAGGTAACCTAGATAATCCAAGTGCCCGCTAGGGAACATTCACAGTCCAAGTGCCAGCTAGGTAACCTAGATAGTCCAAGTGCCCGCTAGGTAACCTAGATAGTCCAAGTGCCCGCTAGTTAACCTAGGTAGTCCAAGTGCCCGTTAGCTAACCTAGATTGTCCAAGTGCCCGCTAGTTAACATTGATCATCCAAGTGCCCGCTATTTAACCTAGATAGTCCAAGTGCACGCTAGTTAACCTAGATAGGCCAAGTGCCCTCTAGTTAACCTAGATCGTCCAATTGCCCGCTAGTTAACCTACATAGTCCAAGGGCCCGCTAGTTAACCTACGTAGTCCAATGTCCGCTAGTTATCCTAGATAGTCAAAGTGCTCGCTAGTTAACCTACATAGTACAAGGGCCCGCTAGTTGACCTAGATAGTCCAAGTGCCCGCTAGGTAACATAAGTAGTCCAAATGTCCGATAGGGATCCTACATAATCCAAGTGCCCGCTAGGTAACCTAAATAGTCCAAGTGCCCGTTCGTTAACCTAGATAGTCCAAGTGCCCGCTAGGTAACCTAGACTGTCCAAGTGCCAGCTAGTTTACCTATATGGTCCAAGTGCCTGTTCGTTAACCTAAATAGTCCAAGAGCCCGCTAGGAACCCTACATAGTCCAAGGGCCCGCTAGGTAACCTAGATAGTCAAAATGCCCGCTAGGTAACCTAGATAGTCCAATGGCCCGCTAGGTAACCTACATAATCCTAGTGCCCCCTAGTTAACCTACATTCTCCAATTGCCCTATAGGGAACCTATATAGTCCAAGTGCCCGTTAGTTAACCTAGATAGTACAAGTGCCCGCTTGGTAACCTAGATAGTCCGACATTCCGCTAGGTAACCTACATACTCCAAGAAACCGCTAGGTAACGTAGATAGTTCAAGTACCATCTAGGTAACGTAGATAGTCCAAGTGCTCACTAGGTAACCTACAGAGTCTAAGTGCCCGCTAGCTTATCTATATAGTCCAAATGCACGCTAGGGAACCTACATAATCCAAGTGCCCGCTAGGTAACCCAGATAATCCAAGTGCCCGCTAGTTAACCTATATAGTCCAAGTGCCCGCTAGTTAACCTAGATCGTCCAAGTGCCTGCTAGTTAACCTACATAGTCAATGGGCCCGCTAGTTAACCTACATAGTACAAGAGCCCGCTAGTTAACCTAGATCGTGCAAGTGTCCGCTAGTTAACCTACATAGTCCAAGTGCCAGTTAGCTAACCTAGATAGTCCAAGGGCCCACTAGTTGACCTACATAGTCCAAGTGCCCGCTAGGTAACCTAGATAATCCAAGTGCCCGCTAGGGAACATTCATAGTCCAAGTGCCAGGTAGGTAACCTAGATAGTCCAAGTGCCCGCTAGTTAACCTAGATAGTCCTAGTGCCCGTTAGTTAACCTAGATAGTCCAAGTGCCCACTAGGGGACGTACTTAATCCAAGTGCCCGTTAGGTAACCTAGATAGTCCAAGTGCCCGCTAGTTAACATTGATCATCCAAGTGCCCTCTATTTGACTTAGATAGTCCAAATGCACGCTAGTTAACCTACATAGTCCAAGGGCACGCTAGTTAACCTACGTAGTCCAAGGTCCGCTAGTTATCCTAGATAGTCCAAGTGCTTGCTAGTTAACCTACATAGTACAAGTGCCCGTTTGTTAACCTAGATATTCCAAGTGCCCGCTAGGTAACCTAGACTATCCAAGTGCCCGCTAGTTTACCTATATATTCCAAGTGCCTGTTCGTTAACCTCGATAGTCCAAGTGCCGGCTAGTTAACCTACATAGTCCAGGTGCCCGCTAGGTAACCTAGATAATCCAAGGGCCCGCTAGTAAACCTACATAGTCCAAGTGCCTGGTAGTTAACTTACATAGTTCAAGTGTCCATAGGGAACATACATAGTACAAGTGCCCGCATGGGAACCTACATAGTCCAAGTGCCCGTTAGGTAACCTAGATAGTCCAAATGCCCGCTAGGGAACCCATATAGTCCAAGTGCCCGCTAGGGAACTTACATAGTCCAAGGGCCCACTAGGGAATCTACATAGTCCAAGTGCCCGTTAGTTAACCTAGATAGTCCAAGTGTCCGTTAGGTACCCTAGATGGTCCAATAGCCCGCTAGGTAACCTACATATTCCATGAACCCGCCAGGTAACGTAGATAGTTCAAGTGCCAGCTAGGTAACCTAGATAGTTCAAGTGCCCGCTAGGTAACCTACAGAGTCTAAGTGCCCGCTAGGTTATCTATATAGTCCAAATGCTCGCTAGGGAACCTACATAGTCCAAGTGCCCGCTAGGAAACCTAGATAATCCATGTGCCCGCTAGTTAACCTACATAGTCAATGGGCCCGCTAGTTAACCTACATAGTGCAAGAGCCCGCTAGTTAACCTGGATCGTGCAAGTCTCCACTAGTTAACCTACATAGTCCAAGTGCCCGTTAGTTAACCTAGATAGTCCAACAGCCCGCTAGGTAAACTAGATAGTCCAAGAGCCCGCTAGTTAACCTACATAGTCCAAGTGCCTGGTAGTTAACTTACATAGTTCAAGTGTCCGTAGGGAACATACATAGTCAAAGTGCCCGCTAGGGAACCTACATAGTCCAAGTGTCCGGTAGGAAACCCAGATAGTCCAAATGCCCGTTGGGAACCCACATAGTCCAAGTGCCCGCTAGGGAACTTACATTGTCCAAGGGCCCACTAGGGAATCTACATAGTCCAAGTGCCCGTTAGTTAACCTAGATTGTCCAAGTGCCTGTTAGGTAACCTAGATAGTCCAATAGCCCGCTAGGTAACCTACATATTCCAAGAACCGGCTAGGTAACGTAGATAGTTCAAGTGCCAGCTAGGTAACCGAGATAGTTCAAGTGCCCGCTAGGTAACCTGCAGAGTCTAAGTGCCCGCTAGGTTATCTATATAGTCCAAATGCCTGCTAGGGAACCTACATAGTCCAAGTGCCCGCTAGGTAACCTAGATAATCCAAGTGCCCGCTAGTTAACCTATATCGTCCAAGTGCCTGCTAGTTAACTTAGATCGTCCAAGTGCCCGCTAGTTAACCTACATAGTCAATGGGCCCGCTAGTTAACCTACATAGTGCAAGAGCCCGCTAGTTAACCTAGATCGTGCAAGTGTCCGCTAGTTAACCTACATAGTCCAAGTGCCAGTTAGCTAACCTAGATAGTCCAAGGGCACGCTAGTTGACCTACATAGTTCAAGTGCCCTCTAGGTAACCTAGATAATCCAATTGCCCGCTAGTTAACCTATATCATCCAAGTGCCCGCTAGTTAACCTAGATCGTCCAAGTGCCCGCTAGTTAACCTACATAGTCAATGGGCCTGCTAGTTAACCTACATAGAGCAAGAGCCCGCTAGTTAACTTAGATCGTGCAAGTGTCCGCTAGTTAACCTACATAGTCCAAGTGCTAGTTAGCTAACCTAGATAGTCCAAGGGCCCGCTAGTTGACCTACATAGTTCAAGTACCCGCTTGGTAACCTAGATAGTCCGACACTCCGCTAGGTAACCTACATACTCCAAGAAACCGCTAGGTAACGTAGATAGTTCAAGTACCATCTAGGTAACCTAGATAGTCCAATTGCCCGCTAGGTAACCTACAGAGTCTAAGTGCCCGCTAGCTTATCTATATAGTCCAAATGCCCGCTAGGGAACCTACATAATCCAAGTGCCCGCTAGGTAACCCAGATAATCCAAGTGCCCGCTAGTTAACCTATATAGTCCAAGTGCCCGCTAGTTAACCTAGATCGTCCAAGTGCCTGCTAGTTAACCTATATAGTCAATGGGCCCGCTAGTTAACCTACATAGTACAAGAGCCCGCTAGTTAACCTAGATCGTGCAAGTGTCCGCTAGTTAACCTACATAGTCCAAGTGCCAGTTAGCTAACCTAGATAGTCCAAGGGCCCACTAGTTGACCTACATAGTCCAAGTGCCCGCTAGGTAACCTAGATAATCCAAGTGCCCGCTAGGAACATTCATAGTCCAAGTGCCAGGTAGGTAACCTAGATAGTCCAAGTGCCCGCTAGTTAACCTAGATAGTCCTAGTGCCCGTTAGTTAACCTAGATAGTCCAAGTGCCCACTAGGGGACGTACTTAGTCCAAGTGCCCGTTTGGTAACCTAGATAGTCCAAGTGCCTGCTAGTTAACATTGATCATCCAAGTGCCCGCTATTTGACCTAGATAGTCCAAATGCACGCTAGTTAACCTACATAGTCCAAGGGCACGCTAGTTAACCTACGTAGTCCAAGGTCCGCTAGTTATCCTAGATAGTCCAAGTGCTCGCTAGTTAACCTACATAGTACAAGGGCCCGCTAGTTGACCTAGATAGTCCAAGTGCCCGCTAGTTAACCTAGATAGTCCAATTGCCCGTTCGTTAACCTAGATAGTCCAAGTGCCCGCTAGGTAACCTAGACTATCCAAGTGCCCGCTAGTGTACCTATATAGTCCAAGTGCCTGTTTGTTAACCTAGATAGTCCAAGTGCCGGCTAGTTAACGTACAAAGTCCAGGTGCCCGCTAGGTAACCTAGATAGTCCAAGTGCCCGCTAGGGAGCATTCATATTCCAAGTGCCAGGTAAGTAACCTAGATTGTCCAAGTGCCCGCTAGTTAACCTAGATAGTCCTAGTGCCCGTTAGTTAACCTAGATAGTCCAAGTGCCCACTAGGGGACGTACTTAGTCCAAGTGCCCGTTAGGTAACCTAGATAGTCCAAGTGCCCGCTAGTTAACATTGATCATCCAAGTGCCCGCTATTTAACCTAGATAGTCCAAGTGCACGCTAGTTAACCTACATAGTCCAAGGGCACGCTAGTTAACCTACGTAGTCCAAGGTCCGATAGTTATCCTAGATAGTCCAAGTGCTCGCTAGTTAACCTACATAGTACAAGGGCCCGCTAGTTGACCTAGATAGTCCAAGTGCCCGCTAGTTAACCTAGATAGTCCAAGTGCCCGCAAGGTAACCTAAGTAGGCCAAATGTCCGATAGGGATCCTACATAATCCAAGTGCCCGCTAGGTAACCTACATAGTCCAAGTGCCCGTTCGTTAACCTAGATAGTCCAAGTGCCCGCTAGGTAACCTAGACTATCCAAGTGCCCGCTAGTTTACCTATATAGTCCAAGTGCCTGTTCGTTAACCTCGATAGTCCAAGTGCCGGCTATTTAACCTACATAGTCCAGGTGCCCGCTAGGTAACCTAGATAGTCCAAGGGCCCGCTAGTAAACCTACATAGTCCAAGTGCCTGGTAGTTAACTTACATAGTTCAAGTGTCCATAGGGAACATACATAGTTCAAGTGCCCGCATGGGAACCTACATAGTCCAAGTGCCCGTTAGGTAACCTAGATAGTCCAAATGCCCGCTAGGGAACCCATATAGTCCAAGTGCCCGCTAGGGAACTTACATAGTCCAAGGGCCCACTAGGGAATCTACATAGTCCAAGTGCCCGTTAGTTAACCTAGATAGTCCAAGTGTCCGTTAGGTAACCTAGATGGTCCAACAGCCCGCTAGGTAACCTACATATTCCATGAACCCGCCAGGTAACGTAGATAGTTCAAGTGCCGGCTAGGTAACCTAGATAGTTCAAGTGCCCGCTAGGTAACCTGCAGAGTCTAAGTGCCCGCTAGGTTATCTATATAGTCCAAATGCCTGCTAGGGAACCTACATAGTCCAAGTGCCCGCTAGGTAACCTAGATAATCCAAGTGCCCGCTAGTTAACCTATATCGTCCAAGTGCCCGCTAAGGAACCTACATATTGCAAGTGCACGCTAGTTAACCTAGATAGTCAAAATGCCCGCTAGTTAACCTAGATAGTACAAGTGCCCGCTAGTTAACCTAGATAGTCCTAGTGCCCGTTAGTTAATCTAGATAGTCCATGTGCCCACTAGGGGACATACTTAGTCCAAGTGCCCATTAGCTAACGTAGTTAGTCCAAGTGCCCGCTAGTTAACATTGATCATCCAAGTGCCCGCTAGTTAACCTAGATAGTCCAATTGCCCGCTAGTTAACCTACATAGTCCATGGGCCCCCTAGTTGACCTACGTAGTCGAAGGTCCGCTAGTTAACCTAGATAGTCCAAGTGCTCGCCAGTTAACCTACATAGTACAAGGGCCCGCTAGTTGACCTAGATAGTCCAAATTCCCCCTAGTTAACCTAGATAGTCCAAGTGCCCGCTAGGTAACCTAAGTAGTCCAAATGTCCGATAGGGTTCCTACATAGTCCAAGTGCCCGCTAGGTAACCTAGACTGTCGAAGTGCCCGCTAGGTAACATAGAGAGTCCAAGTGCCCGCTAGGTAACCTAGAGTCCAAGTGCTCGCTAGTTAACCTACATAGTCCAAGTGCCCGCTATGTAACCTAGATAGTCAAAGTGTCCGTTAGGTAACCTAGATAGTCCAAGTGCCCGCTAGGTAACTTACATTGTCCAAGTTCCTGCTAGGTAACCTAGATAGTCCAAGTGCCAGTTACCTAACCTAGATAGTCCAAGTGCCCGGTAAGCAACCTACATAGACCAAGTGCCCGTTGGTTAACCTAGAAGTCCAAGTGCCCGCTAGGTTAACTAGACAGTCCAAGTGCCCGCTAGGTTACCTGCATATTCCAAGTGCCCGTTCGTTAACCTAGATAGTCCAAGTGACCACTAGGTAACCTAGATAGTCCAAGTGCCTCTAGGTAACCTATATAGTCCAAGTGCCCGCTAGGTAACCTAGATAGTCCAAGGGCCCGCTAGTTAACCTAGATAGTCCAAGTGTCCTCTAGTTAACTTACATAGTCCAAGTGCCCGCTAGTTTACCTACATACCAAGTTTCCGCTACGTAACCTAGATAGTCCAAGGGCACGCTAGTTAACCTACATAGTCCAAGTGCCCGCTAAGGAACCTATATAGTCCAAGTGCATGCCAGTTAACCTAGATAGTCAAAATGCCCGGTAGTTAACCTAGATAGTCCAAGTGCCTGCTAGGTAACCTACATAGTGCAATTATCCGCTAGTTTACCTACATATTCCAAGTGCCCGCTAGTTAACATAGATAGTCCAAGTGCCCGCTAGGGAACGTACATAGTCCAAGTGCCCACTAGTTAACCTACATAGTAAATGGGCCCGCTAGTTAACCTACATAGTGCAAGAGCCCGCTAGTTAACCTATATCGTGCAAGTGTCCGCTAGTTAACCTACATAGTCCAAGTGCCAGTTAGCAAACCTAGATAGTCCAAGGGCCCGCTAGTTGACCTACATAGTCCAAGTGCCCGCTAGGTAACCAAGATAATCCAATTGCCCGCTAGGGAACATTCATAGTCCAAGTGCCAGCTAGCTAACCTAGATAGTCCAAGTGCCCGCTAGTTAACCTAGATAGTCCCAGTTCCCGTGAGTTAATCTAGAGAGTCCATGTGCCCACTAGGGGACGTACTTAGTCCAAGTGCCCGTTAGCTAACCTAGATAGTCCAAGTGCCCGCAAGTTAACCTAGATAGTCCAAGTGCATGCTAGTTAACCTAGATAGTCCAAGGGTCCGCTAGTTGACCTACGTAGTCCAAGGTACGCTAGTTAACCTATATAGTCCAAGTGCTCGCTAGTTAACCTACATAGTACAAGGGCCCGCTAGTTGACCTAGATAGTCCAAGTGCCCGCTAGGTAACCTAAGTAGTCCAAATGTCTGATAGGGATCCTACATAGTCCAAGAGCCCGCTAGGTAACTTACATAGTCCAAGTGCCCGTTCGTTAACCTAGATAGTCCAAGTGCCCGCTAGTTAACATAGATAGTCCAAGTGCCCGCTAGGGAACCTAGATAGTGCAAGTGTCCGCTAGTTAACCAGATAGTTCAAGAACCCGCTAGGTAACCTAGATCGTCCAAGGGCCCCCTAGTTAGCCTACATAGTCCAAGTGCCCGCTAGGTAACCTAGATAGTCCAAGGGCCCGTTCGGTCACCTAGAGAGTCCAAGTGCTCTTTAGGGAACCTAGATAGTCCAAGGGCCCGCTAGTAAACCTACATAGTCCATGGGCCCACTAGTTAACCTACATAGTGCAAGTGTCCGCGAGTTGACCTACATATTCCAAGTGCCCGCTAGTTAACCTACATAATCTAAGTGCCCGTTAGCTAACCTAGGTAGTACAAGGGTCCGCTAGTTGACCTACATAGTCCAAGTGCACGCTAGGTAACCTAGATAATCCAATTGCCCGCTAGGGAACATTCATAGTCCAAGTGCTAGCTAGGTAACCTAGATAGTCCAAGTGCCCGCTAGTTAACCTAGATAGTCCTAGTGCCCGTTAGTTAATCTAGATATTCCATGTGCCCACTAGGGGACATACTTAGTCCAAGTGCCCGTTAGCTAACGTAGATAGTCCAAGTTTCCGCTAGTTAACATTGAACATCCAAGTGCCCTCTAGTTAACCGAGATCGTCCAATTGCCCGCTAGTTAACCTACATAGTCCAAGGGCCCGCTATTTGACTTACATAGTCCAAGGTCCGCTAGTTGACATAGATAGTCCAAGTGCCCGCTAGTTAAGCTAGATATTCCAAGTGCCCGCTAGGTAACCTAAGTCGTCCAAATGTCCGATAGGGTTCCTACATAGTCCAAGTGCCCGCTAGGTAACCTACATAGTCCAAGTGCCCGTTCGTTAACCTAGATAGTCCAAGTGCCCGCTAGGTAACCTAGACTGTTGAAGTGCCCGCTAGGTAACCTAGATAGACCAAGTGCCCGCTAGGTAACCTAGAGTCCAAGTGCTCGCTAGTTAACCTACATAGTCCAAGTGCCCGCTATGTAACCTAGATAGTCAAAGTGCCCGTTAGGTAACCTAGATAGTCCAAGTGCCCGCTAGGTAACTTACATTGTCCAAGTTCCTGCTAGGTAACCTAGATAGTCCAAGTGCCAGTTACCTAACCTAGATAGTCCAAGTGCCCGGTAAGCAACCTACATAGACCAAGTGCCCGTTGGTTAACCTAGAAGTCCAAGTGACCGCTAGGTTAACTAGACAGTCCAAGTACCCGCTAGGTTACCTGCATATTCCAAGTGCCCGTTCGTTAACCTAGATAGTCCAAGTGACCACTAGGTAACCTAGATAGTCCAAGTGCCTCTAGGTAACCTATATAGTCCAAGTGCCCGCTAGGTAACCTAGATAGTCCAAGGGCCCGCTAGTTAACCTAGATAGTCCAAGTGTCCTCTAGTTAACTTACATAGTCCAAGTGCCCGCTAGTTTACCTACATACCAAGTTTCCGCTACGTAACCTAGATAGTCCAAGGGCACGCTAGTTAACCTACATAGTCCAAGTGCCCGCTAAGGAACCTATATAGTCCAAGTGCACGCTAGTTAACCTAGATAGTCAAAATGCCCGGTAGTTAACCTAGATAGTCCAAGTGCCTGCTAGGTAACCTACATAGTGCAATTGTCCGCTAGTTTACCTACATATTCCAAGTGCCCACTAGTTAACCTACATAGTCAATGGGCCCGCTAGTTAACCTACATTGTGCAAGAGCCCCCTAGTTAACCTATATCGTGCAAGTGTCCGCTAGTTAACCTACATAGTCCAAGTGCCAGTTAGCTAACCTAGATAGTCCAAGGGCCCGCTAGTTGACCTACATAGTCCAAGTGCCCGGTAGGTAACCTAGATAATCCAATTGCCCGCTAGGGAACATTCATAGTTCAAGTGCCAGCTAGCTAACCTAGATAGTCCAAGTGCCCGCTAGTTAACCTAGATAGTCCTAGTGCCCGTGAGTTAATCTAGATAGTCCATGTGCCCACTAGGGGACATACTTAGTCCAAGTGCCCGTTAGCTAACGTAGATAGTCCAAGTGTCCGCTAGTTAACATTGAACATCCAAGTGCCCGCTAGTTAACCTAGATAGTCCAAGTGCATGCTAGTTAACCTAGATAGGCCAAGTGCCCTCTAGTTAACCGAGATCGTCCAATTGCCCGCTAGTTAACCTACATAGTCCAAGGGCCTGCTATTTGACTTACGTAGTCCAAGGTCCGCTAGTTAACCTAGATAGTCCAAGTGCTCGCTAGTTAACCTACATAGTACAAGGGCCCGCTAGTTGACATAGATAGTTCAAGTGCCCGCTAGTTAAGCTAGATATTCCAAGTGCCCGCTAGGTAACCTAAGTCGTCCAAATGTCCGATAGGGTTCCTACATAGTCCAAGTGAACGCTAGGTAACCTACATAGTCCAAGTGCCCGTTCGTTCACCTAGATAGTCCAAGTGCCCGCTAGGTAACCTAGACTGTTGAAGTGCCCGCTAGGTAACCTAGATAGTCCAAGTGCCCGCTAGGTAACCTAGAGTCCAAGTGCTCGCTAGTTAACCTACATAGTCCAAGTGCCCGCTATGTAACCTAGATAGTCAAAGTGCCCGTTAGGTAACCTAGATAGTCCAAGTGCCCGCTAGGTAACTTACATTGTCCAAGTTCCTGCTAGGTAACCTAGATAGTCCAAGTGCCAGTTACCTAACCTAGATAGTCCAAGTGCCCGGTAAGCAACCTACATAGACCAAGTGCCCGTTGGTTAACCTAGAAGTCCAAGTGCCCGTAAGGTTAACTAGACAGTCCAAGTGTCCGCTAGGTTACTTGCATATTCCACGTGCCCGTTCGTTAACCTAGATAGTCCAAGTGACCACTAGGTAACCTAGATAGTCCAAGTGCCTCTAGGTAACCTATATAGTCCAAGTGCCCGCTAGGTAACCTAGATAGTCCAAGGGCCCGCTAGTTAACCTAGATAGTCCAAGTGTTCTCTAGTTAACTTACATAGTCCAAGTGCCCGCTAGTTTACCTACATACCAAGTTTCCGCTACACAACCTAGATAGTCCAAGGGCCCGCTAGTAAACCTACATAGTCCATGGGCCCACTAGTTAACCTACATAGTGAAAGTGTCCGCTACTTGACCTACATAATCTAAGTGCCCGTTAGCTAACCTAGGTAGTCCAAGGGCCCACTAGTTGACCTACATAGTCCAAGTGCCATCTAGGTATCCTAGATAGTACAAGTGCCCGCTACGTAACCTAGATAGTCCAAGGGCACGCTAGTTAACCTACATAGTCCAAGTAACCGCTAAGGAACCTACATAGTCAAAGTGCCCGCTAGTTAACCTACATACCAAGTTTCCGCTACGTAACCTAGATAGTCCAAGGGCACGCTAGTTAACCTACATAGTCCAAGTGCCCGCTAAGGAACCTACATAGTCCAAGTGCACGCTAGTTAAACTAGATAGTTAAAATGCCCGCTAGTTAACCTAGATAGTCCAAGTGCCTTCTAGGTAACCTACATAGTGCAAGTGTCCGCTAGTTTACCTACATATTCCAAGTGCCCGCTAGTTAACATAGATAGTCCAAGTGCCCGCTAGGGAACGTACATAGTCCAAGTGCCCACTAGTTAACCTACATAGTCAATGGGCCCGCTAGTTAACCTATATCGTGCAATTGTCCGCTAGTTAACCTACATAGTCTAAGTGCCAGTTAGCTAACCTAGATAGTCCAAGGGCCCGCTAGTTGACCTACATACTCCAAGTGCCCGCTAGGTAACCTAGATAATCCAATTGCCCGCTAGGGAACATTCATAGTCCAAGTGCCAGCTAGCTAACCTAGATAGTCCAAGTGCCCGCTAGTTAACCTAGATAGTCCTAGTTCCCGTGAGTTAATCTAGATAGTCCATGTGCCCACTAGGGGACGTACTTAGTCCAAGTGCCCGTTAGCTAACCTAGATAGTCCAAGTGCCCGCTAGTTAACCTAGATAGTCCAAGTGCATGCTAGTTAACCTAGATAGTCCAAGTGTCCTCTAGTTAATCTAGATCGTCCAAGTCCCCGCTAGTTAACCTACATTGCCCAAGGGTCCGCTAGTTGACCTACGTAGTCCAAGGTACGCTAGTTAACCTATATAGTCCAAGTGCTCGCTAGTTAACCTACATAGTACAAGGGCCCGCTAGTTGACCTAGATAGTCCAAGAGCCCGCTAGGTAACCTAAGTAGTCCAAATGTCTGATAGGGATCCTACATAGTCCAAGAGCCCGCTAGGTAACCTACATAGTCCAAGTTCCCGTTCATTAACCTAGATAGTCCAAGTGCCCGCTAGTTAACATAGATAGTCCAAGTGCCCGCTAGGTAACCTGGATAGTGCAAGTGTCCGCTAGTTAACCTAGATAGTTCAAGGACCCGCTAGGTAACCTAGATCGTCCAAGGGCCCCCTAGTTAGCCTACATAGTCCAAGTGCCCGCTAGGTAACCTAGATAGTCCAAGTGCCCGTTCGGTCACCTAGAGAGTCCAAGTGCTCTTTAGGGAACCTAGATAGTCCAAGGGCCCGCTAGTAAATCTACATAGTCCATGGGCCCACTAGTTAACCTACATAGTGCAAGTGTCCGCTAGTTGACCTACATATTCCAAGTGCCCGCTAGTTAACCTACATAATCTAAGTGCCCGTTAGCTAACCTAGGTAGTACAAGGGACCGCTAGTTGACCTACATAGTCCAAGTGCCCGCTAGGTAACCTAGATAATCCAATTGCCCGCTAGGGAACATTCATAGTCCAAGTGCTAGCTAGGTAACCTAGATAGTCCAAGTGCCCGCTAGTTAACCTAGATAGTCCTAGTGCCCGTTAGTTAATCTAGATAGTCCATGTGCCCACTAGGGGACATACTTAGTCCAAGTGCCCGTTAGCTAACGTAGATAGTCCAAGTGTCCGCTAGTTAACATTGAACATCCAAGTGCCCGCTAGTTAACCTAGATAGTCCAAGTGCATGCTAGTTAACCTAGATAGGCCAAGTGCCCTCTAGTTAACCGAGATCGTCCAATTGCCCGCTAGTTAACCTACATAGTCCAAGGGCCCGCTAGTTGACTTACGTAGTCAAAGGTCCGCTAGTTAACCTAGATAGTCCAAGTGCTCGCTAGTTAACCTACATAGTACAAGGGCCCGCTAGTTGACTTAGATAGTCCAAGTGCCCGCTAGTTAAGCTAGATATTCCAAGTGCCCGCTAGGTAACCTAAGTAGTCCAAATGTCCGATAGGGTTCCTACATAGTCCAAGTTCCCGCTAGGTAACCTACATAGTCCAAGTGCCCGTTCGTTAACCTAGATAGTCCAAGTGCCTGCTAGGTAACCTAGATAGTCCAAGTGCCCGCTAGGTAACCTAGAGTCCAAGTGCTCGCTAGTTAACCTACATAGTCCAAGTGCCCGCTATGTAACCTAGATAGTCAAAGTGCCCGTTAGGTAACCTAGATAGTCCAAGTGCCCGCTAGGTAACTTACATTGTCCAAGTTCCTGCTAGGTAACCTAGATAGTCCAAGTGCCCGTTACCTAACCTAGATAGTCCAAGTGCCCGGTAAGCAACCTACATAGACCAAGTGCCCGTTCGTTAACCTAGAAGTCCAAGTACCCGCTAGGTTAACTAGACACTCCAAGTGCACGCTAGGTTACCTGCATATTCCAAGTGCCCGTTCGTTAACCTATATAGTCCAAGTGACCACTAGGTAACCTAGATAGTCCAAGTGCCCTCTAGGTAACCTATATAGTCCAAGTGCCCGCTAGTTAACCTAGATAGTCCAAGGGCCCGCTAGTTAACCTAGATAGTCCAAGTGTCCTCTAGTTAACCTACATAGTCCAAGTGCCCGCTAGTTAACCTACATACCAAGTGCCCGCTACGTAACCTAGATAGTCCAAGTGCCCGCTAGTTAACCTACATAGTGCAAGAGCCCGCTAGTTAACCTAGATCGTGCAAGTGTCCGCTAGTTAACCTACATAGTCCAAGTGCCAGTTAGCTAACCTACATAGTCCAAGGGCCCGCTATTTGACCTACATAGTCCAAGTGCCCGCTAGGTAACCTAGATAATCCAATGGCCCACTAGGGAACATTCATAGTTCAAGTGCCAGCTAGCTAACCTAGATAGTCCAAGTGCCCGCTAGTTAACCTACATAGTCCTAGTTCCCGTGAGTTAATCTAGATAGTCCATGTGACCACTAGGGGACGTACTTAGTCCAAGTGCCCGTTAGCTAACCTAAATAGTCCAAGTGCCCGCTAGTTAACCTAGATAGTCCAAGTGCATGCTAGTTAACCTAGATAGTCCAAGTGTCCTCTAGTTAATCTAGATCGTCCAAGTGCCCGCTAGTTAACCTACATAGTCCAAGGGTCCGCTAGTTGACCTACGTAGTCCAAGGTACGCTAGTTAACCTATATAGTCCAAGTGCTCGCTAGTTAACCTACATAGTACAAGGGCCCGCTAGTTGACTTAGATAGTCCAAGTGCCCGCTAGGTAACCTAAGTAGTCCAAATGTCCGATAGGGATCCTACATAGTCCAAGTTCCCGCTAGGTAACCTACATAGTCCAAGTGCCCGTTCGTTAACCTAGATAGTCCAAGTGCCCGCTAGTTAACATAGATAGTCCAAGTGCCTTCTAGGGAACGTACATAGTCCAAGTGCCCGCTAGGTAACCTAGATAGTGCAAGTGTCCTCTAGTTAACCTAGATAGTTCAAGTACCCGCCAGGTAACCTAGATAGTCCAAGGACCCCCTAGTTAGCCTACATAGTCCAAGTGCCCGCTAGGTAACCTAGATAGTCTAAGTGCCCGTTCGGTCACCTAGACAGTCCAAGTGCCCTTTAGGGAACCTAGATAGTCCAAGGGCCCGCTAGTAAACCTACATAGTCCATGGGCCCACTAGTTAACCTACATAGTGAAAGTGTCCGCTAGTTCACCTACATATTCCAAGTGCCCGCTAGTTAACCTACATAATCTAAGTGCCCGTTAGCTAACCTAGGTAGTCCAAGGGCCCACAAGTTGACCTACATAGTCCAAGTGCCATCTAGGTATCCTAGATAGTACAAGTGCCCGCTACGTAACCTAGATAGTCCAAGGGCACGCTAGTTAACCTACATAGTCCAAGTGCCCGCTAAGGAACCTACATAGTCCAAGTGCACGCTAGTTAAAGTAGATAGTCCAAGGGCCCGCTAGTTAACCTAGATAGTCCAAGTGTCCTCTAGTTAACCTACATAGTCAAAGTGCCCACTAGTTAACCTACATACCAAGTTTCCGCTACGTAACCTAGATAGTCCAAGGGCACGCTAGTTAACCTACATAGTCCAAGTGCCCGCTAAGGAACCTATATAGTCCAAGTGCATGCTAGTTAACCTAGATAGTTAAAATGCCCGCTAGTTAACCTAGATAGTCCAAGTGCCCGCTAGTTAACCTAGATAGTCCAAGTGCATGCTAGTTAACCTAGATAGTCCAAGTGCATGCTAGTTAACCTAGATAGTCCAAATGTCCTCTAGTTAATCTAGATCGTCCAAGTCCCCGCTAGTTAACCTACATAGCCCAAGGGTCCGCTAGTTGACCTACGTAGTCCAAGGTACGCTAGTTAACCTATATAGTCCAAGTGCTCGCTAGTTAACCTACATAGTACAAGGGCCCGCTAGTTGACCTAGATAGTCCAAGTGCCCGCTAGGTAACCTAAGTAGTCCAAATGTCTGATAGGGATTCTACATAGTCCAAGTTCCCGCTAGGTAACCTACATAGTCCAAGTGCCCGTTCGTTAACCTAGATAGTCCAAGTGCCCGCTAGGTAACCTAGATAATCCAATTGCCCGCTAGGGAACATTCATAGTCCAATGCTAGCTAGGTAACCTAGATAGTCCAAGTGCCCGCTAGTTAACCTAGATAGTCCTAGTGCCCGTTAGTTAATCTAGATAGTCCATGTGCCCACTAGGGGACATACTTATTCCAAGTGCCCGTTAGCTAACGTAGATAGTCCAAGTGTCCGCTAGTTAACATTGAACATCCAAGTGCCCGCTAGTTAACCTAGATAGTCCAAGTGCATGCTAGTTAACCTAGATAGGCCAAGTGCCCTCTAGTTAACCGAGATCGTCCAATTGCCCGCTAGTTAACCTACATAGTCCAAGGGCCCGCTAGTTGACTTACGTAGTCCAAGGTCCGCTAGTTAACTTAGAAAATCCAAGTGCTCGCTAGTTAACCTACATAGTATAAGGGCCCGCTAGTTGACCTAGATAGTCCAAGTGCCCGCTAGTTAAGCTAGATATTCCAAGTGCCCACTAGGTAACCTAAGTAGTCCAAATGTCCGATAGGGTTCCTACATTGTCCAAGTGCCCGCTAGGTAACCTACATAGTCCAAGTGCCCGTTCGTTAACCTAGATAGTCCAAGTGCCCGCTAGGTAACCTAGACTGTCGAAGTGCCCGCTAGGTAACCTAGAGAGTCCAAGTGCCCGCTGGGTAACATAGAGTCCAAGTGCTCGCTAGTTAACCTACATAGTCCAAGTGTCCGCTATGTAACCTAGATAGTCAAAGTGCCCGTTAGGTAACCTAGATAGTCCAAGTGCCCGCTAGGTAACTTACATTGTCCAAGTTCCTGCTAGGTAACCTAGATAGTCCAAGTGCCCGTTACCTAACCTAGATAGTCCAAGTGCCCGGTAAGCAACCTACATAGACAAAGTGCCCGTTCGTTAACCTAGAAGTCCAAGTGCCCGCTAGGTTAACTAGACAGTCCAAGTGCCCGCTAGGTTACCTGCATATTCCAAGTGCCCGTTCGTTAACCTAGATAGTCCAAGTGACCACTAGGTAACCTAGATAGTCCAAGTGCCCTCTAGGTAACCTATATAGTCCAAGTGCCCGCTAGTTAACCTAGATAGTCCAAGGGCCCGCTAGTTAACCTAGATATTTCAAGTGTCCTCTAGTTAACCTACATAGTCCAAGTGCCCGCTAGTTAACCTACATACCATATGCCCGCTACGTAACCTAGATAGTCCAAGGGCACGCTAGCTAACCTACATAATCCAAGTGCCAGCGAAGGAACCTACTTAGTCCAAGTGCACGCTAGTTGACCTAGATAGTCAAAGTGCCCGCAAGTTAACCTAGATAGTCATAATGCCCGCTAGTTAACCTAGATAGTCCAAGTGCCTGCTAGGTAACCTACATAGTGCAAGTGTCCGCTAGTTTACCTACATATTCCAAGTGCCCGCTAGTTAACATAGATAGTCCAAGTGCCCACTAGGGAACGTACATAGTCCAAGTGCCCACTAGTTAACCTACATAGTCAATGGGCCCGCTAGTTAACCTACATAGTGCAAGAGCCCGCTAGTTAACCTATATCGTGCAAGTGTCCGCTAGTTAACCTACATAGTCTAAGTGCCAGTTAGCTAACCTAGATAGTCCAAGTGCCCGCTAGTTGACCTACATAGTCCAAGTGCCCGCTAGGTAACCTAGATAATCCAATTGCCCGCTAGGGAACATTCATAGTTCAAGTGCCAGCTAGCTAACCTAGATAGTCCAAGTGCCCGCTAGTTAACCTAGATAGTCCTAGTGCCCGTTAGTTAATCTAGATAGTCCATGTGCCCACTAGGGGACGTACTTAGTCCAAGTGCCCGTTAGCTAACCTAGATAGTCCAAGTGCCCGCTGGTTAACCTAGATAGTCCAAGTGCATGCTAGTTAACCTAGATAGTCCAAGTGTCCTCTAGTTAATCTAGATCGTCCAAGTGCCCGCCAGTTAACCTACATAGTCCAAGGGTCCGCTAGTTGACCTACGTAGTCCAAGGTACGCTAGTTAACCTATATAGTCCAAGTGCTCGCTAATTAACCTACATAGTACAAGGGCCCGCTAGTTGACCTAGATAGTCCAAGTGCCCGCTAGGTAACATAAGTAGTCCAAATGTCCGATAGGGATCCTACATAGTCCAAGTTCCCGCTGGTAACCTACATAGTCCAAGTGCCCGTTCGTTAACCTAGATAGTCCAAGTGCCCGCTAGTTAACATAGATAGTCCAAGTGCCTTCTAGGGAACGTACATAGTCCAAGTGCCCGCTAGGTAACCTAGATAGTGCAAGTGTCCTCTAGTTAACCTAGATAGTTCAATTACCCGCCAGGTAACCTAGATCGTCCAAGGGCCCCCTAGTTAGCCTACATAGTCCAAGTGCCCGCTAGGTAACCTAGATAGTCTAAGTGCCCGTTCGGTCACCTAGACAGTCCAAGTGCCCTTTAGGGAACCTAGATAGTCCAAGGGCCCGCTAGTAAACCTACATAGTACATGGGCTCACTAGTTAACCTACATAGTGCAAGTGTCCGCTAGTTGACCTACATATTCCAAGTGCCCGCTAGTTAACCTACATAATCTAAGTGCCCGTTAGCTAACCTAGGTAGTCCAAGGGCCCACTAGTTGACATACATACTCCAAGTGCCATCTAGGTATCCTAGATAGTACAAGTGCCCGCTACGTAACCTAGATAGTCCAAGAGCAAGCTAGTTAACCTACATAGTCCAAGTAACCGCTAAGGAACCTACATAGTCCAAGTGCACGCTAGTTAAACTAGATAGTCCAAGGGCCCGCTAGTTAACCTAGATAGTCCAAGTGTCCTCTAGTTAACCTACATAGTCCAAGTGCCCGCTAGTTAACCTACATACCAAGTTTCCGCTTCGTAACCTAGATAGTCCAAGGGCACGCTAGTTAACCTACATAGTCTAAGTGCCCGCTAAGGAACCTACATAGTCCAAGTGCACGCTAGTTAACCTAGATAGTTAAAATGCCCGCTAGTTAACCTAGATAGTCCAAGTGCCTGCTAGGTAACCTACATAGTGCAAGTGTCCGCTAGTTTACCTACATATTCCAAGTGCCCGCTAGTTAACATAGATAGTCCAAGTGCCCGCTAGGGAACGTACATAGTCCAAGTGCCCACTAGTTAACCTACATAGTAAATGGGCCCGCTAGTTAACCTACATAGTGCAAGAGCCCGCTAGTTAACCTATATCGTGCAAGTGTCCGCTAGTTAACCTACATAGTCCAAGTGCCAGTTAGCTAACCTACATAGTCCAAGGGCCCGCTAGTTGACCTACATACTCCAAGTGCCCGCTAGGTAACCTAGATAATCCAATTGCCCGCTAGGGAACATTCATAGTCCAAGTGCCAACTAGCTAACCTAGATAGTCCAAGTGCCCGCTAGTTAACCTAGATAGTCCTAGTTCCCGTGAGTTAATCTAGATAGTCCATGTGCCCACTAGGGGACGTACTTAGTCCAAGTGCCCGTTAGCTAACCTAGATAGTCCAAGTGCCCGCTAGTTAACCTAGATAGCCCAAGTGCATGCTAGTTAACCTAGATAGTCCAAGTGTCCTCTAGTTAATCTAGATCGTCCAAGTCCCCGCTAGTTAACCGACATAGCCCAAGGGTCCGCTAGTTGACCTACGTAGTCCAAGGTACGCTAGTTAACCTATATAATCCAAGTGCTCGCTAGTTAACCTACATAGTACAAGGGCCCGCTAGTTGACCTAGATAGTCCAAGAGCCCGCTAGGTAACCTAAGTAGTCCAAATGTCTGATAGGGATCCTACATAGTCCAAGAGCCCGCTAGGTAACCTACATAGTCCAAGTTCCCGTTCATTAACCTAGATAGTCCAAGTGCCCGCTAGTTAACATAGATAGTCCAAGTGCCCGCTAGGGAACGTACATAGTCCAAGTGCCTGCTAGGTAACCTGGATAGTGCAAGTGTCCGCTAGTTAACCAGATAGTTCAAGTACCCGCTAGGTAACCTAGATCGTCCAAGGGCCCCCTAGTTAGCCTACATAGTCCAAGTGCCCGCTAGGTAACCTAGATAGACCAAGTGCCCGTTCGGTCACCTAGAGAGTCCAAGTGCTCTTTAGGGAACCTAGATAGTCCAAGGGCCCGCTAGTAAACCTACATAGTCCATGGGCCCACTAGTTAACCTACATAGTGCAAGTGTCCGCTAGTTGACCTACATATTCCAAGTGCCCGCTAGTTAACCTACATAATCTAAGTGCCCGTTAGCTAACCTAGGTAGTGCAAGGGTCCGCTAGTGGACCTACATAGTCTAAGTGCCCGCTAGGTAAACTAGATAATCCAATTGCCCGCTAGGGAACATTCATAGTCCAAGTGCTAGCTAGGTAACCTAGATAGTCCAAGGGCCCGCTAGTTAACCTAGATAGTCCTAGTGCCCGTTAGTTAATCTAGATAGTCCATGTGACCACTAGGGGACATACTTAGTCCAAGTGCCCGTTAGCTAACGTAGATAGTCCAAGTGTCCGCTAGTTAACATTGAACATCCAAGTGCATGCTAGTTAACCTAGATAGGCCAAGTGCCCTCTAGTTAACCGAGATCGTCCAATTGCCCGCTAGTTAACCTACATAGTCCAAGGGCCCGCTAGTTGACTTACGTAGTCCAAGGTCCGCTAGTTAACCTAGATAGTCCAAGTGCTCGCTAGTTAACCTACATACTACAAGGGCCCGCTAGTTGACCTAGATAATCCAAGTGCCCGCTAGTTAAGCTAGATATTCCAAGTGCCCGCTAGGTAACCTAAGTAGTCCAAATGTCCGATAGGGTTCCTACATAGTCCAAGTGCCCGCTAGGTAACCTACATAGTCCAAGTGCCCGTTCGTTAACCTAGATAGTCCAAGTGCCCGCTAGGTAACCTAGACTGTCGAAGTGCCCGCTAGGTAACCTAGAGAGTCCAAGTGCCCGCTAGTAACCTAGAGTCCAAGTGCTCGCTAGTTAACCTACATAGTCCAAGTGCCCGCTATGTAACCTAGATAGTCAAAGTGCCCGTTAGGTACCTAGATAGTCCAAGTGCCCGCTAGGTAACTTACATTGTCCAAGTTCTGCTAGGTAACCTAGATAGTCCAAGTGCCCGTTACCTAACCTAGATAGTCCAAGTGCCCGGTAAGCAACCTACATAGACCAAGTGCCCGTTCGTTAACCTAGAAGTCCAAGTGCCCGCTAGGTTAACTAGACAGTCCAAGTGCCCGCTAGGTTACCTGCATATTCCAAGTGCCCGTTCGTTAACCTAGATAATCCAAGTGACCACTAGGTAACCTAGATAGTCCAAGTGCCCTCTAGGTAACCTATATAGTCCAAGTGCCCGCTAGGTAACCTAGATAGTCCAAGGGCCCGCTAGTTAACCTAGATCGTCCAAGTGTCCGCTAGATAACCTACATAGTCCAAGTTCCCGTTAGGGAACCTAGATAGTTCAAGTACCCGCCAGGTAACCTAGATCGTCCAAGGGCCCCCTCGTTAGCCTACAGAGTCCAAGTGCCCGCTAGGTAACCTAGATAGTCTAAGTGCCCTTTCGGTCACCTAGAGAGTCCAAGTGCCCTTTAGGGAACCTAGATAGTCCAAGGGCCCGCTAGTAAACCTACATAGTCCATGGGCCCACTAGTTAACCTACATAGTGAAAGTGTCCGCTAGTTGACCTACATATTCCAAGTGCCCGCTAGTTAACCTACATAATCTAAGTGCCCGTTAGCTAACCTAGGTAGTCCAAGGGCCCACTAGTTGACCTACATAGTCCCAGTGCCAGCTAGGTATCCTAGATAGTACAAGTGCCCGCTACGTAACCTAGATAGTCCAGGGCACGCTAGTTAACCTACATAGTACAAGTGCCCGCTAAGGAACTTACATAGTCCAAGTGCACGCTAGTTAACCTAGATAGTCAAAGTGCCCGCTAGTTAACCTAGATAGTCCAAGTGCCTGCTAGGTAACCTACACAGTGCAAGTGTCCGCTAGTTTACCTACATATTCCAAGTGCCCGCTTGTTAACATAGATAGTCCAAGTGCCCGCTAGAGAACGTACATAGTCCAAGTGCCCACTAGTTAACCTACATAGTCAATGGGCCCGCTAGTTAACCTACATAGTGCAAGAGCCCGCTAGTTAACCTATATCGTGCAAGTGTCCGCTAGTTAACCTACATAGTCCAAGTGCCCGTTCGTTAGCCTACATAGTCCAAGTGCCCGCTAGGTAACCTAGATAATCCAATTGCCCGCTAGGGAACATTCATAGTCCAAGTGCCAGCTAGGTAACCTAGATAGTCCAAGTGCCCGCTAGTTAACCTAGATAGTCCTAGTGCCCGTTAGTTAATCTAGATAGTCCATGTGACCACTAGGGGACATACTTAGTCCAAGTGCCCGTTAGCTAACGTAGATAGTCCAAGTGTCCGCTAGTTAACATTGAACATCCAAGTGCATGCTAGTTAACCTAGATAGGCCAAGTGCCCTCTAGTTAACCGAGATCGTCCAATTGCCCGCTAGTTAACCTACATAGTCCAAGGGCCCGCTAGTTGACTTACGTAGTCCAAGGTCCGCTAGTTAACCTAGATAGTCCAAGTGCTCGCTAGTTAACCTACATAGTACAAGGGCCCGCTAGTTGACCTAGATAATCCAAGTGCCCGCTAGTTAAGCTAGATATTCCAAGTGCCCGCTAGGTAACCTAAGTAGTCCAAATGTCCGATAGGGTTCCTACATAGTCCAAGTGCCCGCTAGGTAACCTACATAGTCCAAGTGCCCGTTCGTTAACCTAGATAGTCCAAGTGCCCGCTAGGTAACCTAGACTGTCGAAGTGCCCGCTAGGTAACCTAGAGAGTCCAAGTGCCCGCTAGTAACCTAGAGTCCAAGTGCTCGCTAGTTAACCTACATAGTCCAAGTGCCCGCTATGTAACCTAGATAGTCAAAGTGCCCGTTAGGTAACCTAGATAGTCCAAGTGCCCGCTAGGTAACTTACATTGTCCAAGTTCTGCTAGGTAACCTAGATAGTCCAAGTGGCCGTTACCTAACCTAGATAGTCCAAGTGCCCGGTAAGCAACCTACATAGACCAAGTGCCCGTTCGTTAACCTAGAAGTCCAAGTGCCCGCTAGGTTAACTAGACAGTCCAAGTGCCCGCTAGGTTACCTGCATATTCCAAGTGCCCGTTCGTTAACCTAGATAATCCAAGTGACCACTAGGTAACCTAGATAGTCCAAGTGCCCTCTAGGTAACCTATATAGTCCAAGTGCCCGCTAGGTAACCTAGATAGTCCAAGGGCCCGCTAGTTAACCTAGATCGTCCAAGTGTCCGCTAGATAACCTACATAGTCCAAGTTCCCGTTAGGGAACCTAGATAGTTCAAGTACCCGCCAGGTAACCTAGATCGTCCAAGGGCCCCCTCGTTAGCCTACAGAGTCCAAGTGCCCGCTAGGTAACCTAGATAGTCTAAGTGCCCGTTCGGTCACCTAGAGAGTCCAAGTGCCCTTTAGGGAACCTAGATAGTCCAAGGGCCCGCTAGTAAACCTACATAGTCCATGGGCCCACTAGTTAACCTACATAGTGAAAGTGTCCGCTAGTTGACCTACATATTCCAAGTGCCCGCTAGTTAACCTACATAATCTAAGTGCCCGTTAGCTAACCTAGGTAGTCCAAGGGCCCACTAGTTGACCTACATAGTCCCAGTGCCAGCTAGGTATCCTAGATAGTACAAGTGCCCGCTACGTAACCTAGATAGTCCAGGGCACGCTAGTTAACCTACATAGTCCAAGTGCCCGCTAAGGAACTTACATAGTCCAAGTGCACGCTAGTTAACCTAGATAGTCAAAGTGCCCGCTAGTTAACCTAGATAGTCCAAGTGCCTGCTAGGTAACCTACACAGTGCAAGTGTCCGCTAGTTTACCTACATATTCCAAGTGCCCGCTTGTTAACATAGATAGTCCAAGTGCCCGCTAGAGAACGTACATAGTCCAAGTGCCCACTAGTTAACCTACATAGTCAATGGGCCCGCTAGTTAACCTACATAGTGCAAGAGCCCGCTAGTTAACCTATATCGTGCAAGTGTCCGCTAGTTAACCTACATAGTCCAAGTGCCCGTTCGTTAGCCTACATAGTCCAAGTGCCCGCTAGGTAACCTAGATAATCCAATTGCCCGCTAGGGAACATTCATAGTCCAAGTGCCAGCTAGGTAACCTAGATAGTCCAAGTGCCCGCTAGTTAACCTAGATAGTCCTAGTGCCCGTTAGTTAATCTAGATAGTCCATGTGACCACTAGGGGACATACTTAGTCCAAGTGCCCGTTAGCTAACGTAGATAGACCAAGTGCCCGCTAGGTTACCTATATAGTCCAAGTGCCTGTTCGTTAACCTAGATAGTCCAAGTGCCGGCTAGTTAACCTACATAGTCCAGGTCCCTGCTAGGTAACCTAGATAGTTCAAGGGCCCGCTAGTTAACCTACATAGTCCAAGTGCCTGGTAGTTAACTTACATAGTTCAAGTGTCCATAGGGAACATACATAGTCCAAGTGTCCGCATGGAAACCTACATAATCCAAGTGCCCGTTAGGTAACCTAGATAGTCCAAATGCCCGCTAGGGAACCCACATAATCCAAGTGCCCGCTAGGGAACTTACATAGTCCATGGGCCCGCTAGGGAACCTACATAGTCCAAGTGCCCGTTAGTTAACCTAGATAGTCCAAGTGCCCGCTAGGTAACCTAGATAGTCCAACAGCCCGCTAGGTAAACTAGATAGTCCAAGAGCCCGCTAGTTAACCTACATAGGCCAAGTGCCTAGTAGTTAACTTACATAGTTCAAGTGTCCGTAGGGAACATACATAGTCAAAGTGCCCGCTAGGGAACCTACATAGTCCAAGTGTCCGGTAGGTAACCCAGATAGTCCAAATGCCCGCTAGGGAACCCACATAGTCCAAGTGCCCGCTAGGGAACTTACATAGTCCAAGGGCCCACGAGGGAATCTACATAGTCCAAGTGCCCGTTAGTTAACCTAGATTGTCCAAGTGCCCGTTAGGTAACCTAGATAGTCCAACAGCCCGCTAGGTAACCTACATATTCCAAGAACCCGCTAGGTAACGTAGATAGTTCAAGTGCCAGCTAGGTAACCTAGATAGTTCAAGTGCCCGCTAGGTAACCTACAGAGTCTAAGTGCCCGCTAGGTTATCTATATAGTCCAAATGCCCGCTAGGGAACCTACATAGTCCAAGTGCCCGCTAGGTAACCTAGATAATCCAAGTGCCCGCTAGTTAACCTATATCGTCCAAGGGCCCGCTAGTTGACCTACATAGTTCAAGTGCCCGCTAGGTAAACTAGATAATCCAATTGCCCGCTAGTTAACCTATATCGTCCAAGTGCCCGCTAGTTACCCTAGATCGTCCAAGTGCCCGCTAGTTAACCTATATAGTCAATGGGCCTGCTAGTTAACTTACATAGTAGAAGAGCCCGCTAGTTAACCTAGATCGTGCAAGTGTCCGCTAGTTAACCAACATAGTCCAAGTGCCAGTTAGCTAACCTAGATAGTCCAAGTGCCCGCTAGTTAACCTAGATAGTCCAAGTGCATGCTAGTTAACCTAGATAGTCCAAGTGTCCTCTAGTTAATCTAGATCGTCCAAGTGCCCGCTAGTTAACCTACATAGTCCAAGGGTCCGCTAGTTGACCTACGTAGTCCAAGGTACGCTAGTTAACCTATATAGTCCAAGTGCTCGCTAGTTAACCTACATAGTACAAGGGCCCGCTAGTTGACCTAGATAGTCCAAGTGCCCGCTAGGTAACATAAGTAGTCCAAATGTCAGATAGGGATCCTACATAGTCCAAGTTCCCGCTAGGTAACCTACATAGTCCAAGTGCCCGTTCGTTAACCTAGATAGTCCAAGTGCCCGCTAGTTAACATAGAAAGTCCAAGTGCCTGCTAGGGAACGTACATAGTCTAAGTGCCCGCTATGTAACATAGATAGTGCAAGTGTCCGCTAGTTAACCTAGATAGTTCAAGTACCCGACAGGTAACCTAGATCGTCCAAGGGCCCCCTAGTTAGCCTACATAGTCCAAGTGCCCGCTAGGTAACCTAGATAGTCTAAGTGCCCGTTCGGTCACCTAGACAGTCCAAGTGCCCTTTAGGGAACCTAGATAGTCCAAGGGCCCGCTAGTAAACCTACATAGTCCATGGGCCCACTAGTTAACCTACATAGTGCAAGTGTCCGCTAGTTGACCTACATATTCCAAGTGCCCGCTAGTTAACCTACATAATCTAAGTGCCCGTTAGCTAACCTAGGTAGTCCAAGGGCCCACTAGTTGACCTACATAGTCCAAGTGCCATCTAGGTATCCTAGATAGTACAAGTGCCCGCTACGTAACCTAGATAGTCCAAGGGCACGCTAGTTAACCTACATAGTCCAAGTGCCCGCTAAGGAACCTACATAGTCCAAGTGCACGCTAGTTAACCTAGATAGTTAAAATGCCAGTTAGCTAACCTAGATAGTCCAAGGGCCCGCTAGTTGACCTACATAGTTCAAGTGCCCGCTAGGTAAACTAGATAATCCAATTGCCCGCTAGTTAACCTATATCGTCCAAGTGCCCGCTAGTTACCCTAGATCGTCCAAGTGCCCGCTAGTTAACCTATATAGTCAATGGGCCTGCTAGTTAACTTACATAGTACAAGAGCCCGCTAGTTAACCTAGATCGTGCAAGTGTCCGCTAGTTAACCAACATAGTCCAAGTGCCAGTTAGCTAACCTAGATAGTCCAATGCCCGCTAGTTAACCTAGATAGTCCAAGTGCATGCTAGTTAACCTAGATAGTGCAAGTGTCCTCTAGTTAATCTAGATCGTCCAAGTGCCCGCTAGATAACCTACATAGTCCAAGGGTCCGCTAGTTGACCTACGTAGTCCAAGGTACGCTAGTTAACCTATATAGTCCAAGTGCTCGCTAGTTAACCTACATAGTACAAGGGCCCGCTAGTTGACCTAGATAGTCCAAGTGCCCGCTAGGTAACATAAGTAGTCCAAATGTCAGATAGGGATCCTACATAGTCCAAGTTCCCGCTAGGTAACCTACATAGTCCAAGTGCCCGTTCGTTAACCTAGATAGTCCAAGTGCCCGCTAGTTAACATAGAAAGTCCAAGTGCCTGCTAGGGAACGTACATAGTCTAAGTGCCCACTAGGTAACCTAGATAGTGCAAGTGTCCGCTAGTTAACCTAGATAGTTCAAGTACCCGACAGGTAACCTAGATCGTCCAAGGGCCCCCTAGTTAGCCTTCATAGTCCAAGTGCCCGCTAGGTAACCTAGATAGTCTAAGTGCCCGTTCGGTCACCTAGACAGTCCAAGTGCCCTTTAGGGAACCTAGATAGTCCAAGGGCCCGCTAGTAAACCTACATAGTCCATGGGCCCACTAGTTAACCTACATAGTGCAAGTGTCCGCTAGTTGACCTACATATTCCAAGTGCCCGCTAGTTAACCTACATAATCTAAGTGCCCGTTAGCTAACCTAGGTAGTCCAAGGGCCCACTAGTTGACCTACATAGTCCAAGTGCCATCTAGGTATCCTAGATAGTACAAGTGCCCGCTACGTAACCTAGATAGTCCAAGGGCACGCTAGTTAACCTACATAGTCCAAGTGCACGCTAAGGAACCTACATAGTCCAAGTGCACGCTAGTTAAACTAGATAGTTAAAATGCCCGCTAATTAACCTAGATAGTCCAAGTGCCTGCTAGGTAACCTACATAGTGCAAGTGTCTGCTAGTTTACCTACATATTCCAAGTGCCCGCTAGTTAACATACATAGTCCAAGTGCCCGCTAGGGAACGTACATAGTCCAAGTGCCCACTAGTTAACCTACATAGTCAATGGGCCCGCTAGTTAACCTACAGAGTGCAAGAGCCCGCTAGTTAACCTATATCGTGCAAGTGTCCGCTAGTTAACCTACATAATCCAAGTGCCAGTTAGCTAACCTAGATAGTCCAAGTGCCCGCTAGTTGACCTACATAGTCCAAGTGCCCGCTAGGTAACCTAGATAATCCAATTGCCCGCTAGGGAACATTCATAGTTCAAGTGCCAGCTAGCTAACCTAGATAGTCCAAGTGCCCGCTAGTTAACCGAGATAGTCCTAGTTCCCGTGAGTTAATCTAGATAGTCCATGTGCCCACTAGGGGACGTACTTAGTCCAAGTGCCCGTTAGCTAACCTAGATAGTCCAAGTGCCCGCTAGTTAACCTAGATAGTCCAAGTGCATGCTAGTTAACCTAGATAGTCCAAGTGTCCTCTAGTTAATCTAGATCGTCCAAGTGCCCGCTAGTTAATCTACATAGTCCAAGGGTCCGCTAGTTGACCTACGTAGTCCAAGGTACGCTAGTTAACCTATATAGTCCAAGTGCTCGCTAGTAAACCTACATAGTACAAGGGCCCGCTAGTTGACCTAGATAGTCCAAGTGCCCGCTAGGTAACATAAGTAGTCCAAATGTCCGATAGGGATCCTACATAGTCCAAGTTCCCGCTAGATAACCTACATAGTCCAAGTGCCCGTTCGTTAACCTAGATAGTCCAAGTGCCCGCTAGTTAACATAGATAGTCCAAGTGCCTGCTAGGGAACGTACATAGTCCAAGTGCCCGCTAGGTAGCCTAGATAGTGCAAGTGTCCGCTAGTTAACCTAGATAGTTCAAGTACCCGCCAGGTAACCTAGATCGTCCAAGGGCCCCCTAGTTAGCCTTCATAGTCCAAGTGCCCGCTAGGTAACCTAGATAGTCTAAGTGCCCGTTCGGTCACCTAGACAGTCCAAGTGCCCTTTAGGGAACCTAGATAGTCCAAGGGCCCGCTAGTAAACCTACATAGTCCATGGGCCCACTAGTTAACCTACATAGTGAAAGTGTCCGCTAGTTGACCTACATATTCCAAGTGCCCGCTAGTTAACCTACATAATCTAAGTGCCCGTTAGCTAACCTAGGTAGTCCAAGGGCCCACTAGTTGACCTACATAGTCCCAGTGCCATCTAGGTATCCTAGATAGTACAAGTGCCCGCTACGTAACCTAGATAGTCCAAGGGCACGCTAGTTAACCTACATAGTCCAAGTGCCCGCTAAGGAACCTACATAGTCCAAGTGCACGCTAGTTAACCTAGATAGTCCAAGGGCCCGCTAGTTAACCTAGATAGTCCAAGTGTCCTCTAGTTAACCTACATAGTCAAAGTGCCCGCTAGTTAACCTACATACCAAGTTTCCGCTACGTAACCTAGATAGTCCAATGGCACGCTAGTTAACCTACATAGTCCAAGTGCCCGCTAAGGAACCTACATAGTCCAAGTGCACGCTAGTTAAACTAGATAGTTAAAATGCCCGCTAGTTAACCTACATAGTCCAAGTGCCTGCTAGGTAACCTACATAGTGCAAGTGTCCGCTAGTTTACCTACATATTCCAAGTGCCCGCTAGTTAACATAGATAGTCCAAGTGCCCGCTAGGGAAAGTACATAGTCCAAGTGCCCACTAGTTAACCTACATAGTAAATGGGCCCGCTAGTTAACCTACATAGTGCAAGAGCCCGCTAGTTAACCTATATCGTGCAAGTGTCCGCTAGTTAACCTACATAGTCCAAGTGCCAGTTAGCTAACCTAGATAGTCCAAGGGCCCGCTAGTTGACCTACATACTCCAAGTGCCCGCTAGGTAACCTAGATAATCCAATTGCCCGCTAGGGAACATTCATAGTCCAAGTGCCAGCTAGCTAACCTAGATAGTCCAAGTGCCCGCTAGTTAACCTAGATAGTCCTAGTTCCCGTGAGTTAATCTAGATAGTCCATGTGCCCACTAGGGGACGTACTTAGTCCAAGTGCCCGTTAGCTAACCTAGATAGTCCAAGTGCCCGCTAGTTAACCTACATAGTCCAAGGGCCCGCTAGTTGACTTACGTAGTCCAAGGTCCGCTAGTTAACCTAGATAGTCCAAGTGCTCACTAGTTAACCTACATAGTACAAGGGCCCGCTAGTTGACCTAGATAATCCAAGTGCCCGCTAGTTAAGCTAGATATTCCAAGTGCCCCCTAGGTAACGTAAGTAGTCCAAATGTCCGATAGGGTTCCTACATAGTCCAAGTGCCCGCTAGGTAACCTACATAGTCCAAGTGCCCGTTCGTTAACCTAGATAGTCCAAGTGCCCGCTAGGTAACCTAGACTGTCGAAGTGCCCCCTAGGTAACCTAGAGAGTCCAAGTACCCGCTAGGTAACCTAGAGTCCAAGTGCTCGCTAGTTAACCTACATAGTCCAAGTGCCCGCTATGTAACCTAGATAGTCAAAGTGCCCGCTAGGTAACTTACATTGTCCAAGTTCTGCTAGGTAACCTAGATAGTCCAAGTGCCCGTTACCTAACCTAGATAGTCCAAGTGCCCGGTAAGCAACCTACATAGACCAAGTGCCCGTTCGTTAACCTAGAAGTCCAAGTGCCCGCTAGGTTAACTAGACAGTCCAAGTGCCCGCTAGGTTACCTGCATATTCCAAGTGCCCGTTCGTTAACCTAGATAGTCCAAGTGACCACTAGGTAACCTAGATAGTCCAAGTGCCCTCTAGGTAACCTATATAGTCCAAGTGCCCGCTAGGTAACCTAGATAGTCCAAGGGCCCGCTAGTTAACCTAGATCGTCCAAGTGTCCACTAGATAACCTACATAGTCCAAGTTCCCGTTAGGTAACCTAGATAGTTCAAGTACCCGCCAGGTAACCTAGATCGTCCAAGGGCCCCCTAGTTAGCCTACATAGTCCAAGTGACCGCTAGGTAACCTAGATAGTCTAAGTGCCCTTTCGGTCACCTAGAGAGTCCAAGTGCCCTTTAGGGAACCTAGATAGTCCAAGGGCCCGCTAGTAAACCTACATAGTCCATGGGCCCACTAGTTAACCTACATAGTGCAAGTGTCCGCTAGTTGACCTACATATTCCAAGTGCCCGCTAGTTAACCTACATAATCTAAGTGCCCGTTAGCTAACCTAGGTAGTCCAAGGGCCCACTAGTTGACCTACATAGTCCCAGTGCCAGCTAGGTATCCTAGATAGTACAAGTGCCCGCTACGTAACCTAGATAGTCCAGGGCACGCTAGTTAACCTACATAGTCCAAGTGCCCGCTAAGGAACCTACATAGTCCAAGTGCACGCTAGTTAACCTAGATAGTCAAAGTGCCCGCAAGTTAACCTAGATAGTCCAAGTGCCTGCTAGGTAACCTACATAGTGCAAGTGTCCGCTAGTTTACCTATATATTCCAAGTGCCCGCTTGTTAACATAGATAGTCCAAGTGCCCGCTAGAGAACGTACATAGTCCAAGTGCCCACTAGTTAACCTACATAGTCAATGGGCCCGCTAGTTAACCTACATAGTGCAAGAGCCCACTAGTTAACCTATATCGTGCAAGTGTCCGCTATTTAACCTACATAGTCCAAGTGCCTGTTCGTTAACCTAGATAGTCCAAGTGCCCGCTAGTTAACATAGATAGTCCAAGTGCCTGCTAGGGAACGTACATAGTCCAATTGCCCGCTAGGTAACCTAGATAGTGCAAGTGTCCGCTAGTTAACCTAGATAGTTCAAGGACCCGCCAGGTAACCTAGATCGTCCAAGGGCCCCCTAGTTAGCCTACATAGTCCAAGTGCCCGCTAGGTAACCTAGATAATCCAATTGCCCGCTAGGGAACATTCATAGTCCAAGGGCCAAGTAGGTAACCTAGATAGTCCAAGTGCCCGCTAGTTAACATTGATCATCCAAGTGCCCGCTAGTTAACCTAGATAGTCCAAGTGCATGCTAGTTAACCGAGATAGGCCAAGTGCCCGTTCTTTAACCTACATAGTCCAAGTGCCCGCTAGGTAACCTAGACTGTCGAAGTGCCCGCAAGGTAACCTAGATAGTCCAAGTGCCCGCTAGGTAACCTAGAGTCCAAGTGCTCGCTAGTTAACCTACATAGTCCAAGTGCCCGCTATGTAACCTAGATGGTCAAAGTGCCTGTTAGGTAACCTAGATAGTCCAAGTGCCCGCTAGGTAACTTCCATTGTCCAAGTTCCTGCTAGGTAACCTAGATAGTCCAAGTGCCCGTTACCTAACCTAGATAGTCCAAGTGCCCGGTAAGCAACCTACATAGACCAAGTGCCCGTTCGTTAACCTAGAAGTCCAAGTGCCCGCTAGGTAACCTACACAGTGCAAGTGCCCGCTAGGTTACCTGCATATTCCAAGTGCCCGTTCGTTAACCTAGATAGTCCAAGTGACCACTAGGTAACCTAGATCGTCCAAGTGACCGCTAGTTAACCTACAAGGTCAATGGGCCCGCTAGTTAACCTACATAGTGCAAGAGCCCACTAGTTAACCTAGATCGTGCAAGTGTCCGCTAGTTAACCTACGTAGTCCAAGTGCCAGTTAGCTAACCTACATACCAAGTGCCCGCTACGTTACCTAGATAATCCAATTGCCGGCTAGGGAACATTCATAGTCCAAGTGCCAGCTAGGTAACCTAGATAGTCCAAGTGCCCGCTAGTTAACCTAGATATTCCTAGTGCCCGTTAGTTAATCTAGATAGTCCATGTGCCCACTAGGGGACATACTTAGTCCAAGTGCCCGTTAGCTAACGTAGATAGTCCAAGTGCCCGCTAGTTTACCTATATAGTCCAAGTGCCTGTTCGTTAACCTAGATAGTCCAAGTGCCGGCTAGTTAACCTACATAGTCCAGGTCCCCGCTAGGTAACCTAGATAGTTCAAGGGCCCGCTAGTTAACCTACATAGTCCAAGTGCATGGTAGTTAACTTACATAGTTCAAGTGTCCATAGGGAACATACATAGTCCAAGTGCCCGCATGGAAACCTACATAGTCCAAGTGCCCGTTAGGTAACCTAGATAGTCCAAATGCCCGCTAGGGAACCCACATAATCCAAGTGCCCGCTAGGGAACTTATATAGTCCATGGGCCCGCTAGGGAACCTACATAGTCCAAGTGCCCGTTAGTTAACCTAGATAGTCCAAGTGCCCGCTAGGTAACCTAGATAGTCCAACAGCCCGCTAGGTAAACTAGATAGTCCAAGAGCCCGCTAGTTAACCTACATAGTCCAAGTGCCTGGTAGTTAACTTACATAGTTCGAGTGTCCGTAGGGAACATACATAGTCAAAGTGCCCCCTAGGGAACCTATATAGTCCAAGTGTCCGGTAGGTAACCCAGATAGTCCAAATGCCCGCTAGGGAACCCACATAGTCCAAGTGCCCGCTAGGGAACATACATAGTCCAAGGGCCCACGAGGGAATCTACATAGTCCAAGTGCCCGTTAGTTAACCTAGATTGTCCAAGTGCCCGTTAGGTAACCTAGATAGTCCAACAGCCCGCTAGGTAACCTACATATTCCAAGAACCCGCTAGGTAACGTAGATAGTTCAAGTGCCAGCTAGGTAACCTAGATAGTTCAAGTGCCCGCTAGGTAACCTACAGAGTCTAAGTGCCCGCTAGGTTATCTATATAGTCCAAATGCGCGCTAGGGAACCTACATAGTCCAAGTGCCCGCTAGGTAACCTAGATAATCCAAGTGCCCGCTAGTTAACCTATATCGTCCAAGGGCCCGCTAGTTAACCTAGATCATCCAAGTGCCCGCTAGTTAACCTACATAGTCAAAGGGCCCGCTAGTTAACCTACATAGTGCAAGAGCCCGCTAGTTAACCTAGATCGTGCAAGTGTCCGCTAGTTAACCTACATAGTCCAAGTGCCAGTTAGCTAACCGAGATAGTCCAAGGGCACGCTAGTTGACCTACATAGTTCAAGTGCCCGCTAGGTAACCTAGATAATCCAATTGCCCGCTAGTTAACCTATATCGTCCAAGGGCACGCTAGTTAACCTACATTGTCCAAGTGCCCGCTAAGGAACCTACATATTCCAATTGCACGCTAGTTAACCTAGATAGTCAAAATGCCCGCTAGTTAACCTAGATAGTCCAAGTGCCCGCTAGTTAACCTAGATAGTCCTAGTGCCCGTTAGTTAATCTAGATAGTCCATGTGCCCACTAGGGGACATACTTAGTCCAAGTGCCCGTTAACTAACGTAGATAGTCCAAGTGCCCGCTAGTTAACATTGATCATCCAAGTGCCCGCTAGTTAACCTAGATAGTCCAAGTGCATGCTAGTTAACCGAGATAGGCCAAGTGCCCTCTAGTTAACCTAGATCGTCCAATTGCCCGCTAGGTAACCTAGACTGTCCAAGTGCCCGCTAGGTTACCTACATAGTCCAAGTGCCCGTTCGTTAACCTACATAGTCCAAGTGCCCGCTAGGTAACCTAGACTGTCGAAGTGCCCGCTAGGTAACCTAGATAGTCAAAGTGCCCGCTAGGTAACCTAGAGTCCAAGTGCTCGCAGGTTAACGTACATAGTCCAAGTGCCCGCTATGTAACCTAGATAGTCAAAGTGCCTGTTAGGTAACCTAGATGGTCCAAGTGCCCGCTAGGTAACTTCCATTGTCCAAGTTCCTGCTAGGTAACATAGATAGTCCAAGTGCCCGTTACCTAACCTAGATAGTCCAAGTGCCCGGTAAGCAACCTACATAGACCAAGTGCCCGTTCGTTAACCTAGAAGTCCAAGTGCTCGCTAGGTTAACTAGACAGTCCAAGTGCCCGCTAGGTTACCTGCATATTCCAAGTTCCCGTTCGTTAACAATATAGTCCAAGTGCCCGCTAGTTAACCTAGATAGTCCAAGTGTCCTCTAGTTAACCTACATAGTCCAAGGGCCCGCTAGTTAACCTACATTCCAAGTGCCCGCTACGTAACCTAGATAGTCCAAGGGCACGCTAGTTAACCTACATTGTCCAAGTGCCCGCTAAGGAACCTACATATTCCAAGTGCACGCTAGTTAACCTAGATAGTCAAAACGCCCGCTAGTTAACCTAGATAGTCCAAGTGTCCGCTAGTTAACCTAGATAGTCCTAGTGCCCGTTAGTTAATCTAGATAGTCCATGTGCCCACTAAGGGACATACTTAGTCCAAGTGCCCGTTAGCTAACGTAGATAGTCCAAGTGCCCGCTAGTTAACATTGATCATCCAAGTGCCCGCTAGTTAACCTAGATAGTCCAAGTGCATGCTAGTTAACCTAGATTGGCCAAGTGTCCTCTAGTTAACCTAGATCGTCCAATTGCCCGCTAGTTAACCTACATAGTCCATTGGCCCGCTAGTTGACCTACGTAGTCCAAGGTCCGCTAGTTAACCTAGATAGTCCAAGTACTCGCTAGTTAAAATACATAGTACAAGGGCCCGCTAGTTGACCTAGATAGTCCAAGTGCCCGCTAGTTAACTTAGATAGTCCACGTGTCCGCTAGGTAACCTAAGTAGTCCAAATGTCCGATAGGGTTCCTACATAGTCCAAGTGCCCGCTAGGTAACATAGACTGTCGAAGTGCCCGCTAGGTAACCTAGAGTCCAAGTGCTCGCTAGTTAACCTACATAGTCCAAGTGCCCGCTATGTAACCTAGATATTCAAAGTGCCCGTTAGATAACCTAGATAGTCCAAGTGCCCGCTAGGTAACCTAGAGTCCAAGTGCTCGCTAGTTAACCTACATAGTCCAAGTGCCCGCTCTGTAACCTAGATAGTCAAAGTGCCCGTTAGGTAACCTAGATAGTCCAAGTGCCCGCTAGGTAACTTACATTGTCCAAGTTCCTGCTAGTTAACCTAGATAGTCCAAGTGCCAGTTACCTAACCTAGATAGTCCAAGTGCCCGGTAAGCAACCTACATAGACCAAGTGCCCGTTTGTTAACCTAGAAGTCCAAGTGCCCGCTAGGTTAACTAGACAGTCCAAGTGCCCGCTAGGTTACCTGCATATTCCAAGTTCCCGTTCGTTAACCTAGATAGTCCAAGTGACCACTAGGTAACCTATATAGTCCAAGTGCCCGCTAGTTAACCTAGATAGTCCAAGTGTCCTCTAGTTAACCTACATAGTCCAAGTGCCCGCTAGTTAACCTACATACCAAGTGCCCGCTACGTAACCTAGATAGTCCAAGGGCACGCTAGTTAACGTACATTGTCCAAGTGCCCGCTAAGGAACCTACATATTCCAAGTGCACGCTAGTTAACCTAGATAGTCAAAATGCCCGCTAGTTAACCTAGATAGTCCAAGTGCACGCTAGTTAACCTAGATAGGCCAAGTGCCCTCTAGTTAACCTAGATCGTACAAGTGCCCGCTAGTTAACCTACATAGTCCAAGGGCCCGCTAGTTAACCTACGTAGTCCAAGGTCCGCTAGTTATCCTAGATAGTCCACGTGCTCGCTAGTTAACCTACATAGTACAAGGGCCCGCTAGTTGACCTAGATAGTCCAAGTGCCCACTAGGTAACCTAAGTAGTCCAAATGTCCGATAGGGTTCCTACATAGTCCAAGTGCCCGCTAGGTAACCTACATAGTCCAAGTGCCCGTTCGTTAACCTAGATAGTCCAAGTGCCCGCTAGGTAACCTAGACTGTCGAAGTGCCCGCAAGGTAACCTAGATAGTCCAAGTGCCCGCTAGGTAACCTAGAGTCCAAGTGCTCGCTAGTTAACCTACATAGTCCAAGTGCCCGCTATGTAACCTAGATAGTCAAAGTGCCCGTTAGGTAACCTAGATAGTCCAAGTACCCGCTAGGTTACTTACATTGTCCAAGTTCCTGCTAGGTAACCTAGATAGTCCAAGTGCCTGCTAGCTAACCTACATAGTGCAAGTGTCCGCTAGTTTACCTACATATTCCAAGTGCCCGCTAGTTAACATAGATAGTCCAAGTGCACGCTAGGGAACGTACATAGTCCAAGTGCCCACTAGTTAACCTACATAGTCAATGGGCCCGCTAGTTAACCTACATAGTGCAAGAGCCCGCTAGTTAACCTATATCGTGCAAGTGTCGGCTAGTTAACCTACATAGTCCAAGTGCCAGTTAGCTAACCTAGATAGTCCAAGTGCCCGCTAGTTGACCTAGATAGTCCTAGTGCCCGCTAGGGAACATTCATAGTTCAAGTGCCAGCTAGCTAACCTAGATACTCCAAGTGCCCGCTAGTTAACGTAGATAGTCCTAGTGCCCGTTAGTTAATCTAGATAGTCCAAGTGCATGCTAGTTAACCGAGATAGGCCAAGTGCCCTCTAGTTAACCTAGATCGTCCAATTGCCCGCTAGGTAACCTAGACTGTCCAAGTGCCCGCTAGGTTACCTACATAGTCCAAGTGCCCGTTCGTTAACCTACATAGTCCAAGTGCCCGCTAGGTAACCTAGACTGTCGAAGTGCCCGCTAGGTAACCTAGATAGTCAAAGTGCCCGCTAGGTAACCTAGAGTCCAAGTGCTCGCAGGTTAACGTACATAGTCCAAGTGCCCGCTATGTAACCTAGATAGTCAAAGTGCCTGTTAGGTAACCTAGATAGTCCAAGTGCCCGCTAGGTAACTTCCATTGTCCAAGTTCCTGCTAGGTAACATAGATAGTCCAAGTGCCCGTTACCTAACCTACATAGTCCAAGTGCCCGGTAAGCAACCTACATAGACCAAGTGCCCGTTCGTTAACCTAGAAGTCCAAGTGCCTGCTAGGTTAACTAGACAGTCCAAGTGCCCGCTAGGTTACCTGCATATTCCAAGTTCCCGTTCGTAAACCTAGATAGTCCAAGTGACCACTAGGTAACCTATATAGTCCAAGTGCCCGCTAGTTAACCTAGATAGTCCAAGTGTCCTCAAGTTAACCTACATAGTCCAAGGGCCCGCTAGTTAACCTACATACCAAGTGCCCGCTACGTAACCTAGATAGTCCAAGGGCACCCTAGTTAACCTACATTGTCCAAGTGCCCGCTAAGGAACCTACATATTCCAAGTGCACGCTAGTTAACCTAGATAGTCAAAATGCCGGCTAGTTAACCTAGATAGTCCAAGTGCCCGCTAGTTAACCTAGATAGTCCTAGTGCCCGTTAGTTAATCTACATAGTCCATGTGCCCACTAGGGGACATACTTAGTCCAAGTGCCCGTTAGCTAACGTAGATAGTCCAAGTGCCCGCTAGTTAACATTGATCATCCAAGTGCCCGCTAGTTAACCTTGATAGTCCAAGTGCATGCTAGTTAACCTAGATAGGCCAAGTGTCCTCTAGTAAACCTAGATCGTCCAATTGCCCGCTAGTTAACCTACATAGTCCATTGGCCCGCTAGTTGACCTACGTAGTCCAAGGTCCGCTAGTTAACCTAGATAGTCCAAGTGCTCGCTAGTTAACCTACATAGTACAAGGGCCCGCTAGTTGACCTAGATAGTCCAAGTGCCCGCTAGTTAACCTAGATAGTCCACGTGCCCGCTAGGTAACCTAAGTAGTCCAAATGTCCGATAGGGTTCCTACATAGTCCAAGTGCCCGCTAGGTAACCTAGACTGTCGAAGTGCCCGCTAGGTAACCTAGAGTCCAAGTGCTCGCTAGTTAACCTACATAGTCCAAGTGCCCGCTATGTAACATAGATAGTCAAAGTGCCCGTTAGGTAGCCTAGATAGTCAAAGTGCCCGCTAGGTAACCTAGAGTCCAAGTGCTCGCTAGTTAACCTACATAGTCCAAGTGCCCGCTATGTAACCTAGATAGTCAAAGTGCCCGTTAGGTAACCTAGATAGTCCAAGTGCCCGCCAGGTAACTTACATTGTCCAAGTTCCTGCTAGGTAACCTAGATAGTCCAAGTGCCCGTTACCTAACCTAGATAGTCCAAGTGCCCGGTAAGCAACCTACATAGACCAAGTGCCCGTTCGTTAACCTAGAAGTCCAAGTGCCCGCTAGGTTAACTAGACAGTCCAAGTGCCCGCTAGGTTACCTGCATATTCCAAGTTCCCGTTCGTTAACCTAGATAGTCCAAGTGACCACTAGGTAACCTATATAGTCCAAGTGCCCGCTAGTTAACCTAGATAGTCCAAGTGTCCTCTAGTTAACCTACATAGTCCAAGGGCCCGCTAGTTAACCTACATACCAAGTGCCCGCTACGTAACCTAGATAGTCCAAGGGCACCCTAGTTAACCTACATTGTCCAAGTGCCCGCTAAGGGACCTACATATTCCAAGTGCACGCTAGTTAACCTAGATAGTCAAAATGCCCGTTAGTTAACCTAGATAGTCCAAGTGCACGCTAGTTAACCTAGATAGGCCAAGGCCCTCTAGTTAACCTAGATCGTACAAGTGCCCGCTAGTTAACCTACATAGTCCAAGGGCCCGCTAGTTAACCTACGTAGTCCAAGGTCCGCTAGTTATCCTAGATAGTCCACGTGCTCGCTAGTTAACCTACATAGTACAAGGGCCCGCTAGTTGACCTAGATAGTCCAAGTGCCCACTAGGTAACCTAAGTAGTCCAAATGTCCGATAGGGTTCCTACATAGTCCAAGTGCCCGCTAGGTAACCTACATAGTCCAAGTGCCCGTTCGTTAACCTAGATAGTCCAAGTGCCCGCTAGGTAACCTAGACTGTCGAAGTGCCCGCAAGGTAACCTAGATAGTCCAAGTGCCCGCTAGGTAACCTAGAGTCCAAGTGCTCGCTAGTTAACCTACATAGTCCAAGTGCCCGCTATGTAACCTAGATAGTCAAAGTGCCCGTTAGGTAACCTAGATAGTCCAAGTACCCGCTAGGTTACTTACATTGTCCAAGTTCCTGCTAGGTAACCTAGATAGTCCAAGTGCCCGTTACCTAACCTAGATAGTCCAAGTGCCCGGTAAGCAACCTACATAGACCAAGTGCCCGTTCGTTAACCTAGAAGTCCAAGTGCCCGCTAGGTTAATAGACACTCCAAGTGCACGCTAGGTTACCTGCATATTCCAAGTGCCCGTTCGTTAACCTAGATAGTCCAAGTGACCACTAGGTAACCTAGATAGTCCAAGTGCCCTCTAGGTAACCTATATAGTCCAAGTGCCCGCTAGGTAACCTAGATAGTCCAAGGGCCCGCTTGTTAACCTAGATAGACCAAGTGTCCTCTAGTTAACCTACATAGTCCAAGTGCCCGCTAGTTAACCTACATACCAAGTGCCCGCTACGTAACCTAGATAGTCCAAGGGCACGCTAGTTAACCTACATAGTCCAAGTGCCCGCTAAGGAACCTACATAGTCCAAGTGCACGCTAGTTAACCTAGATAGTCCAAGTGCCTGCTAGCTAACCTACATAGTGCAAGTGTCCGCTAGTTTACCTACATATTCCAAGTGCCCGCTAGTTAACATAGATAGTCCAAGTGCACGCTAGGGAACGTACATAGTCCAAGTGCCCACTAGTTAACCTACATAGTCAATGGGCCCGCTAGTTAACCTACATAGTGCAAGAGCCCGCTAGTTAACCTATATCGTGCAAGTGTCGGCTAGTTAACCTACATAGTCCAAGTGCCAGTTAGCTAACCTAGATAGTCCAAGTGCCCGCTAGTTAACCTAGATAGTCCTAGTGCCCGTTAGTTAATCTAGATAGTCCATGTGCCCACTAGGGGACATACTTAGTCCAAGTTCCCGTTAACTAACGTAGATAGTCCAAGTGCCCGCTAGTTAACATTGATCATCCAAGTGCCCGCTAGTTAACCTAGATAGTCCAAGTGCATGCTAGTTAACCGAGATAGGCCAAGTGCCCTCTAGTTAACCTAGATCGTCCAATTGCCCGCTAGGTAACCTAGACTGTCCAAGTGCCCGCTAGGTTACCTACATAGTCCAAGTGCCCGTTCGTTAACCTACATAGTCCAAGTGCCCGCTAGGTAACCTAGACTGTCGAAGTGCCCGCTAGGTAACCTAGATAGTCAAAGTGCCCGCTAGGTAACCTAGAGTCCAAGTGCTCGCAGGTTAACGTACATAGTCCAAGTGCCCGCTATGTAACCTAGATAGTCAAAGTGCCTGTTAGGTAACCTAGATAGTCCAAGTGCCCGCTAGGTAACTTCCATTGTCCAAGTTCCTGCTAGGTAACCTAGATAGTCCAAGTGCCCGTTACCTAACCTACATAGTCCAAGTGCCCGGTAAGCAACCTACATAGACCAAGTGCCCGTTCGTTAACCTAGAAGTCCAAGTGCCTGCTAGGTTAACTAGACAGTCCAAGTGCCCGCTAGGTTACCTGCATATTCCAAGTTCCCGTTCGTAAACCTAGATAGTCCAAGTGACCACTAGGTAACCTATATAGTCCAAGTGCCCGCTAGTTAACCTAGGTAGTCCAAGTGTCCTCAAGTTAACCTACATAGTCCAAGGGCCCGCTAGTTAACCTACATACCAAGTGCCTGCTACGTAACCTAGATAGTCCAAGGGCACCCTAGTTAACCTACATTGTCCAAGTGCCCGCTAAGGAACCTACATATTCCAAGTGCACGCTAGTTAACCTAGATAGTCAAAATGCCGGCTAGTTAACCTAGATAGTCCAAGTGCCCGCTAGTTAACCTAGATAGTCCTAGTGCCCGTTAGTTAATCTACATAGTCCATGTGCCCACTAGGGGACATACTTAATCCAAGTGCCCGTTAGCTAACGTAGATAGTCCAAGTGCCCGCTAGTTAACATTGATCATCCAAGTGCCCGCTAGTTAACCTTGATAGTCCAAGTGCATGCTAGTTAACCTAGATAGGCCAAGTGTCCTCTAGTAAACCTAGATCGTCCAATTGCCCGCTAGTTAACCTACATAGTCCATTGGCCCGCTAGTTGACCTACGTAGTCCAAGGTCCGCTAGTTAACCTAGATAGTCCAAGTGCTCGCTAGTTAACCTACATAGTACAAGGGCCCGCTAGTTGACCTAGATAGTCCAAGTGCCCGCTAGTTAACCTAGATAGTCCACGTGCCCGCTAGGTAACCTAAGTAGTCCAAATGTCCGATAGGGTTCCTACATAGTCCAAGTGCCCGCTAGGTAACCTAGACTGTCGAAGTGCCCGCTAGGTAACCTAGAGTCCAAGTGCTCGCTAGTTAACCTACATAGTCCAAGTGCCCGCTATGTAACATAGATAGTCAAAGTGCCCGTTAGGTAGCCTAGATAGTCAAAGTGCCCGCTAGGTAACCTAGAGTCCAAGTGCTCGCTAGTTAACCTACATAGTCCAAGTGCCCGCTATGTAACCTAGATAGTCAAAGTGCCCGTTAGGTAACCTAGATAGTCCAAGTGCCCGCCAGGTAACTTACATTGTCCAAGTTCCTGCTAGGTAACCTAGATAGTCCAAGTGCCCGTTACCTAACCTAGATAGTCCAAGTGCCCGGTAAGCAACCTACATAGACCAAGTGCCCGTTCGTTAACCTAGAAGTCCAAGTGCCCGCTAGGTTAACTAGACAGTCCAAGTGCCCGCTAGGTTACCTGCATATTCCAAGTTCCCGTTCGTTAACCTAGATAGTCCAAGTGACCACTAGGTAACCTATATAGTCCAAGTGCCCGCTAGTTAACCTAGATAGTCCAAGTGTCCTCTAGTTAACCTACATAGTCCAAGGGCCCGCTAGTTAACCTACATACCAAGTGCCCGCTACGTAACCTAGATAGTCCAAGGGCACCCTAGTTAACCTACATTGTCCAAGTGCCCGCTAAGGGACCTACATATTCCAAGTGCACGCTAGTTAACCTAGATAGTCAAAATGCCCGCTAGTTAACCTAGATAGTCCAAGTGCCCGTTAGTTAACCTAGATAGTCCTAGTGCCCGTTAGTTAATCTACATAGTCCATGTGCCCACTAGGGGACATACTTAGTCCATGTGCCCGTTAGCTAACCTACATAGTCCATTGGCCCGCTAGTTGACCTACGTAGTCCAAGGTCCGCTAGTTAACCTAGATAGTCCAAGTGCTCGCTAGTTAACCTACATAGTACAAGGGCCCGCTAGCTGACCTAGATAGTCCAAGTGCCCGCTAGTTAACCTAAGTAGTCCAAATGTCCGATAGGGTTCCTACATAGTCCAGGTGCCCGCTAGGTAACCTAGACTGTCGAAGTGCCCGCTAGGTAACCTAGAGTCCAAGTGCTCGCTAGTTAACCTACATAGTCCAAGTGCCCGCTATGTAACCTAGATAGTCAAAGTGCCCGTTAGTTAATCTAGATAGTCCATGTGCCCACTAGGGGACATACTTAGTCCAAGTGCCCGCTAGTTAACCTAGATTTTCCAAGTGCCCGCTAGGTAACCTAAGTAGTCCAAATGTCCGATAGGGTTCCTACATAGTCCAAGTGCCCGCTAGGTAACCTACATAGTCCAAGTGCCCGTTCGTTATCCTAGATAGTCCAAGTGCCCGCTAGGTAACCTAGACTGTCGAAGTGCCCGCAAGGTAACCTAGATAGTCCAAGTGCCCGCTAGGTAACCTAGAGTCCAAGTGCTCGCTAGTTAACCTAGATAGTCCAAGGGCCCGCTAGTTGACTTACGTAGTCCAACGTCCGCTAGTTAACCTAGATAGTCCAAGTGCACGCTAGTTAACCTAGATAGGCCAAGTGCCCTCTAGTTAACCTAGATCGTACAAGTGCCCGCTAGTTAACCTACATAGTCCAAGGGCCCGCTAGTTAACCTACGTAGTCCAAGGTCCGCTAGTTATCCTAGATAGTCCAAGTGCTCGCTAGTTAACCTACAAAGTACAAGGGCCCGCTAGTTGACCTAGATAGTCCAAGTGCCCACTAGGTAACCTAAGTAGTCCAAATGTCCGATAGGGTTCCTACATAGTCCAAGTGCCCGCTAGGTAACCTACATAGGCCAAGTGCCCGTTCGTTAACCTAGATAGTCCAAGTGCCCGCTAGGTAACCTAGAGTCCAAGTGCTCGCTAGTTAACCTACATAGTCCAAGTGCCCGCTATGTAACCTAGATAGTCAAAGTGCCCGTTAGGTAACCTAGATAGTCCAAGTGCCCGCTAGGTAACTTACATTGTCCAAGTTCCTGCTAGGTAACCTAGATAGTCCAAGTGCCCGTTACCTAACCTAGATAGTCCAAGTGCCCGGTAAGCAACCTACATAGACCAAGTGCCCGTTCGTTAACCTAGAAGTCCAAGTGCCCGCTAGGTTAATAGACACTCCAAGTGCACGCTAGGTTACCTGCATATTCCAAGTGCCCGTTCGTTAACCTAGATAGTCCAAGTGACCACTAGGTAACCTAGATAGTCCAAGTGCCCTCTAGGTAACCTATATAGTCCAAGTGCCCGCTAGGTAACCTAGATAGTCCAAGGGCCCGCTTGTTAACCTAGATAGACCAAGTGTCCTCTAGTTAACCTACATAGTCCAAGTGCCCGCTAGTTAACCTACATACCAAGTGCCCGCTACGTAACCTAGATAGTCCAAGGGCACGCTAGTTAACCTACATAGTCCAAGTGCCCGCTAAGGAACCTACATAGTCCAAGTGCACGCTAGTTAACCTAGATAGTCCAAGTGCCTGCTAGCTAACCTACATAGTGCAAGTGTCCGCTAGTTTACCTACATATTCCAAGTGCCCGCTAGTTAACATAGATAGTCCAAGTGCACGCTAGGGAACGTACATAGTCCAAGTGCCCACTAGTTAACCTACATAGTCAATGGGCCCGCTAGTTAACCTACATAGTGCAAGAGCCCGCTAGTTAACCTATATCGTGCAAGTGTCGGCTAGTTAACCTACATAGTCCAAGTGCCAGTTAGCTAACCTAGATAGTCCAAGTGCCCGCTAGTTAACCTAGATAGTCCTAGTGCCCGTTAGTTAATCTAGATAGTCCATGTGCCCACTAGGGGACATACTTAGTCCAAGTTCCCGTTAACTAACGTAGATAGTCCAAGTGCCCGCTAGTTAACATTGATCATCCAAGTGCCCACTAGTTAACCTAGATAGTCCAAGTGCATGCTAGTTAACCGAGATAGGCCAAGTGCCCTCTAGTTAACCTAGATAGTCCAAGTGCCCGCTAGTTAACCTAGATAGTCCAAGTGCATGCTAGTTAACCTAGATAGTCCAAGTGTCCTCTAGTTAATCTAGATCGTCCAAGTGCCCGCTAGTTAACCTACATAGTCCAAGGGTCCGCTAGTTGACCTACGTAGTCCAAGGTACGCTAGTTAACCTATATAGTCCAATTGCCCGCTAGTTAACCTACATAGTACAAGGGCCCGCTAGTTGACCTAGATAGTCCAAGTGCCCGCTAGGTAACCTAAGTAGTCCAAATGTCCGATAGGGATCCTACATATACATAGTCCAAGAGCCCGCTAGGTAACCTACATAGTCCAAGTGCCCGTTCGTTAACCTAGATAGTCCAAGTGCCCGCTAGTTAACATAGATAGTCCAAGTGCCCGCTAGTTAACATAGATAGTCCAAGTGCCTGCTAGGGAACGTACATAGTCCAAGTGCCCGCTAGGTAACCTAGATAGTGCAAGTGTCCGCTAGTTAACCTAGATAGTTCAAGTACCCGCCAGGTAACCTAGATCGTCCAATGGCCCCCTAGTTAGCCTACATAGTCCAAGTGCCCGCTAGGTAACCTAGATAGTCTAAGTGCCCGTTCGGTCACCTAGAGAGTCCAAGTGCCCTTTAGGGAACCTAGATAGTCCAAGGGCCCGCTAGTAAACCTACATAGTCTATGGGCCCACTAGTTAACCTACATAGTGAAAGTGTCCGCTAGTTGACCTACATATTCCAAGTGCCCTCTAGGTAACCTATATAGTCCTAGTGCCCGTTAGTTAACCTAGATAGTCCAACTGCCCGCTAGTTAACCTACATAGTCCAAGGGTCCGCTAGTTAACCTACATAGTCCAAGGTCCGCTAGATAACCTAGATAGTCCAAGTGCCCGCTAGTTAACCTACATAGTACAAGGGCCCGCTAGTTAACCTACATGATCTAAGTGCCCATTAGCTAACCTAGGTAGTCCAAGGGCCCGCTAGTTGACCTACATATTCCAAGTGCCAGCTAGGTATCCTAGATAGTACAAGTGCCCGCTAGGGAACCTAGATAGTCCAAGGGACCGCTAATTAACCTACATAGTACAAGTGGCGGCTAGTAAACCTACATAATCCATGGGCCCGCTACTTAACCTACATAGTGCAAGGGCCCGCTAGTTAACCTAGATCGTGCAAGTGTCCGCTAGTTAACCTACATAGTCCAAGTGCCCGCTAGGTAACCTAGATAGTCCAAGTGCCCGCGAGGGATCCTTCATAATCCAAGTGCCTGCTAGGTAACCTAGATAGTCCAAGTGCCCGCTAGTTAACCTAGATTGTCCTAGTGTCCATTAGTTAACCTAGATAGTCCAAGTGCCCGCTAGTTAACCTACATACATCATAGGCCCGCTATTTAACCTACATAATCCAAGGTCCACTAGATAACCTAGATAGTCCAAATGCCCGCTAGTTAACCTACATAGTACAAGGGCCCGCTAGTTGACCTAGATAGTCCAAGTGCCTGCTAGTTAACCTAGTTAGTCAAAGTGCCCGCTAGTTAACCTTAGTAGTACAAATGTCCGATAGGGTCTACATAGTCCAAGTGCCCGCTAGGTAACCTACTTAGTCCAAGTGCCCGTTCGTTAACCTAGATAGTCAAAATGCCCGCTAGGTAACCTAGACAGTCCAAGTGCCCGCTAGGTTACCTAGATAGTCAAAGTGCCCTTTAGGTAACCTAGACAGTCCAAGTGCCCGCTAGGTTACCTACATAGTCCAAGGGTCCGCTAGTTAACCTAGATAGTCCTAGTGCCCGTTAGTTAATCTATATAGTCCATATGCCCACTAGGGGACGTACTTAGTCCAAGTGCTCGTTAGCTAACCTAGATAGTCCAAGTGTCCGCTAGTTAACTTACATAGTCCAAGTGCATGCTAGTTAACCTAGATAGTCCAAGTGTCCTCTAGTTAATCTAGATCGTCCAAGTGCCCGCTAGTTAACCTACATAGTCCAAGGGTCCGCTAGTTGACCTACGTAGTCCAAGGTACGCTATTTAACCTATATAGTCCAAGTGCTACCTAGTTAACCTACATAGTACAAGGGCCCGCTAGTTGACCTAGATAGTCCAAGTGCCTGCTAGTTAACATAGTTAGTCAAAGTGCCCGCTAGTTAACCTAAGTAGTACAAATGTCCGATAGGGTCTACATAGTCCAAGTGCCCGTTCGTTAACCTAGATAGTCCAAGTGCCCGCTAGTTAACCTAGATAGTCCAAGTGCATGCTACTTAACCTAGAGTGTCCAAGTATCCTCTAGTTAATCTAGATCGTCCAAGTGCCCGCTAGGTAACCTAGATAGTCCAAGTGCCCGCTAGGTTACCTATATATTCCAAGGGCCCGCTAGGTAACCTAGATAGTCCAAGTCACCGCTAGTTAACCTACATAGTCCAAGTGCCCGCTAGGTAACCTAGATAGTCAAAGTGCCCGCTAGGTAACCTAGATAGTCCAAGTGCGCGCTAGGGTATGTACATAGTCTGAGTGCCTGGTAGGAAACCTAGAGAGTCCAAGTGCCCGCTAGTTAACCTATATAGTCCAAGGGCCCGCCAGTTGACCTAGATATTCCAAGTGCCCGCTAGTTAACCTAGATAGTCACAGTGCCTGCTAGTTAACCTAAGTAGTACGAATGTCTGATAGGGATCCTACATAGTGCAAGTGCCCGCTAGGTAACCTACATAGTGCAAGTGCCCGTTCGTTAACCTAGATAGTCAAAGTGCCCACTAGGTAACCTAGACAGTCCAAGTGCCCGCTAGGTCACCTATATAGTCCAAGTGCCCGTTCGATAACCTAGATAGTCCAAGTGCCCGCTATGTTACCTAGACAGTCCAAGTGCCCGCTGTGAACCTACATAGTCCAAGTGCCCAATAGGGAACCTACATAATCCAAGTGCCCGCTAGGGAACCTTCATAGTCCAAGTGGCCGCTAGGCAACCTACTTAGTCCAAGTGCCCATTAGTTAACCTAGATAGTCAAAGTGCCTGCTAGGTAACCTAGATAGTCCAAGTGCCCGCTAGGTAACCTACATAGTCCAAGTTCCCAATGGTAACCTAAATAGTCCAAATACCCACTAGGTAAACTACATAGTCCAAGTGCCCGCTAGTTAACCTAGATATTCCAGTGCTTGCTAGTAAACCTACATAATCCATGGGACCGCTAGTTAACCTACATAGTGCAAGGGCCCGCTAGTTAACCTAGATCGTGCAAGTGTCCGCTAGTTAACTTACATAGTACAAGTGCCCGCTAGGGAACCTAGATAGTCCAAGGGACCGCTAGTTAACCTACATAGTACAAGTGGCGGCTAGTAAACCTACATAATCCATGGGCCCGCTACTTAACCTACATAGTGCAAGGGCCCGCTAGTTAACCTAGATCGTGCAAGTGTCCGCTAGTTAACCTACATAGTCCAAGTGCCCGCTAGGTAACCTAGATAGTCCAAGTGCCCGCGAGGGATCCTTCATAATCCAAGTGCCCGCTAGTTAACCTAGATTGTCCTAGTGTCCATTAGTTAACCTAGATAGTCCAAGTGCCCGCTAGTTAACCTACATACTCCAAAGGCCCGCTAGTTAACCTACATAATCCAAGGTCCACTAGATAACCTAGATAGTCCAAATGCCCGCTAGTTAACCTACATAGTACAAGGGCCCGCTAGTTGACCTAGATAGTCCAAGTGCCTGCTAGTTAACCTAGTTAGTCAAAGTGCCCGCTAGTTAACCTTAGTAGTACAAATGTCCGATAGGGTCTACATAGTCCAAGTGCCCGCTAGGTAACCTACTTAGTCCAAGTGCCCGTTCGTTAACCTAGATAGTCAAAATGCCCGCTAGGTAACCTAGACAGTCCAAGTGCCCGCTAGGTTACCTAGATAGTCAAAGTGCCCTTTAGGTAACCTAGACAGTCCAAGTGCCCGCTAGGTTACCTACATAGTCCAAGGGTCCGCTAGTTAACCTAGATAGTCCTAGTGCCCGTTAGTTAATCTATATAGTCCATATGCCCACTAGGGGACGTACTTAGTCCAAGTGCTCGTTAGCTAACCTAGATAGTCCAAGTGTCCGCTAGTTAACTTACATAGTCCAAGTGCATGCTAGTTAACCTAGATAGTCCAAGTGTCCTCTAGTTAATCTAGATCGTCCAAGTGCCCGCTAGTTAACCTACATAGTCCAAGGGTCCGCTAGTTGACCTACGTAGTCCAAGGTACGCTATTTAACCTATATAGTCCAAGTGCTACCTAGTTAACCTACATAGTACAAGGGCCCGCTAGTTGACCTAGATAGTCCAAGTGCCTGCTAGTTAACATAGTTAGTCAAAGTGCCCGCTAGTTAACCTAAGTATTACAAATGTCCGATAGGGTCTACATAGTCCAAGTGCCCGTTCGTTAACCTAGATAGTCCAAGTGCCCGCTAGTTAACCTAGATAGTCCAAGTGCATGCTACTTAACCTAGAGTGTCCAAGTATCCTCTAGTTAATCTAGATCGTCCAAGTGCCCGCTAGGTAACCTAGACATTCCAAGTGCCCGCTAGGTTACCTATATATTCCAAGGGCCCGCTAGGTAACCTAGATAGTCCAAGTGACCGCTAGTTAACCTACATAGTCCAAGTGCCCGCTAGGTAACCTAGATAGTCAAAGTGCCTGTTAGGTAACCTAGACAGTCCAAGTGCCCGCTAGGTTACCTACATAGTCCAAGGGCCCGCTAGTTGACCTAGATAGTCCAAGTGCCCGCTAGGTAACCTAAGTAGTCCAAATGTCCGATAGGGATCCTACATAGTCCAAGAGCCCGCTAGGTAACCTACGTAGTCCAAGTGCCCGTTCGTTAACCTAGATAGTCCAAGTGCCCGCTAGTTAACATAGATAGTCCAATTGACCGCTAGGAAACGTACATAGTCCAAGTGCCCGCTAGGTAACCTAGATAGTGCAAGTGTCCGCTAGTTAACCTAGATAGTTCAATTACCTGCTAGGTAACCTAGATCGTCCAAGGGCCCCCTAGGTAGCCTACATAGTCCAAGTGCCCGCTAGGTAACCTAGATAGTCCAAGTGCCCGTTCGGTCACCTAGAGAGTCCAAGTACCCTTTAGGGAACCTAGATAGTCCAAGGGCCCGCTAGTAAACCTACATAGTCCATGGGCCCACTAGTTAACCTACATAGTGCAAGTGTCCACTAGTTGACCTACATATTCCAAGTGACCGCTAGTTAACCTACATAATCTAAGTGCCGTTAGCTAACCAAGGTAGTCCAAGGGCCCGCTAGTTGACCTACATAGTCCAAGTGCCAGCTAGGTATCCTAGATAGTACAAGTGCCCGCTAGGGAACCTAGATAGTCCAAGTGCCTGTTAGCTAACATAGATAGTACAAGTGGCGGCTAGGTAACCTACATTGTTCAAGTGCCCGTTCGTTAACCTAGAAAATCCAAATGCCCGCTAGGTAACCTAGATAGTCCCAGTGCTCGCTAGGCAAACTATATATTCCAAGTGCCCGCGTGGTAACCTAAATAGTCCAAATGCCCGCTAGGGAAACTACATAGTCCAAGTGCCCGCTAGTTAACCTAGACAGTCCAAGTGCCTGCTAGTAAACCTACATAATCCATGGGCCCGCTAGTTAACCTACATAGTGCAAGGGCCCGCTAGTTAACCTAGATCGTGCAAGTGTCCGCTAGTTAACCTACATAGTCCAAGTGCCCGCTAGTTAACCTAGATAATCCAAGTGCCCGCCAGTTAACATACATAGTCCAAGTGCCCGCTAGGCAACATACAGAGGCCAAGTGCCCATTCGTTAACCTAGAAGTCCAAGTGCCCGCTATATAACCTAGACAGTCCAAGTGCCCGCTAGGTTACCTGCATAGGCCAAGTGCCCGTTGGTTAACCTAGATAGTCCAAGTGCCCGCAGGGAACCTATATAGGCCAAGTGCTATCTAGGTAACCTAGATAGTACAAGGGCCCGCTAGTTAACCTACATAGTCCAAGGGCTCGCTTGTTAACTTTGATAGTCCAAGTGCCCGTTAGTTAACCTAGATCGTCCAAGTGCCTGCTAGTTAACCTAGATCGTCCAAGTATGGGCTAGTTAATCTACATAGTCCAAGGGCCCAGTAGTTAACCTAGATCGTCCATGTGTCCTCCAGTTAACCTACATAGTACAAGTGCCTTCTAGGTAACCTAGATAGTCCAAGGGCCTGCTAGTTAACCTTCATAGTCCAAGTGCCCGCTAGGTAACCTACATAGTCCTAGTGCCCGCTAGTTAACCTAGATAGTCCAAGTGTCCGCTAGTTAACCTACGTAGTCCAAGGGCCCGCTAGTTAAACTACATAGTCCAAGTACCCGGTAGTTAACTTACATACTTCAAGTGTCCGTAGGGAACATACATAGTCCAAGTGCCCGCAAGGGAACATACATATAGTCCCAATGCCCGCTAGGGAACCGTCGTAGTCCAAGTGCCCGCTAGGGAATCTACATAGTCCAAGGGCCCGCTAGTTAACGTATATAATCCAAGTGCCGCTAGTTAATCTACATAGTCCAAGGGCCCGCTAGTTAACCTACATAGTCCAAGTACCGGCTAGTTAACCTAGATCGTCCAAGTGCCCGCTAGTTAACCTACATAGTCCAAGGGCCCGCTAGTTAACCTACATAGTCTAAGGGCCCGCTAGTTAACCTACATTGTCCAAGAGCCCGCTAGTTAACCTAGATAGTCCAAGTGCCCGCTAGTTAACGTACATAGTACAAGTGCCCGCTAGGTAACCTAGACAGTTCAAATGAACTCTAGGTTACCTACATAGTCCAAGTGCCAGCTAGGTAAACTATATAGTCCAAATGCCCGCTAGGGACCCTAATAATCCAAGTGTCCGCATGTTAACCTAGATAGTCCAAGTGCTCGCTATTTAATCTACATAGTCCAAGTGCCCGCTAGGTAACCTAGATAGTCCAAGTGCCCGTTCGGTCACCTAGAGAGTCCAAGTACCCTTTAGGGAACCTAGATAGTCCAAGGGCCCGCTAGTAAACCTACATAGTCCATGGGCCCACTAGTTAACCTACATAGTGCAAGTGTCCACTAGTTGACCTACATATTCCAAGTGACCGCTAGTTAACCTACATAATCTAAGTGCCGTTAGCTAACCAAGGTAGTCCAAGGGCCCGCTAGTTGACCTACATAGTCCAAGTGCCAGCTAGGTATCCTAGATAGTACAAGTGCCCGCTAGGGAACCTAGATAGTCCAAGTGCCTGTTAGCTAACATAGATAGTACAAGTGGCGGCTAGGTAACCTACATTGTTCAAGTGCCCGTTCGTTAACCTAGAAAATCCAAATGCCCGCTAGGTAACCTAGATAGTCCCAGTGCTCGCTAGGCAAACTATATATTCCAAGTGCCCGCGTGGTAACCTAAATAGTCCAAATGCCCGCTAGGGAAACTACATAGTCCAAGTGCCCGCTAGTTAACCTAGACAGTCCAAGTGCCTGCTAGTAAACCTACATAATCCATGGGCCCGCTAGTTAACCTACATAGTGCAAGGGCCCGCTAGTTAACCTAGATCGTGCAAGTGTCCGCTAGTTAACCTACATAGTCCAAGTGCCCGCTAGTTAACCTAGATAATCCAAGTGCCCGCCAGTTAACATACATAGTCCAAGTGCCCGCTAGGCAACATACAGAGGCCAAGTGCCCATTCGTTAACCTAGAAGTCCAAGTGCCCGCTATATAACCTAGACAGTCCAAGTGCCCGCTAGGTTACCTGCATAGGCCAAGTGCCCGTTGGTTAACCTAGATAGTCCAAGTGCCCGCAGGGAACCTATATAGGCCAAGTGCTATCTAGGTAACCTAGATAGTACAAGGGCCCGCTAGTTAACCTACATAGTCCAAGGGCTCGCTTGTTAACTTTGATAGTCCAAGTGCCCGTTAGTTAACCTAGATCGTCCAAGTGCCTGCTAGTTAACCTAGATCGTCCAAGTATGGGCTAGTTAATCTACATAGTCCAAGGGCCCAGTAGTTAACCTAGATCGTCCATGTGTCCTCCAGTTAACCTACATAGTACAAGTGCCTTCTAGGTAACCTAGATAGTCCAAGGGCCTGCTAGTTAACCTTCATAGTCCAAGTGCCCGCTAGGTAACCTACATAGTCCTAGTGCCCGCTAGTTAACCTAGATAGTCCAAGTGTCCGCTAGTTAACCTACGTAGTCCAAGGGCCCGCTAGTTAAACTACATAGTCCAAGTACCCGGTAGTTAACTTACATACTTCAAGTGTCCGTAGGGAACATACATAGTCCAAGTGCCCGCAAGGGAACATACATATAGTCCCAATGCCCGCTAGGGAACCGTCGTAGTCCAAGTGCCCGCTAGGGAATCTACATAGTCCAAGGGCCCGCTAGTTAACGTATATAATCCAAGTGCCGCTAGTTAATCTACATAGTCCAAGGGCCCGCTAGTTAACCTACATAGTCCAAGTACCGGCTAGTTAACCTAGATCGTCCAAGTGCCCGCTAGTTAACCTACATAGTCCAAGGGCCCGCTAGTTAACCTACATAGTCTAAGGGCCCGCTAGTTAACCTACATTGTCCAAGAGCCCGCTAGTTAACCTAGATAGTCCAAGTGCCCGCTAGTTAACGTACATAGTACAAGTGCCCGCTAGGTAACCTAGACAGTTCAAATGAACTCTAGGTTACCTACATAGTCCAAGTGCCAGCTAGGTAAACTATATAGTCCAAATGCCCGCTAGGGACCCTAATAATCCAAGTGTCCGCATGTTAACCTAGATAGTCCAAGTGCTCGCTATTTAATCTACATAGTCCAAGTGCCCGCTAGGTAACCTAGACAGTTCAAGTGACCACTAGGTTACCTACATAGTCCAAGTGCCCGATAGGAAACCTACATAGTCCAAGTGCCCGCTAGTTGACATAGATAGTCCAAGTACCCGCTAGGAAATGTACATAGTCCAAGTGCCCGCTAGTTAACGTACATAGTCAAGTGCCTGCTAGGTAACCTACATAGTCCAAGTGCCCGTTCGTTAACCTAGATAGTCCAAATGCCCTCTAGGTAACCTAGTCTGTCCAAGTGCCCGTTGGTTACCTACATAGTCCAAGTGCCCGTTCGTTAACCTAGATAGTCCAAGTGCCCGCAGAGAACCTATATAGTCCAAGTGCTATCTAGGTAACCTAGATAGTACAAGGGCCCGCTAGTTAACCTACATAGTCCAAGGGCTCGCTTGTTAACTTTGATAGTCCAAGTGCCCGTTAGTTAACCTAGATCGTCCAAGTACTGGCTAGTTAACCTACATAGTCCAAGGGCCCACTAGTTAACCTAGATTGTCCATGTGTCCTCCAGTTAACCTACATAGTCCAAGTGCCTGCTAGGTAACCTAGATAGTCCAAGGGCCTGCTAGTTAACCTTCATATTCCAAGTGCCCGCTAGTTAACCTAGATAGTCCAAGTGTCCGCTAGTTAACCTACGTAGTCCAAGGGCCCGCAAGTAAAACTACATAGTCCAAGTGCCCGGTAGTTAACTTCCATAGTTCAAGTGTCCGTAGGGAACATACATAGTCCAAATGCCCGCTAGGGAACCTATGTAGTCCACGTGCCCGCTAGGGAATCTACATAGTCCAAGGGCCCGCTAGTTAACGTAGATAGTCCAAGTGCCGCTAGTTAATCTACATAGTCCAAGGGCCCGCTAGTTAACCTAGATCGTCCAAGTGTCCGCTAGTTAACCTACATAGTCCAAGTGTCCGTAAGGGAACCTAGATAGTCCAAGTGCCCGCTCTGGAACCTACATAGTCCAATTGCCTGCTAGGGAACCAACATAGTCCAAGTGCCCGCTCTGGAACATACATAGTCCAAGTGCCCGCTAGGGAATCTACATAGTCCAAGGGCCCGCTAGTTAACCTACATAGTCCAAGTACCCGCTAGTTAACCTAGATCGTCGAAGTGCCCGCTAGTTAACCTACATAGTCCAAGGACCCGCTAGTTAACCTACATCGTCCAAGGGCCCGCTAGTTAACCTAGATAGTCCAAGTGCCCGCTAATTAACCTATATAGTCCAAATGCCCGCTAGGGACCCTAATAGTCCAAGTGCCCGCTAGTTAACCTAGATATTCCAAGTGCTCGCTAGTTAACCTACATAGTCCAAGTGCCCGCTAGGTAACCTAGACAGTTCAAGTGAACACTAGGTTACCTACATAGTCTAAGTGACCGTTAGGAAACTTATATAGCCCAAATACCCGCTAGGGACCCTAATAGTCCAAGTGCCCGCTAGTTAACCTAGATAGTCCAAGTGCTCGCTAGTTAACCTACATAGTCCAAGTGCCCGCTAGGTAACCTAGACAGTTCAAGTGACCACTAGGTTACATACATAGTCCAAGTGCCCGATAGGGAACCTACATAGTCCAAGTGCCTGCTAGTTAACATAGATAGTCCAAGTGCCCGCTAGGAAACGTACATAGTCCAAGTGCCTGCTAGGTAACATAGATAGTCCAAGTGCCCGCTAGGGAACGTACATTGTCCAAGTGCCTGCTAGGTAACCTAGATAATCCAAGTGCCCACTAGTTAACCTACATTGTCCAAGTTCCCCCTAGGTAACCTAGATAGTCCAAAGGCCCGCTAGGTAACCTACATTGTCCTAGTGCCCCCTAGTTAACCTACATTCTCCAAGTGAACGATAGGGAACCTACATAGTCCAAGTGCCCGCTAGTTAACCTAGATAGTCCTTCTGCCCGTTCGTTAACCTAGATAGTCGAAGTGCCCACTAGGGGACGTACATAGTCCAAGTGCCCGCTAGTTAACCTACATAGTCCAAGGTCCGCTAGTTAACCTAGATAGTCCAAGTGCCCGCAAGTTAACTTACATAGTACAAGGGCCCGCTAGTTGACCTAGATAGTCCAAGTGCCTGCTAGTAAACCTACATTATCCATGGGCCTGCTAGTTGACCTAGAGAGTCCAAGTGCCCGCTAGTTAACCTAAGTAGTACAAAGGTCCGATAGGGATCCCACATAGTCCAAGTGCCCGCTAGTTAACCTACATAGTAGAAGTGTCCGTTCGTTAACCTAGATAGTCAAAGTTCCCGCTAGTTAACCTAGATCGTGCAAGTGTCCGCTAGTTAACCTAGATAGTTCAAGTGCCTGCTAGGTAACCTAGATAGTCCAAGTGTCCTTTAGGGATCCTTAATATTCCAAGTGCCTGCTAGGTAACCTAGATATTCCAAGTGTCCGCTAGTTAACCTAGATAGTCCTAGTGCCCGTTAGTTAACCTAGATAGTCCAAGTGCCCACTAGGGGACGTACATAGTCCAAGTGCCCGCTAGGTAACCTAGATAGTCCAAGTGCGCGCTAGGGTATGTACATAGTCTGAGTGCCTGCTAGGAAACCTAGAGAGTCCAAGTGCCCGCTAGTTAACCTATATAGTCCAAGGGCCCGCCAGTTGACCTAGATATTCCAAGTGCCCGCTAGTTAACCTAGATAGTCACAGTGCCTGCTAGTTAACCTAAGTAGTACGAATGTCTGATAGGGATCCTACATAGTGCAAGTGCCCGCTAGGTAACCTACATAGTGCAAGTGCCCGTTCGTTAACCTAGATAGTCAAAGTGCCCACTAGGTAACCTAGACAGTCCAAGTGCCCGCTAGGTCACCTATATAGTCCAAGTGCCCGTTCGATAACCTAGATAGTCCAAGTGCCCGCTATGTTACCTAGACAGTCCAAGTGCCCGCTGTGAACCTACATAGTCCAAGTGCCCAATAGGGAACCTACATAATCCATGTGCCCGCTAGGGAACCTTCATAGTCCAAGTGGCCGCTAGGCAACCTACTTAGTCCAAGTGCCCATTAGTTAACCTAGATAGTCAAAGTGCCTGCTAGGTAACCTAGATAGTCCAAGTGCCCGCTAGGTAACCTACATAGTCCAAGTTCCCAATGGTAACCTAAATAGTCCAAATACCCACTAGGTAAACTACATAGTCCAAGTGCCCGCTAGTTAACCTAGATATTCCAGTGCTTGCTAGTAAACCTATATAATCCATGGGACCGCTAGTTAACCTACATAGTGCAAGGGCCCGCTAGTTAACCTAGATCGTGCAAGTGTCCGCTAGTTAACTTACATAGTACAAGTGCCCGCTAGGGAACCTAGATAGTCCAAGGGACCGCTAGTTAACCTACATAGTACAAGTGGCGGCTAGTAAACCTACATAATCCATGGGCCCGCTACTTAACCTACATAGTGCAAGGGCCCGCTAGTTAACCTAGATCGTGCAAGTGTCCGCTAGTTAACCTACATAGTCCAAGTGCCCGCTAGGTAACCTAGATAGTCCAAGTGCCCGCGAGGGATCCTTCATAATCCAAGTGCCTGCTAGGTAACCTAGATAGTCCAAGTGCCCGCTAGTTAACCTAGATTGTCCTAGTGTCCATTAGTTAACCTAGATAGTCCAAGTGCCCGCTAGTTAACCTACATACTCCAAAGGCCCGCTAGTTAACCTACATAATCCAAGGTCCACTAGATAACCTAGATAGTCCAAATGCCCGCTAGTTAACCTACATAGTACAAGGGCCCGCTAGTTGACCTAGATAGTCCAAGTGCCTGCTAGTTAACCTAGTTAGTCAAAGTGCCCGCTAGTTAACCTTAGTAGTACAAATGTCCGATAGGGTCTACATAGTCCAAGTGCCCGCTAGGTAACCTACTTAGTCCAAGTGCCCGTTCGTTAACCTAGATAGTCAAAATGCCCGCTAGGTAACCTAGACAGTCCAAGTGCCCGCTAGGTTACCTAGATAGTCAAAGTGCCCTTTAGGTAACCTAGACAGTCCAAGTGCCCGCTAGGTTACCTACATAGTCCAAGGGTCCGCTAGTTAACCTAGATAGTCCTAGTGCCCGTTAGTTAATCTATATAGTCCATATGCCCACTAGGGGACGTACTTAGTCCAAGTGCTCGTTAGCTAACCTAGATAGTCCAAGTGTCCGCTAGTTAACTTACATAGTCCAAGTGCATGCTAGTTAACCTAGATAGTCCAAGTGTCCTCTAGTTAATCTAGATCGTCCAAGTGCCCGCTAGTTAACCTACATAGTCCAAGGGTCCGCTAGTTGACCTACGTAGTCCAAGGTACGCTATTTAACCTATATAGTCCAAGTGCTACCTAGTTAACCTACATAGTACAAGGGCCCGCTAGTTGACCTAGATAGTCCAAGTGCCTGCTAGTTAACATAGTTAGTCAAAGTGCCCGCTAGTTAACCTAAGTAGTACAAATGTCCGATAGGGTCTACATAGTCCAAGTGCCCGTTCGTTAACCTAGATAGTCCAAGTGCCCGCTAGTTAACCTAGATAGTCCAAGTGCATGCTACTTAACCTAGAGTGTCCAAGTATCCTCTAGTTAATCTAGATCGTCCAAGTGCCCGCTAGGTAACCTAGACATTCCAAGTGCCCGCTAGGTTACCTATATATTCCAAGGGCCCGCTAGGTAACCTAGATAGTCCAAGTGACCGCTAGTTAACCTACATAGTCCAAGTGCCCGCTAGGTAACCTAGATAGTCAAAGTGCCTGTTAGGTAACCTAGACAGTCCAAGTGCCCGCTAGGTTACCTACATAGTCCAAGGGCCCGCTAGTTGACCTAGATAGTCCAAGTGCCCGCTAGGTAACCTAAGTAGTCCAAATGTCCGATAGGGATCCTACATAGTCCAAGAGCCCGCTAGGTAACCTACGTAGTCCAAGTGCCCGTTCGTTAACCTAGATAGTCCAAGTGCCCGCTAGTTAACATAGATAGTCCAATTGACCGCTAGGAAACGTACATAGTCCAAGTGCCCGCTAGGTAACCTAGATAGTGCAAGTGTCCGCTAGTTAACCTAGATAGTTCAATTACCTGCTAGGTAACCTAGATCGTCCAAGGGCCCCCTAGGTAGCCTACATAGTCCAAGTGCCCGCTAGGTAACCTAGATAGTCCAAGTGCCCGTTCGGTCACCTAGAGAGTCCAAGTACCCTTTAGGGAACCTAGATAGTCCAAGGGCCCGCTAGTAAACCTACATAGTCCATGGGCCCACTAGTTAACCTACATAGTGCAAGTGTCCACTAGTTGACCTACATATTCCAAGTGACCGCTAGTTAACCTACATAATCTAAGTGCCGTTAGCTAACCAAGGTAGTCCAAGGGCCCGCTAGTTGACCTACATAGTCCAAGTGCCAGCTAGGTATCCTAGATAGTACAAGTGCCCGCTAGGGAACCTAGATAGTCCAAGTGCCTGTTAGCTAACATAGATAGTACAAGTGGCGGCTAGGTAACCTACATTGTTCAAGTGCCCGTTCGTTAACCTAGAAAATCCAAATGCCCGCTAGGTAACCTAGATAGTCCCAGTGCTCGCTAGGCAAACTATATATTCCAAGTGCCCGCGTGGTAACCTAAATAGTCCAAATGCCCGCTAGGGAAACTACATAGTCCAAGTGCCCGCTAGTTAACCTAGACAGTCCAAGTGCCTGCTAGTAAACCTACATAATCCATGGGCCCGCTAGTTAACCTACATAGTGCAAGGGCCCGCTAGTTAACCTAGATCGTGCAAGTGTCCGCTAGTTAACCTACATAGTCCAAGTGCCCGCTAGTTAACCTAGATAATCCAAGTGCCCGCCAGTTAACATACATAGTCCAAGTGCCCGCTAGGCAACATACAGAGGCCAAGTGCCCATTCGTTAACCTAGAAGTCCAAGTGCCCGCTATATAACCTAGACAGTCCAAGTGCCCGCTAGGTTACCTGCATAGGCCAAGTGCCCGTTGGTTAACCTAGATAGTCCAAGTGCCCGCAGGGAACCTATATAGGCCAAGTGCTATCTAGGTAACCTAGATAGTACAAGGGCCCGCTAGTTAACCTACATAGTCCAAGGGCTCGCTTGTTAACTTTGATAGTCCAAGTGCCCGTTAGTTAACCTAGATCGTCCAAGTGCCTGCTAGTTAACCTAGATCGTCCAAGTATGGGCTAGTTAATCTACATAGTCCAAGGGCCCAGTAGTTAACCTAGATCGTCCATGTGTCCTCCAGTTAACCTACATAGTACAAGTGCCTTCTAGGTAACCTAGATAGTCCAAGGGCCTGCTAGTTAACCTTCATAGTCCAAGTGCCCGCTAGGTAACCTACATAGTCCTAGTGCCCGCTAGTTAACCTAGATAGTCCAAGTGTCCGCTAGTTAACCTACGTAGTCCAAGGGCCCGCTAGTTAAACTACATAGTCCAAGTACCCGGTAGTTAACTTACATACTTCAAGTGTCCGTAGGGAACATACATAGTCCAAGTGCCCGCAAGGGAACATACATATAGTCCCAATGCCCGCTAGGGAACCGTCGTAGTCCAAGTGCCCGCTAGGGAATCTACATAGTCCAAGGGCCCGCTAGTTAACGTATATAATCCAAGTGCCGCTAGTTAATCTACATAGTCCAAGGGCCCGCTAGTTAACCTACATAGTCCAAGTACCGGCTAGTTAACCTAGATCGTCCAAGTGCCCGCTAGTTAACCTACATAGTCCAAGGGCCCGCTAGTTAACCTACATAGTCTAAGGGCCCGCTAGTTAACCTACATTGTCCAAGAGCCCGCTAGTTAACCTAGATAGTCCAAGTGCCCGCTAGTTAACGTACATAGTACAAGTGCCCGCTAGGTAACCTAGACAGTTCAAATGAACTCTAGGTTACCTACATAGTCCAAGTGCCAGCTAGGTAAACTATATAGTCCAAATGCCCGCTAGGGACCCTAATAATCCAAGTGTCCGCATGTTAACCTAGATAGTCCAAGTGCTCGCTATTTAATCTACATAGTCCAAGTGCCCGCTAGGTAACCTAGACAGTTCAAGTGACCACTAGGTTACCTACATAGTCCAAGTGCCCGATAGGAAACCTACATAGTCCAAGTGCCCGCTAGTTGACATAGATAGTCCAAGTACCCGCTAGGAAATGTACATAGTCCAAGTGCCCGCTAGTTAACGTACATAGTCAAGTGCCTGCTAGGTAACCTACATAGTCCAAGTGCCCGTTCGTTAACCTAGATAGTCCAAATGCCCTCTAGGTAACCTAGTCTGTCCAAGTGCCCGTTGGTTACCTACATAGTCCAAGTGCCCGTTCGTTAACCTAGATAGTCCAAGTGCCCGCAGAGAACCTATATAGTCCAAGTGCTATCTAGGTAACCTAGATAGTACAAGGGCCCGCTAGTTAACCTACATAGTCCAAGGGCTCGCTTGTTAACTTTGATAGTCCAAGTGCCCGTTAGTTAACCTAGATCGTCCAAGTACTGGCTAGTTAACCTACATAGTCCAAGGGCCCACTAGTTAACCTAGATTGTCCATGTGTCCTCCAGTTAACCTACATAGTCCAAGTGCCTGCTAGGTAACCTAGATAGTCCAAGGGCCTGCTAGTTAACCTTCATATTCCAAGTGCCCGCTAGTTAACCTAGATAGTCCAAGTGTCCGCTAGTTAACCTACGTAGTCCAAGGGCCCGCAAGTAAAACTACATAGTCCAAGTGCCCGGTAGTTAACTTCCATAGTTCAAGTGTCCGTAGGGAACATACATAGTCCAAATGCCCGCTAGGGAACCTATGTAGTCCACGTGCCCGCTAGGGAATCTACATAGTCCAAGGGCCCGCTAGTTAACGTAGATAGTCCAAGTGCCGCTAGTTAATCTACATAGTCCAAGGGCCCGCTAGTTAACCTAGATCGTCCAAGTGTCCGCTAGTTAACCTACATAGTCCAAGTGTCCGTAAGGGAACCTAGATAGTCCAAGTGCCCGCTCTGGAACCTACATAGTCCAATTGCCTGCTAGGGAACCAACATAGTCCAAGTGCCCGCTCTGGAACATACATAGTCCAAGTGCCCGCTAGGGAATCTACATAGTCCAAGGGCCCGCTAGTTAACCTACATAGTCCAAGTACCCGCTAGTTAACCTAGATCGTCGAAGTGCCCGCTAGTTAACCTACATAGTCCAAGGACCCGCTAGTTAACCTACATCGTCCAAGGGCCCGCTAGTTAACCTAGATAGTCCAAGTGCCCGCTAATTAACCTATATAGTCCAAATGCCCGCTAGGGACCCTAATAGTCCAAGTGCCCGCTAGTTAACCTAGATATTCCAAGTGCTCGCTAGTTAACCTACATAGTCCAAGTGCCCGCTAGGTAACCTAGACAGTTCAAGTGAACACTAGGTTACCTACATAGTCTAAGTGACCGTTAGGAAACTTATATAGCCCAAATACCCGCTAGGGACCCTAATAGTCCAAGTGCCCGCTAGTTAACCTAGATAGTCCAAGTGCTCGCTAGTTAACCTACATAGTCCAAGTGCCCGCTAGGTAACCTAGACAGTTCAAGTGACCACTAGGTTACATACATAGTCCAAGTGCCCGATAGGGAACCTACATAGTCCAAGTGCCTGCTAGTTAACATAGATAGTCCAAGTGCCCGCTAGGAAACGTACATAGTCCAAGTGCCTGCTAGGTAACATAGATAGTCCAAGTGCCCGCTAGGGAACGTACATTGTCCAAGTGCCTGCTAGGTAACCTAGATAATCCAAGTGCCCACTAGTTAACCTACATTGTCCAAGTTCCCCCTAGGTAACCTAGATAGTCCAAAGGCCCGCTAGGTAACCTACATTGTCCTAGTGCCCCCTAGTTAACCTACATTCTCCAAGTGAACGATAGGGAACCTACATAGTCCAAGTGCCCGCTAGTTAACCTACATAGTCCAAGGTCCGCTAGTTAACCTAGATAGTCCAAGTGCCCGCAAGTTAACTTACATAGTACAAGGGCCCGCTAGTTGACCTAGATAGTCCAAGTGCCTGCTAGTAAACCTACATTATCCATGGGCCTGCTAGTTGACCTAGAGAGTCCAAGTGCCCGCTAGTTAACCTAAGTAGTACAAAGGTCCGATAGGGATCCCACATAGTCCAAGTGCCCGCTAGTTAACCTACATAGTAGAAGTGTCCGTTCGTTAACCTAGATAGTCAAAGTTCCCGCTAGTTAACCTAGATCGTGCAAGTGTCCGCTAGTTAACCTAGATAGTTCAAGTGCCTGCTAGGTAACCTAGATAGTCCAAGTGTCCTTTAGGGATCCTTAATATTCCAAGTGCCTGCTAGGTAACCTAGATATTCCAAGTGTCCGCTAGTTAACCTAGATAGTCCTAGTGCCCGTTAGTTAACCTAGATAGTCCAAGTGCCCACTAGGGGACGTACATAGTCCAAGTGCCCGCTAGGTAACCTAGATAGTCCAAGTGCGCGCTAGGGTATGTACATAGTCTGAGTGCCTGCTAGGAAACCTAGAGAGTCCAAGTGCCCGCTAGTTAACCTATATAGTCCAAGGGCCCGCCAGTTGACCTAGATATTCCAAGTGCCCGCTAGTTAACCTAGATAGTCACAGTGCCTGCTAGTTAACCTAAGTAGTACGAATGTCTGATAGGGATCCTACATAGTGCAAGTGCCCGCTAGGTAACCTACATAGTGCAAGTGCCCGTTCGTTAACCTAGATAGTCAAAGTGCCCACTAGGTAACCTAGACAGTCCAAGTGCCCGCTAGGTCACCTATATAGTCCAAGTGCCCGTTCGATAACCTAGATAGTCCAAGTGCCCGCTATGTTACCTAGACAGTCCAAGTGCCCGCTGTGAACCTACATAGTCCAAGTGCCCAATAGGGAACCTACATAATCCAAGTGCCCGCTAGGGAACCTTCATAGTCCAAGTGGCCGCTAGGCAACCTACTTAGTCCAAGTGCCCATTAGTTAACCTAGATAGTCAAAGTGCCTGCTAGGTAACCTAGATAGTCCAAGTGCCCGCTAGGTAACCTACATAGTCCAAGTTCCCAATGGTAACCTAAATAGTCCAAATACCCACTAGGTAAACTACATAGTCCAAGTGCCCGCTAGTTAACCTAGATATTCCAGTGCTTGCTAGTAAACCTACATAATCCATGGGACCGCTAGTTAACCTACATAGTGCAAGGGCCCGCTAGTTAACCTAGATCGTGCAAGTGTCCGCTAGTTAACTTACATAGTCCAAGTACCCGCTAGGTAACCTAGATAGTCCAAGTTCCCGCTGGGGATCCTTCATAATCCAAGTGCCTGCTAGGTAACCTAGATAATCCAAGTGCCCGCTAGTTAATCTAGATAGTCCTAATGTCCGTTAGTTAACCTAGATAGTCGAAGTGCCCACTAGGGGACGTACATAGTCCGAGTGCCTGCTAGGAAACCTAGATAGTCCAAGTGCCCGCTAGTTAACCTACATAGTCTAAGGGCCGATAGTTAACCTACATAGTCCAAGGTCCGCTAGTTAACCTAGATAGTCCACGTGCCCGCTAGTTAACCTACATTGTCCAAGTGCCCGCTAGGTAACCTACATAGTCCAAGTGCCCGTTCATTAACCTACATAGTCAAAGTGCCCGCTAGGTAACCTAGACAGTCCAAGTGCCCGCTAGGTTACCTACATAATCCAAGTGCCCGATAGGGAACCTACATAATCCAAGTGCCCGCTAGGGAACCTACATAGTCCAAGTGCCCGCTAGGCAACCTACATAGTCCAAGTGCCCTTTAGTTAACCTAGATAGTCAAAGTGCCCGCTAGGTAACCTAGACTGTCGAAGTGCCCGCAAGGTAAACTAGATAGTCCAAGTGCCCGCTAGGTAACCTAGAGTCCAAGTGCTCGCTAGTTAACCTACATAGTCCAAGTGCCCGCTATGTAACCTAGATAGTCAAAGTGCCCGTTAGGTAACCTAGATAGTTAAAGTGCCCGCTAGGTAACTTACATTGTCCAAGTTCCTGCTAGGTAACCTAGATAGTCCAAGTGCCCGTTACCTAACCTAGATAGTCCAAGTGCCCGGTAAGCAACCTACATAGACCAAGTGCCCGTTCGTTAACCTAGAAGTCCAAATGCCCGCTAGATTAACTAGACACTCCAAGTGCCCGCTAGGTTACCTGCATATTCCAAGTGCCCGTTCGTTAACCTAGATAGTCCAAGTGACCACTAGGTAACCTAGATAGTCCAAGTGCCCTCTAGGTAACCTATATAGTCCAAGTGCCCGCTAGGTAACCTAGATCGTCCAATTGCCCGCTAGTTAACCTAGATAGTCCAAGTGCTCGCTAGTTAACCTACATAGTACAAGGGCCCGCTAGATGACCTAGATAGTCCAAGTGCCCGCTAGTTAACCTAGATATTCCAAGTGCCCGCTAGGTAACCTAAGTAGTCCAAATGTCCGATAGGGTTCCTACATAGTCAAAGTGCCCGCTAGGTAACCTACATAGTCCAAGTGCCCTTTCGTTAACCTAGATAGTCCAAGTGCCCGCTAGGTAACCTAGACTGTCGAAGTGCCCGCAAGGTAACCTAGATAGTCCAAGTGCCCGCTAGGTAACCTAGAGTCCAAGTGCTCGCTAGTTAACCTACATAGTCCAAGTGCCCGCTATGTAACCTAGATAGTCAAAGTGCCCGTTAGGTAACCTAGATAGTCCAAGTGCCCGCTAGGTAACTTACATTGTCCAAGTTCCTGCTAGGTAACCTAGATAGTCCAAGTGCCCGTTACCTAACCTAGATAGTCCAAGTGCCCGGTAAGCAACCTACATAGACCAAGTGCCCGTTCGTTAACCTAGAAGTCCAAATGCCCGCTAGATTAACTAGACACTCCAAGTGCCCGCTAGGTTACCTGCATATTCCAAGTGCCCGTTCGTTAACCTAGATAGTCCAAGTGACCACTAGGTAACCTAGATAGTCCAAGTGCCCTCTAGGTAACCTATATAGTCCAAGTGCCCGCTAGGTAACCTAGATCGTCCAATTGCCCGCTAGTTAACCTAGATAGTCCAAGTGCTCGCTAGTTAACCTACATAGTACAAGGGCCCGCTAGATGACCTAGATAGTCCAAGTGCCCGCTAGTTAACCTAGATATTCCAAGTGCCCGCTAGGTAACCTAAGTAGTCCAAATGTCCGATAGGGTTCCTACATAGTCAAAGTGCCCGCTAGGTAACCTACATAGTCCAAGTGCCCTTTCGTTAACCTAGATAGTCCAAGTGCCCGCTAGGTAACCTAGACTGTCGAAGTGCCCGCAAGGTAACCTAGATAGTCCAAGTGCCCGCTAGGTAACCTAGAGTCCAAGTGCTCGCTAGTTAACCTACATAGTCCAAGTGCCCGCTATGTAACCTAGATAGTCAAAGTGCCCGTTAGGTAACCTAGATAGTCCAAGTGCCCGCTAGGTAACTTACATTGTCCAAGTTCCTGCTAGGTAACCTAGATAGTCCAAGTGCCCGTTACCTAACCTAGATAGTCCAAGTGCCCGGTAAGCAACCTACATAGACCAAGTGCCCGTTCATTAACCTAGAAGTCCAAATGCCCGCTAGATTAACTAGACACTCCAAGTGCCCGCTAGGTTACCTGCATATTCCAAGTGCCCGTTCGTTAACCTAGATAGTCCAAGTGACCACTAGGTAACCTAGATAGTCCAAGTGCCCTCTAGGTAAGCTATATAGTCCAAGTGCCCGCTAGGTAACCTAGATCGTCCAATTGCCCGCTAGTTAACCTAGATAGTCCAAGGGCCCGCTAGTTGACTTACGTAGTCCAAGGTCCGCTAGTTAACCTAGATAGTCCAAGTGCTCGCTAGTTAACCTACATAGTACAAGGGCCCGCTAGTTGACCTAGATAGTCCAAGTGCCCGCTAGTTAACCTAGATATTCCAAGTGCCCGCTAGGTAACCTAAGTAGTCCAAGGGCCCGCTAGTTAACCTAGATAGTCCAAGTGTCCTCTAGTTAACCTACATAGTCAAAGTGCCCGCTAGTTAACCTACATACCAAGTGCCCGCTACGTAACCTAGATAGTCCAAGGGCACGCTAGTTAACCTACATAGTCCAAGTGCCCGCTAAGGAACCTACATAGTCAAAGTGCCCGCTAGTTAACCTAGATAGTCCAAGTGCCTGCTAGCTAATCTACATAGTGCAAGTGTCCGCTAGTTTACCTACATATTCCAAGTGCCCGCTAGTTAACATAGATAGTCCAAGTGCCCGCTAGGGAACGTACATAGTCCAAGTGCCCACTAGTTAACCTACATAGTCAATGGGCCCGCTAGTAAACCTACATAGTGCAAGAGCCCGCTAGTTAACCTATATCGTGCAAGTGTCCGCTAGTTAACCTACATAGTCCAAGTGCCAGTTAGCTAACCTAGATAGTCCAAGGGCCCGCTAGTTGACCTACATAGTCCAAGTGCCCGCTAGGTAACCTAGATAATCCAATTGCCCGCTAGGGAACATTCATAGTTCAAGTGCCAGCTAGCTAACCTAGATAGTCCAAGTGCCCGTTAGTTAATCTAGATAGTCCATGTGCCCACTAGGGGACGTACTTAGTCCAAGTGCCCGTTAGCTAACCTAGATAGTCCAAGTCCCCGCTAGTTAACCTAGATAGTCCAAGTGCATGCTAGTTAACCTAGATAGTCCAAGTGTCCTCTAGTTAATCTAGATCGTCCAAGTGCCCGCTAGTTAACCTACATAGTCCAAGGGTCCGCTAGTTGACCTACGTAGTCCAAGGTACGCTTGTTAACCTATATGGTCCAAGTGCTCGCTAGTTAACCTACATAGTACAAGGGCCCGCTAGTTGACTTAGATAGTCCAAGTGCCCGCTAGGTAACCTAAGTAGTCCAAATGTCCGATAGGGAACCTACATAATCCAAGTGCCCGATAGGGAACCTACATAATCCAAGTGCCCGCTAGGGAACCTACATAGTCCAAGTGCCCGCTAGGCAACCTACATAGTCCAAGTGCCCGTTAGTTAACCTACATAGTCAAAGTGCCTCCAAGGTAACCTAGATACTCCAAGTGCCCGCTAGGTAACCTACATAGTCCAAGTTCCCGATGGTAACCTAAATATTCCAAATGCCCGCTCGGAAACTACATAGTCCCAGTGCCCGCTAGTTAACCTAGATAGTCCAAGAGCCTGCTAGTAAACCTACATATTCCCTGGGCCCGCTAGTTAACCTACATAGTGCAAGGGCCTGCTAGTTAACCTAGATAGTCCACCTGCCCGCTAGGTAACCTAGATATTCCAAGTGCCCTCTAGGGATCCTTCATAATCCAAGTGCCTGCTAGGTAACCTAGATAGTCCAACTGCCCACTAGGGGATGTACATAGTCCAAGTGCCCGCTAGGTCACCTAGATAGTCCAAGTATGAGCTAGGGTATGTACATAGTCCGAGTGCCTGCTAGGAAACCTAGATAGTCCAAGTGCCCGCTAGTTAACCTACATAGTCCAAGGTCCACTAGTTAACTTAGATAGTCCAAGTGCCCGCTAGTTAACCTAGATAGTCAAAGTGCCCGCTAGTTAACCTAAGTAGTACACATGTCCGATAGGGATCCTACATAGTCCAAGTGCCCGCTAGGTAACCTACATAGTCCAAGTGCCCGTTCGTTAACCTAGATAGTCAAAGTGCCCGTTCGTTAACCTAGACAGTCCAAGTGCCTGCTAGGCAACCTACATAGTCCAAGTGCCCGTTAGTTAACCTAGATAGTCCAAGTGCCCGCTAGGTTACCTAGACCGTCCAAGTGCCCGCTAGTTAAACTACATAGTCCAAGTGCCCGATAAGGAACCTACATAATCCAAGTGCCCGATAGGGAACCTACATAGTCCAAGTGCCCGCTAGGCAACCTACATAGTCCAAGTGCCCGTTAGTTAACCTAGATAGTCAAAGTGCCTGCTAGGTAACCTAGATAGTCCAAGTGCCCGCTAGGTAACCTACATAGTCCAAGTTCCAGATGGTAACCTAAATAGTCCAAATGCCCGCTAGGGAAAATACATATTCCAAGTGCCCGCTAGTTAAACTAGATATTCCAAGTGCCTGCTAGTAAACCTACATAATCCCTGGGCCCAATAGTTATCCTATATAGTGCAAGGGCCCGCTAGTTAACCTAGATCGTACAAGTGTCCGCTAGTTAACCTAGATAGTCCAAGTGCCCGCTAGGTAACCTACATAGTCCACGTGCCCGCTAGGTAACCTAGATAGTCCAAGTGCGAGCTAGGGTATGTACATAGTACGAGTGCCTGCTAGGAAACCTAGATAGTCCAAGTGCCCGCTAGTTAACCCAGATAGTCCAAGTGCCCGCTAGTTAACCTACATAGTACAAGGGACCGCTAGATGACACAAGTAGTACAAATGTCCAATTGGGATCCTACATAGTCCAAGTGCCCGCTAGGTAACCCACATAGTCCAAGTGCCCGTTCGTTAACCTAGATAGTCCAAGTGCCCGCTAGGTTACCTAGACAGTCGAACTGCCCGCTAGTTAACCTACATAGTCCAAGTGCCCGATAGGGAACCTACATAATCCAAGTGCCCGATAGGGAACCTACATAATCCAAGTGCCCGATAGGGAACCTACATAGTCCAAGTGCCCGCTAGGCAACCTACATAGTCCAAGTGGCCGTTAGTTAACCTAGATATTCAAAGTGCCTGCTAGGTAACCTAGATAGTCCAAGTGCCCGCTAGGTAACCTACATAGTCCAAGTTCCAGATGGTAACCTAAATAGTCCAAATGCCCGCTAGGGAAACTACATATTCCAAGTGCCCGCTAGTTAAACTAGATATTCCAAGTGCCTGCTAGTAAACCTACATAATCCCTGGGCCCAATAGTTATCCTATATAGTGCAAGGGCCCGCTAGTTAACCTAGATCGTGCAAGTGTCCGCTAGTTACCGTAGATAGTTCAAGTGCCTGCTAGGTAACCTAGATAGTCCACGTGCCCGCTAGGTAACCTAGATAGTCCAAGTGCGAGCTAGGGTATGTACATAGTATGAGTGACTGCTAGGAAACCTAGATAGTCCAAGTGCCCGCTAGTTAACCCAGATAGTCCAAGTGTCCGCTAGTTAACCTACATAGAACAAGGGCCCGCTAGTTGACCCAAGTAATACAAATGTCCAATTGGGATCCTACATAATCCAAGTGCCCGCTAGGTAACCTACATAGTCCAAGTGCCCGTTTGTTAACCTAGATAGTCCAAGTGCCCGCTAGGTTACCTAGACAGTCGAAGTGCCCGCTAGTTAACCTACATAGTCCAAGTGCCCGATAGGGAACCTACATAATCCAAGTGCCCGATAGGGAACCTACATAATCCAAGTGCCCGCTAGGGAACCTACATAGTCCAAGTGCCCGCTAGGCAACCTACATAGTCCAAGTGTCCGTTAGTTAACCTAGATATTCCAAGTGCCCGTTCGTTAACCTAGATAGTCCAAGTGCCCACTAGGTTACCTAGACAGTCAAAGAGCCCGCTAGTTAACCTACATAGCCCAAGTGCCCGATAGGGAACCTACATAATCCAAGGCCCGATAGGGAACCTACATAATCCAAGTACCCGCTAGGGAACCTACATAGTCCAAGTGCCCGCTAGGCAACCTACATAGTCCAAGTGCCCGTTAGTTAACCTAAATAGTCAAAGTGCCTGCTAGGTAACCTAGATAGTCCAAGTGCCCGCTAGGTAACCTACATAGTCCAAGTTCCCGATGGTAACCTAATTAGTCCAAATGCCCGCTAGGGAAACTACATAGTCCAAGTGCCCGCTAGTTAACCTAGATAGTCCAAGTGCCTGCTAGTAAACCAACATAATGCCTGGGCCCGCTAGTTAACCTACATTGTGCAAGGGCCCGCTAGTTCACCTAGATCGTGCAAGTGTCCGCTAGTTAACCTACATAGTCCATGTGCCTGCTAGGTAACCTAGATAGTCTAAATGCCCACTAGGGATCCTTCATAATCCAAGTGCCTGCTAGGTAACCTAGATAGTCCAATTGCCCACTAGGGGACATACATAGTCCAAGTGCACGCTAGGTAACCTAGATAGTCCAAGTGCGAGCTAGGGTATGTACATAGTCCGAGTGCCTGCTAGGAAACCTAGATAGTCCAAGTGCCCGCTGGTTAACCTACATAGGCCAAGGGCCCGCTAGTTAACCTACATAGTCCAAGGTCCGCTAGTTAACCTACATAGTCCAAGTGCCCGCTAGTTAACCTACATAGTACAAGGGCCGGCTAGTTGACCTAGATAGTCCAAGTGCCCGCTATTTAACCTAGATAGTCAAAGTGCCCGCTAGGTAACCTAAGTAGTACAAATGTCTTATAGGGATCATACATAGGCCAAGTGCCCGCTAGGTAACCTACATAGTCCAAGTGCCCGCTAGGTAACCTAGATAGTCCAAGTACCCGTTAGGGATCCTTCATAATCCAAGTGCCTGCTAGGTAACCTAGATAGACCATGTGCCCGCTAGGTAACCTAGATAGTCCAAGTGCGAGCTAGGGTATGTACATAGTACGAGTGCCTGCTAGGAAACCTAGATAGTCCAAGTGTCCGCTAGTTAACCTAGATAGTCCAAGTGCCCGCTAGATAACCTACATAGTACAAGGGCCCGCTAGTTGACCCAAGTAATACAAATGTCCGATACGGATCCTACATAGTACAAGTGCCCGCTAGGTAAACGACATAGTCCAAGTGCCCGTTCGTTAACCTAGATAGTCCAAGTGCCCTCTAGGTTACCTAGACAGTCGAAGTGCCCCTAGTTAACCTACATAGTCCAAGTGCCCGATAGGGAACCTACATAATCCAAGAACCCGATAGGGAACCTACATAATCCAAGTACCCGCTAGGGAACCTACATAGTCCAAGTGCCCGCTAGGCAACCTACATAGTCCAAGTGCCCGTTAGTTAACCTAGATAGTCAACGTGCCTGCTAGGTAACCTAGATAGTCCAAGTGCCCGCTAGGTAACCTACATAGTCCAAGTTCCCGATGGTAACCTAAATAGTCCAAAGGCCCGCTAGGGAAACTACATAGTCCAAGTGCCCGCTAGTTAACCTAGATTTTCCAAGTGCCTGCTAGTAAACCTACATAATCCCTGGGCCCGCTAGTTAACCTACATAGTGCAAGGGCCCGCTAGTTAACCTAGATCGTGCAATTGTCCGCTAGTTAACCTACATAGTACAAGGGCCCGCTTGTTGACATAGATAGTCCAAATGCCCGCTAGTTAACCTACATAGTCCAAGTGCCCGATAGGGAACCTACATAATCCAAGTGCCCGATAGGGAACCTACATAATCCAATGCCCGCTAGGGAACCTACACAGTCCAAGTGCCCGTTAGTTAACCTAGATAGTCAAAGTGCCTGCTAGGTAACCTAGATAGTCCCAAGTGCCCGCTAGGTCACCTACATAGTCCAAGTTCCCGATGGTAACCCAAATAGTCCAAATGCCCGCTAGAGAAACTACATAGTCCAAGTGCCCGCTAGTTAACCTAGATAGTCCAAGTGCCTGCTAGTAAACCTACATAATCCCTGGGCCCGCTAGTTAACCTACATAGTGCAAGGGCCCGCTAGTTCACCTAGATCGTGCAAGTGTCCGCTAGTTAACCTACATAGTCCAAGTGCCCGCTAGGTAACCTAGATAGTCCAAGTGCCCGCTAGGGATCCTTCATAATCCAAGTGCCTGCTAGGTATCCTAATAGACCAAGTGCCGGCTAGGTGACCTAGATAGTCCAAGTGCGAGCTAGGGTATGTACATAGTCCGAGTGCCTGCTAGGCAACCTAGATAGTCCAAGTGCCCGCTAGTTAACCTACATAGTACAAGGGCCCACTAGTTGACCTAAGTAGTACAAATGTCCGATAGGGATCCTACATTGTCCAAGTGCCCGCTAGGTAACCTACATAGTCCATGTGCCCGTTCGTTAACCGAGATAGTCCAAGTGCCCGCTAGGTTACCTAGACAGTCAAAGTGCCCGCTAGTTAACCTACAAAGTCCAAGTGCCCGATAGGGAACCGCCATAATCCAAGTGCCCGATAGGGAATCTACATAATCCAAGTGCCCGCTAGGGAACCTACATAGTCCAAGTGCCCGCTAGGCAACCTACATAGTCCAAGTGCCCGTTAGTTAACATAGATAGTCAAAGTGCCTGCTAGGTAACCTAGATAGTGCAAGTGCCCGCTAGGTAAACTACATAGTCCAAGTTCCCGATGGTAACCTAAATAGTCCAAATGCCCGCTAGGGAAACTACATAGTCCAAGTGCCCGCTAGTTAACCTAGATAGTCCAAGTGCCTGCTAGTAAACCTACATAATCCATGGGTCCGCTAGTAAACCTACATAGTGCAAGGGCCCGCTAGTTAACCTAGAACGTGCAAGTGTCCGCTAGTTAACCTAAATAGTCCACGTACCCGCTAGGTAACCTATATTGTCCAAGTGCCCGCTAGGGATCCTTCATAATCCAAGTGCCTGCTAGGTAACCTAGATAGTCCAAGTGCCCGCTAGTTAACCTAGATAGTCCTAGTGCCCATTAGTTAACCTAGATAGTCGAAGTGCCCACTAGGGGACGTACATAGTCCAAGTGCCCGCTAGTTAACCTACATAGTCTAAGGTCCGCTAGTTAACATAGATAGTCAAAGTGCCCGCTAGTTAACCTACATAGTACAAGGGCCCGCTAGTTGACCTACAGAGTCCAAGTGCCCGCTAGTTAACCTAAGTAGTACAAATGTCCGATAGGGATCCTACATAGTCCAAGTGCCCGCTAGTTAACCTACATAGTCCAAGTCCCGGCTAGGTAACCTAGACAGTCCAAGTGACCATTAGGTTACCTACATAGTCCAAGTGCCCGTTTGTTAACCTACATAGTCCAAGTACCCGCTAGTTAACCTTGATAGTCCAAGTGCCTTCTAGTTAACCTAAATAGTCCAAGTGCCCGCTAGGTAACCTACATAGTCCAAGTGCCCACTAGGTAACCTAAGTAATCCAAATGCCCGCTAGGGAAACTACATAGTCCAAGTGCCCGCTAGTTAATCTAGATAGTCCAAGTGCCTACTAGTTAACCTAGATTGTCCACGTGCCCGCTAGGTAACCTAGATAGTCCAAATGCGCTCTAGGGTATTTACATAGTCCGAGTGCCTGCTAGGAAACCTAGATAGTCCAAGTGCCCGCTAGTTAACCTACATAGTCCAAGGGCCCGGTAGTTAACCTACATAGTTCAAGGTCCGCTAGTTAACCTAGATAGTCCAAGTGCCCGCTAGGTAACCTACATAGTACGAGGGCCCGCTTGTTGACCTAGATAGTCCAAGTGCCCGCTAGTTAACCTAAGTCGTACAAATGTCCGATAGGGATCTTACATAGTCCAAGTGCCCGCTAGGTTACCTACATAGTCCAAGTGCCCGTTCGTTAACCTAGATAGTCAAAATGCCAGCTAGGTAACCTAGACAGTCTAAGTGGCGCTGGGTTACCAACATAGTCCAAGTGCCCGTTCGTTAACCTAGATAGTCCAAGTGCCCACTAGGTTACCTAGACAGTCCAAGTGCCCGCTAGTTAACCTACATAGTCCAAGTGCCCGATAGGGAACCTACATAATCCCAGCGCCCGATAGGGAACCTACATAATCCAAGTGCCCGCTAGGGAACCTACATAGTCCAAGTGCCCGCTAGGCAACCTACATAGTCCAAGTGCCCGTTAGTTAACCTAGATAGTCAAAGTTCCCGCTAGGTAACCTACATAGTCCAAGTTCCCGATGGTAACCTAAATAGTCCAAATGCCCGCTAGGGAAACTAAATAGTCCAAGTGCCCGCTAGTTAACCTAGATATTCCAAGTGCCTGCTAGTAAACCTACATAGTCCATGGGCCCGCTAGTTAACCTACATAGTGCAAGGACCCGCTAGTTAACCTAGATCGTGCAAGTGTCCACTAGTTAACATACATAGTCCAAGTACCCGCTAGGTAACCTAGATAGTCCAAGTGCCCGATAGGGATCCTTCATAATCCAAGTGCCTGCTAGGTAACCTAGATAGTCCAAGTGCCCGCTAGTTAACCTAGATAGTCCTAGTGCCCGTTAGTTAACCTAGATAGTCCAAGTGCCCACTAGGGGACGTTCATAGTCCAAGTGCCCGCTAGGTAACCTAGATAGTCCATGTGCAAGCTAGGGTATGTACATAGTCCGAGTGCCTGCTAGGAAACCTAGATAGTCCAAGTGCCCGCTAGTTAACCTACATAGACCAAGGGCCCGCTAGTTAACCTACATAGTCCAAGGTCCGCTAGTTAACCTAGATAGTCCGAGTGCCTGATAGTTAACCTACATAGTACAAGGGCCGGTTAGTTGACCTAGATAGTCCAAGTGCCCGCTATTTAATCTAGATAGTCAAAGTGCCCGCTAGGTAACCTAAGTAGTACAAATGTCTGATAGGGATCCTACATAGTCCAAGTGCCCGCTAGGTAACCTACATAGTCCAAGTGCCCGTTCGTTAACCTAGATAGTCAAAGTGCCCGCTAGGTAAACTAGACAGTCCAAGTGCCCGCTAGGTTACCTACATAGTCCAAGTGCCCGTTCGTTAACCTAGATAGTCCAAGTGCCCGCTAGGTTCCCTATACAGTCCAAGTGCCCGCTAGGGAACCTACATAGTCCAAGTGCCCGCTAGGCAACCTACATAGTCCAAGTGCCCGCTAGGTAACCTAGATAGTCCAAGTGCGAGCTAGGGTATGTACATAGTCCGAGTACCTGCTAGGAAATCTAGATAGTCCAAATGCCCGCTAGTTAACTTACATAGTCCAAGGCCCCGCTAGTTAACCTACATATTCCAAGGTCCGCTAGTTAACCTAGATATTTCGAGTGCCCGCTAGTTAACCTACATAGTACAAGGGCTCGCCAGTTGACTTAGATATTCCAAGTGCCCGCGAGTTAACCTAGATAGTCAATGTGCCCGCTAGTTAACCTAAGTAGTACAAATGTCCGATAGGGATCCTACATAGTCCAAGTGCCCGCTAGGTAACCTACATACTCCAAGTGACCGTTCGTTAACCTAGATAGTCAAAGTGCCCGCTAGGTAAACTAGACAGTCCAAGTGCCCGCTAGGTTACCTTACATAGTCCAAGTGCCCGTTCATTAACCTAGATAGTCCAAGTGCCCGCTAGGTTACCTAGACAGTCCAAGTGCCCGCTAGTTAACCTACATAGTCCAAGTGCCCGATAAGGAACCTACATAATCCAAGTGCCCGATAGGGAACCTACATAATCCAAGTGCCCGCTAGGGAACCTACATAGTCCAAGTGCTCCCTAGGCAACCTACATAGTCCAAGTACCCGTTAGTTAACCTAGATAGTCAAAGTGCCAGCTAGGTAACATAGCTCGTCCAAGTGCCCGCTAGATAACCTACGTAGTCCAAATTCCCGATGGTAACCTAATTAGTCCAAATGCCCACTAGGGAATCTACATAGTCCAAGTGCCCGCTAGTTAACCTAGATAGTCCAAGTGCCTGCTAGTAAACCTACATAATCCATGGTCCCGCTAGTTAACCTACATAGTGCAAGGGCCCGCTAGTTAACCTAGAACGTGCAAGTGTCTGCTAGTTAACCTACATAGTCCACATACCCGCTAGGTAACCTAGATAGTCCAAGTGCCCGCTAGGAATCCTTCATAATCCAAGTGCCTGCTAGGTAACCTAGATAGTCCAAGTGCCCGCTAGTTAACCTAGATAGTCCTAGTGCCCGTTAGTTAACCTAGATAGTCGAAGTGCCCACTAGTGGACGTACATAGTCCAAGTGCCCGCTAGTTAACCTACATAGTCCAAGGTCCGCTAGTTAACCTAGATAGTCAAAGTGCCCGCTAGTTAACCTACATAGTACAAGGGCCCGCTAGTTGACCTAGAGAGTCCAAGTGCCCGCTAGTTAACCTAAGTAGTACAAATGTCCGATAGGGATCCTACATAGTCCAAGTGCCCGCTTGTTAAGCTACATAGTCCAAGTCCCCTTTGGGTAACCTAGACAGTCCAAGTGACCATTAGTTTACGTACATAGTCCAAGTGCCCATTCGTTAACCTACATAGTCCAAGTGCCCGTTAGGTAACGTAGATAGCCCAAGTGCCCGCTAGTTAACCTAGATAGTCCAAGGGCCCGCTAATTAACCTTGATAGTCAAAGTGCCTTCTAGTTAACCTAAATAGTCCAAGTGCCCGCTAGGTAACCTACATAGTCCAAGTGCCCGAGAGGTAACCTAGATAGTCCAAATGCCCGCAAGGAAACTCACATTGTCCAAGTGCCTGATAGGGAACTTACATAGTCCAAAGGCCCGCTAGGGAACCTACATAGTCCCAGTGCCCGTTAGTTAACCTAGATAGTCCAAGTGCCCGCTAGGTAACCTAGATAGTCCAAGTGCGCGCTAGGGTATGTACATAGTCCGAGTGCCTGCTAGGAACCCTAGATAGTCCAAGTGCCCGCTAGTTAACCTACATAGTGCAAGGGCCCGCTAGTTAACCTACATAGTTCAAGGTCCACTAGTTAACCTAGATAGTCCAAGTGCCCGCTAGTTAACCTATAAAGTACAAGGGTCCGCTTGTTGACCTAGATAGTCAAAGTGCCCGCTAGTTAACCTAAGTAGTAAATATGTCCGATAGGGATCCTACATAGTCCGAGTGCCCGCTAGGTAACCCACATATTCCAAGTGCCCGTTCGTTAACCTAGATAGTCAAAATGCCCGCTAGGTAACCTAGACAGTCCACATGCCCGCTAGGTTACCTACATAGTCCAAGTGCCCGTTCGTTAACCTAGATAGTCCAAGTGCCCGCTAGGTTACCTAGACAGTCCAAGTGCCCGCTAGTTAACCTACATAGTCCAAGTGCCCGCTAGGCAACCTACATAGTCCAAGTGCCCGTTAGTTAACCTAGATAGTCAAAGTGCCCGCTAGGTAACCTACATAGTCCAAGTTCCTGATGGTAACCTAAATAGTCCAAATGCCCGCTAGGGAAACTACATATTCCAAGTGCCCGCTAGTTACCCTAGATAGTTCAAGTGCCTGCTAGTAAACCTACATAGTCCATGGGCCCGCTAGTTAACCTACATAGTGCAAGGACCCGCTAGTTAACCTAGATCGTGCAAGTGTCCGCTAGTTAACATACATAGTCCAAGTGCCCGCTAAGTAACCTAGATAGTACAAGTGCCCGCTAGGGATCCTTCATAATCCAAGTGCCTGCTAGGTAACCTAGATAGTCCAAGTGCCCGCTAGTTAGCCTAGATAGTCCTAGTGCCCGTTAGTTAACCTAGATAGTCCAAGTGCCCACTAGGGGACGTATATAGTCCAAGTGCCCGCTAGGTAACCTTGATAGTCCAAGTGCGAGCTAGGGTATGTACATAGTCTGAGTGCCTTCTAGGAAACCTAGATAGTCCAAGTGCCCGCTAGTTAACCTACATAGTCCAAGTGCCCGTTCGTTAACCTAGATAGTCCAAATGCCCGCAAGGTTACCTAGACAGTCCAAGTGCCCTCTAGTTAACCTACATAGTCCAAGTCCCTGATAGGGAAACTACTTAATCCAAGTGCCCGCTAGGGAACCTACATAATCCAAGTGCCCGCTAGGGACCCTACATGGTCCAAGTGCCCGCTAGGCAACCTACATAGTCCAAGTGCCTGTTAGTTAACCTACATCGTCAAAGTGCCTGCTAGGTAACCTAGATAGTCCAAGTGCCCGCTAGGTAACCTACATAGTCCAAGTTCCCGATGGTAACCTAATTAGTCCAAATGCCCGCTAGGGAAACTACATAGTCCAAGTGCCCGCTAGTTAACCTAGATAGTCCAAGTGCCTGCTAGTAAACCAACATAATGCCTGGGCCCGCTAGTTAACCTACATTGTGCAAGGGCCCGCTAGTTCACCTAGATCGTGCAACTGTCCGCTAGTTAACCTACATAGTCCACGTGCCTGCTAGGTAACCTAGATAGTCTAAATGCCCACTAGGGATCCTTCATAATCCAAGTGCCTGCTAGGTAACCTAGATAGTCCAATTGCCCACTAGGGGACATACATAGTCCAAGTGCCCGCTAGGTAACCTAGATAGTCCAAGTGCGAGCTAGGGTATGTACATAGTCCGAGTGCCTGCTAGGAAACCTAGATAGTCCAAGTGCCCGCTGGTTAACCTACATAGGCCAAGGGCCCGCTAGTTAACCTACATAGTCCAAGGTCCGCTAGTTAACCTACATAGTCCAAGTGCCCGCTAGTTAACCTACATAGTACAAGGGCCGGCTAGTTGACCTAGATAGTCCAAGTGCCCGCTATTTAACCTAGATAGTCAAAATGCCCGCTAGGTAACCTAAGTAGTACAAATGTCTTATAGGGATCATACATAGGCCAAGTGCCCGCTAGGTAACCTACATAGTCCAAGTGCCCGCTAGGTAACCTAGATAGTCCAAGTACCCGTTAGGGATCCTTCATAATCCAAGTGCCTGCTAGGTAACCTAGATAGACCATGTGCCCGCTAGGTAACCTAGATAGTCCAAGTGCGAGCTAGGGTATGTACATAGTACGAGTGCCTGCTAGGAAACCTAGATAGTCCAAGTGTCCGCTAGTTAACCTAGATAGTCCAAGTGCCCGCTAGATAACCTACATAGTACAAGGGCCCGCTAGTTGACCCAAGTAATACAAATGTCCGATACGGATCCTACATAGTACAAGTGCCCGCTAGGTAAACGACATAGTCCAAGTGCCCGTTCGTTAACCTAGATAGTCCAAGTGCCCTCTAGGTTACCTAGACAGTCGAAGTGCCCCTAGTTAACCTACATAGTCCAAGTGCCCGATAGGGAACCTACATAATCCAAGAACCCGATAGGGAACCTACATAATCCAAGTACCCGCTAGGGAACCTACATAGTCCAAGTGCCCGCTAGGCAACCTACATAGTCCAAGTGCCCGTTAGTTAACCTAGATAGTCAACGTGCCTGCTAGGTAACCTAGATAGTCCAAGTGCCCGCTAGGTAACCTACATAGTCCAAGTTCCCGATGGTAACCTAAATAGTCCAAAGGCCCGCTAGGGAAACTACATAGTCCAAGTGCCCGCTAGTTAACCTAGATTTTCCAAGTGCCTGCTAGTAAACCTACATAATCCCTGGGCCCGCTAGTTAACCTACATAGTGCAAGGGCCCGCTAGTTAACCTAGATCGTGCAATTGTCCGCTAGTTAACCTACATAGTACAAGGGCCCGCTTGTTGACCTAGATAGTCCAAATGCCCGCTAGTTAACCTACATAGTCCAAGTGCCCGATAGGGAACCTACATAATCCAAGTGCCCGATAGGGAACCTACATAATCCAATGCCCGCTAGGGAACCTACACAGTCCAAGTGCCCGTTAGTTAACCTAGATAGTCAAAGTGCCTGCTAGGTAACCTAGATAGTCCCAAGTGCCCGCTAGGTCACCTACATAGTCCAAGTTCCCGATGGTAACCCAAATAGTCCAAATGCCCGCTAGAGAAACTACATAGTCCAAGTGCCCGCTAGTTAACCTAGATAGTCCAAGTGCCTGCTAGTAAACCTACATAATCCCTGGGCCCGCTAGTTAACCTACATAGTGCAAGGGCCCGCTAGTTCACCTAGATCGTGCAAGTGTCCGCTAGTTAACCTACATAGTCCAAGTGCCCGCTAGGTAACCTAGATAGTCCAAGTGCCCGCTAGGGATCCTTCATAATCCAAGTGCCTGCTAGGTATCCTAATAGACCAAGTGCCGGCTAGGTGACCTAGATAGTCCAAGTGCGAGCTAGGGTATGTACATAGTCCGAGTGCCTGCTAGGCAACCTAGATAGTCCAAGTGCCCGCTAGTTAACCTAGATAGTCCAAGTGCCCGCTAGTTAACCTACATAGTACAAGGGCCCACTAGTTGACCTAAGTAGTACAAATGTCCGATAGGGATCCTACATTGTCCAAGTGCCCGCTAGGTAACCTACATAGTCCATGTGCCCGTTCGTTAACCGAGATAGTCCAAGTGCCCGCTAGGTTACCTAGACAGTCAAAGTGCCCGCTAGTTAACCTACAAAGTCCAAGTGCCCGATAGGGAACCGCCATAATCCAAGTGCCCGATAGGGAATCTACATAATCCAAGTGCCCGCTAGGGAACCTACATAGTCCAAGTGCCCGCTAGGCAACCTACATAGTCCAAGTGCCCGTTAGTTAACATAGATAGTCAAAGTGCCTGCTAGGTAACCTAGATAGTGCAAGTGCCCGCTAGGTAAACTACATAGTCCAAGTTCCCGATGGTAACCTAAATAGTCCAAATGCCTGCTAGGGAAACTACATAGTCCAAGTGCCCGCTAGTTAACCTAGATAGTCCAAGTGCCTGCTAGTAAACCTACATAATCCATGGGTCCGCTAGTAAACCTACATAGTGCAAGGGCCCGCTAGTTAACCTAGAACGTGCAAGTGTCCGCTAGTTAACCTAAATAGTCCACGTACCCGCTAGGTAACCTATATTGTCCAAGTGCCTGCTAGGGATCTTTCATAATCCAAGTGCCTGCTAGGTAACCTAGATAGTCCAAGTGCCCGCTAGTTAACCTAGATAGTCCTAGTGCCCATTAGTTAACCTAGATAGTCGAAGTGCCCACTAGGGGACGTACATAGTCCAAGTGCCCGCTAGTTAACCTACATAGTCTAAGGTCCGCTAGTTAACATAGATAGTCAAAGTGCCCGCTAGTTAACCTACATAGGACAAGGGCCCGCTAGTTGACCTACAGAGTCCAAGTGCCCGCTAGTTAACCTAAGTAGTACAAATGTCCGATAGGGATCCTACATAGTCCAAGTGCCCGCTAGTTAACCTACATAGTCCAAGTCCCGGCTAGGTAACCTAGACAGTCCAAGTGACCATTAGGTTACCTACATAGTCCAAGTGCCCGTTTGTTAACCTACATAGTCCAAGTACCCGCTAGTTAACCTTGATAGTCCAAGTGCCTTCTAGTTAACCTAAATAGTCCAAGTGCCCGCTAGGTAACCTACATAGTCCAAGTGCCCACTAGGTAACCTAAGTAATCCAAATGCCCGCTAGGGAAACTACATAGTCCAAGTGCCCGCTAGTTAATCTAGATAGTCCAAGTGCCTACTAGTTAACCTAGATTGTCCAAGTGCCCGCTAGGTAACCTAGATAGTCCAAATGCGCTCTAGGGTATTTACATAGTCCGAGTGCCTGCTAGGAAACCTAGATAGTCCAAGTGCCCGCTAGTTAACCTACATAGTCCAAGGGCCCGGTAGTTAACCTACATAGTTCAAGGTCCGCTAGTTAACCTAGATAGTCCAAGTGCCCGCTAGGTAACCTACATAGTACGAGGGCCCGCTTGTTGACCTAGATAGTCCAAGTGCCCGCTAGTTAACCTAAGTCGTACAAATGTCCGATAGGGATCTTATATAGTCCAAGTGCCCGCTAGGTTACCTACATAGTCCAAGTGCCCGTTCGTTAACCTAGATAGTCAAAATGCCAGCTAGGTAACCTAGACAGTCTAAGTGGCGCTGGGTTACCAACATAGTCCAAGTGCCCGTTCGTTAACCTAGATAGTCCAAGTGCCCACTACGTTACCTAGACAGTCCAAGTGCCCGCTAGTTAACCTTCATAGTCCAAGTGCCCGATAGGGAACCTACATAATCCCAGCGCCCGATAGGGAACCTACATAATCCAAGTGCCCGCTAGGGAACCTATATAGTCCAAGTGCCCGCTAGGCAACCTACATAGTCCAAGTGCCCGTTAGTTAACCTAGATAGTCAAAGTTCCCGCTAGGTAACCTACATAGTCCAAGTTCCCGATGGTAACCTAAATAGTCCAAATGCCCGCTAGGGAAACTAAATAGTCCAAGTGCCCGCTAGTTAACCTAGATAGTCCAAGTGCCTGCTAGTAAACCTACATAGTCCATGGGACCGCTAGTTAACCTACATAGTGCAAGGACCCGCTAGTTAACCTAGATCGTGCAAGTGTCCACTAGTTAACATACATAGTCCAAGTGCCCGCTAGGTAACCTAGATAGTCCAAGTGCCCGCTAGGGATCCTTCATAATCCAAGTGCCTGCTAGGTAACCTAGATAGTCCAAGTGCCCGCTAGTTAACCTAGATAGTCCTAGTGCCCGTTAGTTAACCTAGATAGTCCAAGTGCCCACTAGGGGACGTACATAGTCCAAGTGCCCGCTAGGTAACCTAGATAGTCCATGTGCAAGCTAGGGTATGTACATAGTCCGAGTGCCTGCTAGGAAACCTAGATAGTCCAAGTGCCCGCTAGTTAACCTACATAGTCCAAGGGCCCGCTAGTTAACCTACATAGTCCAAGGTCCGCTAGTTAACCTAGATAGTCCGAGTGCCCGATAGTTAACCTACATAGTACAAGGGCCGGTTAGTTGACCTAGATAGTCCAAGTGCCCGCTATTTAATCTAGATAGTCAAAGTGCCCGCTAGGTAACCTAAGTAGTACAAATGTCTGATAGGGATCCTACATAGTCCAAGGGCCCGCTAGGTAACCTACATAGTCCAAGTGCCCGTTCGTTAACCTAGATAGTCAAAGTGCCCGCTAGGTAAACTAGACAGTCCAAGTGCCCGCTAGGTTACCTACATAGTCCAAGTGCCCGTTCGTTAACCTAGATAGTCCAAGTGCCCGCTAGGTTCCCTATACAGTCCAAGTGCCCGCTAGGGAACCTACATAGTCCAAGTGCCTGCTAGGCAACCTACATAGTCCAAGTGCCCGCTAGGTAACCTAGATAGTCCAAGTGCGAGCTAGGGTATGTACATAGTCCGAGTGCCTGCTAGGAAATCTAGATAGTCCAAATGCCCGCTAGTTAACTTACATAGTCCAAGGCCCCGCTAGTTAACCTACATATTCCAAGGTCCGCTAGTTAACCTAGATATTTCGAGTGCCTGCTAGTTAACCTACATAGTACAAGGGCTCGCTAGTTGACTTAGATATTCCAAGTGCCCGCGAGTTAACCTAGATAGTCAATGTGCCCGCTAGTTAACCTAAGTAGTACAAATGTCCGATAGGGATCCTACATAGTCCAAGTGCCCGCTAGGTAACCTACATACTCCAAGTGACCGTTCGTTAACCTAGATAGTCAAAGTGCCCGCTAGGTAAACTAGACAGTCCAAGTGCCCGCTAGGTTACCTTACATAGTCCAAGTGCCCGTTCATTAACCTAGATAGTCCAAGTGCCCGCTAGGTTACCTAGACAGTCCAAGTGCCCGCTAGTTAACCTACATAGTCCAAGTGCCCGATAAGGAACCTACATAATCCAAGTGCCCGATAGGGAACCTACATAATCCAAGTGCCCGCTAGGGAACCTACATAGTCCAAGTGCTCCCTAGGCAACCTACATAGTCCAAGTACCCGTTAGTTAACCTAGATAGTCAAAGTGCCAGCTAGGTAACATAGCTCGTCCAAGTGCCCGCTAGATAACCTACGTAGTCCAAATTCCCGATGGTAACCTAATTAGTCCAAATGCCCACTAGGGAATCTACATAGTCCAAGTGCCCGCTAGTTAACCTAGATAGTCCAAGTGCCTGCTAGTAAACCTACATAATCCATGGTCCCGCTAGTTAACCTACATAGTGCAAGGGCCCGCTAGTTAACCTAGAACGTGCAAGTGTCTGCTAGTTAACCTACATAGTCCACATACCCGCTAGGTAACCTAGATAGTCCAAGTGCCCTCTAGGAATCCTTCATAATCCAAGTGCCTGCTAGGTAACCTAGATAGTCCAAGTGCCCGCTAGTTAACCTAGATAGTCCTAGTGCCCGTTAGTTAACCTAGATAGTCGAAGTGCCCACTAGTGGACGTACATAGTCCAAGTGCCCGCTAGTTAACCTACATAGTCCAAGGTCCGCTAGTTAACCTAGATAGTCAAAGTGCCCGCTAGTTAACCTACATAGTACAAGGGCCCGCTAGTTGACCTAGAGAGTCCAAGTGCCCGCTAGTTAACCTAAGTAGTACAAATGTCCGATAGGGATCCTACATAGTCCAAGTGCCCGCTTGTTAAGCTACATAGTCCAAGTCCCCTTTGGGTAACCTAGACAGTCCAAGTGACCATTAGTTTACGTACATAGTCCAAGTGCCCGTTCGTTAACCTACATAGTCCAAGTGCCCGTTAGGTAACGTAGATAGCCCAAGTGCCCGCTAGTTAACCTAGATAGTCCAAGGGCCCGCTAATTAACCTTGATAGTCAAAGTGCCTTCTAGTTAACCTAAATAGTCCAAGTGCCCGCTAGGTAACCTACATAGTCCAAGTGCCCGAGAGGTAACCTAGATAGTCCAAATGCCCGCAAGGAAACTCACATTGTCCAAGTGCCTGATAGGGAACTTACATAGTCCAAAGGCCCGCTAGGGAACCTACATAGTCCCAGTGCCCGTTAGTTAACCTAGATAGTCCAAGTGCCCGCTAGGTAACCTAGATAGTCCAAGTGCGCGCTAGGGTATGTACATAGTCCGAGTGCCTGCTAGGAACCCTAGATAGTCCAAGTGCCCGCTAGTTAACCTACATAGTGCAAGGGCCCGCTAGTTAACCTACATAGTTCAAGGTCCACTAGTTAACCTAGATAGTCCAAGTGCCCGCTAGTTAACCTATAAAGTACAAGGGTCCGCTTGTTGACCTAGATAGTCAAAGTGCCCGCTAGTTAACCTAAGTAGTAAATATGTCCGATAGGGATCCTACATAGTCCGAGTGCCCGCTAGGTAACCCACATATTCCAAGTGCCCGTTCGTTAACCTAGATAGTCAAAATGCCCGCTAGGTAACCTAGACAGTCCACATGCCCGCTAGGTTACCTACATAGTCCAAGTGCCCGTTCGTTAACCTAGATAGTCCAAGTGCCCGCTAGGTTACCTAGACAGTCCAAGTGCCCGCTAGTTAACCTACATAGTCCAAGTGCCCGCTAGGCAACCTACATAGTCCAAGTGCCCGTTAGTTAACCTAGATAGTCAAAGTGCCCGCTAGGTAACCTACATAGTCCAAGTTCCTGATGGTAACCTAAATAGTCCAAATGCCCGCTAGGGAAACTACATATTCCAAGTGCCCGCTAGTTACCCTAGATAGTTCAAGTGCCTGCTAGTAAACCTACATAGTCCATGGGCCCGCTAGTTAACCTACATAGTGCAAGGACCCGCTAGTTAACCTAGATCGTGCAAGTGTCCGCTAGTTAACATACATAGTCCAAGTGCCCGCTAAGTAACCTAGATAGTACAAGTGCCCGCTAGGGATCCTTCATAATCCAAGTGCCTGCTAGGTAACCTAGATAGTCCAAGTGCCCGCTAGTTAGCCTAGATAGTCCTAGTGCCCGTTAGTTAACCTAGATAGTCCAAGTGCCCACTAGGGGACGTATATAGTCCAAGTGCCCGCTAGGTAACCTTGATAGTCCAAGTGCGAGCTAGGGTATGTACATAGTCCGAGTGCCTTCTAGGAAACCTAGATAGTCCAAGTGCCCGCTAGTTAACCTACATAGTCCAAGTGCCCGTTCGTTAACCTAGATAGTCCAAATGCCCGCAAGGTTACCTAGACAGTCCAAGTGCCCGCTAGTTAACCTACATAGTCCAAGTCCCTGATAGGGAAACTACTTAATCCAAGTGCCCGCTAGGGAACCTACATAATCCAAGTGCCCGCTAGGGACCCTACATGGTCCAAGTGCCCGCTAGGCAACCTACATAGTCCAAGTGCCCGTTAGTTAACCTACATCGTCAAAGTGCCTGCTAGGTAACCTAGATAGTCCAAGTGCCCGCTAGGTAACATACATAGTCCAAGTTCCCGATGGTAACCTAAAATGTCCAAATGCCCACTGGGGAAACTACATAGTCCAAGTGCCCGCTAGTTAACCTAGATAGTCCAAGTGCCTGCTAGTATCCCTACATAATCCATGGGCCCGCTAGTTAACCTACATAGTGCCAGGGCCCGCTAGTTAACCTAGAACGTGCACGTATCCGATAGTTAACCTACATAGTCCACCTACCCGCTAGGTAACCTAGATAATCCACATGCCCGCTAGGGATCCTTCATAATCCAAGTGCCTGCTAGGTAACCTAGATAGTCCAAGTGCCCGCTAGTTAACCTAGATAGTCCTAGTGGCCGTTAGTTAACCTAGATAGTCGAAGTGCCCACTAGGGGACGTACATAGTCCAAGTGCCCGCTAGTTAACATACATAGTCCAAGGTCCGCTAGTTAACCTAGAGAGTCCAAGTGCCCGCTTGTTAACCTAAATAGTCCAAGTCCCGGCTAGGTAACCTAGACAGTCCAAGTGACCATTAGGTTACCTACATAGTCCAAGTGCCCGTTCGTTAACCTACATAGTCCAAGTGCCCGCTAGTTAACCTAGATAGTCCAAGGGCCCGCTAGTTAATCTAGATAGTCCAAGTGCCCGCTTGTTAACCTAGATAGTCCAAGTGCCCGCTAGTTAACCTAAATCGTCCAAGTGCCCGCTAGTTAACCTAGATAACCCAAGTGCCTGCTAGGGTATGTACATAGTTCAAGAGCCCGCTAGGTAACCTAGATAGTCCAAGTGCCCGCTAGGGTATGTACATAGTTCAATTGCCCGCTAGGTAACCTAGATTGTCCAAGTGTCCGCTAGTTAACCTACATAGTCCAAGTGCCCGCTATGTAACCTAGATAGTCCAAGGTCCTGCTAGTTAACCTACATAGTCCAATGCCCGATAGGGAACCTACATAGTCCAAGTGCCCGCTGAGGAACCTACATAGTCCAAGTGCCCGATAGGGAACCTATATATTCCAAGTGCCCGTTAGGGAACCTAGATAGTCCAAGTGCCCGTAGGGAACCTATATAGTCCAAGTGCCCTCTAGGGAACCTACATAGTCAAAATGCCCACTAGGGGACGTACATAGTCCAAGTGCCCGCTAGTGAACCTACATAATTCAAGATCAGCTAGTTAACCTAGATAGTCCATGTGCCCGCTAGTTAACCTACATAGTACAAGGCCCCGCTAGTTGACCTAGATAGTCCAAGTGCCCGCTAGTTAACCTAAGTAGTACAAATGTCCGATAGGGATCCTACATAGTCCAAGTGCCCGCTAGTTAACCTACATAGTCCAAGTCCCCTTTGGGTAACCTAGACAGTCCAAGTGACCATTAGTTTACGTACATAGTCCAAGTGCCCGTTCGTTAACCTACATAGTCCAAGTGCCCGCTAGGTAACGTAGATAGCCCACGTGCCCGCTAGTTAACCTAGATAGTCCAAGGGCCCGCTAGTTAACATTGATAGTCCAAGTGCCTTCTGGTTAACCTAAATAGTCCAAGTGCCCGCTAGGTAACCTACATAGTCCAAGTGCCCGTTAGGTAACCTAGATAGTCCAAATGCCCGCCAGGAAACACACATTTTCCAAGTGCCTGCTAGGGAACTTACATAGTCCAAAGGCCCGCTAGGGAACCTACATAGTCCAAGTGCCCGTTAGTTAACCTAGATAGTCCAAGTGCCCGCTAGGTTACCTAGATAGTCCAAGTGCGCGCTAGAGAATGTACATAGTCCGAGTGCCTGCTAGGAAACCTAGATAGTCCAAGTGCACGCTAGTTAACCTACATAGTCCAAGGGCCCGCTAGTTAACCTACATAGATCAAGGTCCGCTAGTTAACCTAGATAGTCCAAGTGCCCGATAGATAACCTACATAGTACAAGGGCCCGCTTGTTGACCTAGATAGTCCAAGTGCCCGCTAGTTAACCTAGATAGTCAAAGTGACCACTAGTTAACCTAAGTAGTACAAATGTCCGAAAGGGATCCTACATAGTGCGAGTGCCCGCTAGATAACCTACATAGTCCAAGTGCCCGTTTGTTAACCTAGATAGTCAAAATGCCCGCTAGGTAACCTAGACAGTCCAAGTGCCCGCTAGGCAACCTACATAGTCCAAGTGCCCGCTAGTTAACCTAGATAGTCAAAGTGCCCGCTAGTTAACCTAAGTAGTACAAATGTCCGATAGGGATCCTACAGAGTCCAAGTACCCGCTAGGTAACCTACATAGTCCAAATGCCCGTTCGTTAACCTAGATAGTCAAAATGCCCGCTAGGTAACCTAGACAGTCCAAGTGCCAGTTCGTTATCCTAGATAGTCCAAGTGCCCGCTAGGTTACCTAGACAGTCCAAGTGCCCTCTAGTTAACCTACATAGTCCAAGAGCCCTATAGGGAACCTACAAAATCCAAGTGCCCGCTAGGGAACCTACATAGTCCAAGTGCCCGCTGGGCAACCTACATAGACCAAGTGCCCGTTTGTTAACCTAGATAGTCAAAGTGCCCACTAGGTAACCTACATAGTCCAAGTTACCGATGGTAACCTAAATAGTCCAAATGCCAGCTAGGGAAACTACATAGTCCAAGTGCCCGCTAGTTACCCTAGATAGTCCAAGTGCCTGCTAGTAAACCTACATAGTCCATGGGCCCGCTAGTTAACCTACATAGTGCAAGGACCCGCTAGTTAACCTAGATCGTGCAAGTGTCCGCGAGTTAACCTAGATAGTCTAAGTGCCCGCTAGGTAACCTACATAGTCCAAATGCCCGTTCGTTAACCTAGATAGTCCAGGTGCCCGCTAGGTTACCTAGACAGTCCAAGTGCCCGCTAGTTAACCTACATAGTCCAAGAGCCCGATAGGGAACCTACATAATCCAAGTGCCCGCTAGGGAACCTACATAGTCCAAGTGCCCGCTAGGCAACCTACATAGACCAAGTGCCCGTTTGTTAACCTAGATAGTCAAAATGCCCACTAGGTAACCTACATAGTCCAAGTTCCCGATGGTAACCTAAATAGTCCAAATGCCCGCTAGGGAAACTACATAGTCCAAGTGCCTGCTAGGTACCCTAGATAGTCCAAGTGCCTGCTAGTAAACCTACATAGTCCATGGGCCCGCAGGTTAACCTACATAGTGCAAGGACCCGCTAGTTAACCTAGATCGTGCAAGTGTCCGCTAGTTAACATACATAGTCCAAGTGCCCGCTAGGTAACCTAGATAGTCCAAGTGCCCGCTTGGGATCCTTCATAATCCAAGTGCCTGCTAGGTAACCTAGATAGTCCAAGTGCCCGCTAGTTAACCTAGATATTCCTAGTGCGCGTTAGTTAACCTTGATAGTCCAAGTGCCCACTAGGGGACGTACATAGTCCGAGTGCCTGCTAGGAAACCTAGATAGTCCAAGTGCCCGCTAGTTAACCTACATAGTCCATAGGCCCGCTAGTTAACCTACATAGTCCAAGGTCCGCTAGTTAACCTAGATAGTCTGAGTGCCTGCTAGTCAACCTACATAGTACAAGGGCCCGCTTGTTGACTTAGATAGACCAAGTGCCCGCTAGTTAACCTAGATAGTCAAAGTGCCCGCTAGTCAACCTAAGTAGTACAAATGTCCGATAGGGATCCTACATAGTCCAAGTGCCCGCTAGGTAACCTACATAGTCCAAGTGCCCGTTCGTTAACCTAGATAGTCAAAGTGCCCGCTAGGTAACCTAGACAGTCCAAGTGCCCGCTAGGTTACCTACATAGTCCAAGTGCCCGTTAGTTAAACTAGATAGTCAAAGTGCCCGCTAGGTAACCTACATAGTCCAAGTTCCCGATGGTAACCTAAATTGTCCAAATGCCCGCTAGGGAAACTACATAGTTCACGTGCCCGCTAGTTACCCTAGATAGTCCAAGTGCCTGCTAGTAAAACTACATAGTCCATGGGCCCGCTAGTTAACCAACATAGTGCAAGGACCCGCTAGTTAACCTAGATAGTCAAAGTGCCCGCTAGGGATGCTTCATAATCCAAGTGCCTGCTAGTTAACCTAGATCGTCCTAGTGCCCGTTAGTTAACCTTTATAGTCCAAGTGCCCACTAGGGGACGTACATAGTCCGAGTGCCTGCTAGGAAACCTAGATAGTCCAAGTGCCCGCTAGTTAACCTACATAGTCCAAGGTCCGCTAGTTAACCTAGATAGTCCGAGTGCCCGCTAGTTAACCTACATAGTACAAGGGCCCGCTAGTTAACTAGATAGTCCAAGTGCCCGCCAGTTAACCTAGATAGTCAAAGTGCCCGCTAGTTAACCTAAGTAGTACAAATGTCCGATAGGGATCCTACATAGTCCAAGTGACGCTAGGTAACCTACATAGTCCAAATGCCCGTTCGTTAAGCTAGATAGTCAAAGTGCCCGCTAGGTAACTTAGACAGTCCAAGTGCCTGCTAGGTTAGCTACATAGTCCAAGTGCCCGTTCGTTAACCTAGATAGTCCAAGTGCCCGCTAGGTTACCTAGACAGTCCAAGTGCCCGCTCGTTAACCTACATAGTCCAAGTGCCCGATAGGGAACCTACATAATCCAAGTGCCCGATTGGGAACCTACATAATCCAAGTGCCCGCTAGGGAACCTACATAGTCCAAGTGCTCGCTAGGCAACCTACATAGTCCAAGTGCCCGTTAGTTAACCTAGATAGTCAAAGTGCCTGCTAGGTAACCTACATAGACCAAGTGCCCGCTAGGTAACCTACATAGTCCACGTTCCCGATGGTAACCTAAATAGTCCAAATGCCCGCTAGGGAAAGTACATAGTTCAAGTGCCCGCTAGGGATCCTTCATAATCCAAGTGACTGCTAGGTAACCTAGATAGTCCAAATGCCCGCTAATTAACCTAGATAGTCCTAGTGCCCGTTAGTTAACCTAGATAGTCCAAGTGCCCACTATAGGACGTACATAGTCCGAGTGCCCGCTAGTTAACCTACGTAGTCCAAGGTCCGCTAGTTAACCTAGATAGTCAAAGTGCCCGCTAGTTAACCTACATAGTACAAGGGCCCGCTAGTTGACCTAGAGAGTCCATGTGCCCGCTAGTTAACCTACGTAGTACAAATGTCCGATAGGGATCCTACATAGTCCAAGTGCCCGCTAGTTAACCTACATAGTCCAAGTCCCCGCTAGGTAACCTAGACAGTCCAAGTCACCATTAGGTTACCTACATATTCCAAGTGCCCGTTCGTTAACCTACATAGTCCAAGTGCCCGCTAAGTAACGTAGATAGCCCAAGTGCCCGCTAGTTAACCTAGATAGTCCAAGTGCCCGCTAGGTGACCTAGACAGTCCAAGTGCCCGCTAGTTAACCTACATAGTCCAAGTGCCCGATAGGGAACCTACATAATCCAAGTGCCCGATAGGGAACCTACATAATCCAAGTGCCCGCTAGGGAACCTACATAGTCCAAGTGCCCGCTAGGCAACCTCCATAGTCCATGTGCCCGCTAGTTAACCTAGATAGTCTAAGTGCCTGCTAGTAAACCTACATAATCCATGGGCCCTCTAGTTAACCTACATAGTTCAAGGGCCCGCTAGTTAATCTAGATAGTCCCAGTGCCCGCTAGTTAACCTAGATAGTCCAAGTGCCCGCTAGGTAACCTAGATAGTCCAAGTGCCCGCTAGGGTATGTACATAGTTCAAGTGCCCGCTAGGTAACCTAGATTGTCCAAGTGTCCGCTAGTTAACCTACATAGTCCATGTTCCCGCTAGGTAACCTAGATAGTCCAAGGTCCTGCTAGTTAACCTACATAGTCCAATGCCTGATAGGGAACCTACATAGTCCAAGTGCCCGCGGAGGAACCTACATAGTCCAAGTACCCGATATGGAACCTACAAATTCCAAGTGCCCGTTATGGAACCTTGATAGTCCAAGTGCCCATAGGGAACCTATATAGTCCAAGTGCCCACTAGGGAACCTACATAGTCAAAGTGCCCGCTAGGGAACCTGCATTGTGCAAGTGCCGCTAGTTAACCTAGATAGTCCAAGTGCCCGCTAGTTAACCTACATAGTCCAAGGTCAGTTAGTTAACCTAGATAGTCCAGGTGCCGCTAGTTAACCAACATTGTCCAAGTGCCCGCTAGGTAACCTAGATAGTCCAAGTGCGCGCTAGGAAACATAAGTAGTACAAATGTCCGATAGGGAATCTACATAGTCCAAGTGCCAGCTAATTAACCTACACAGTCCAAGTCCACGCTAGGTAACCTAGACAGTCCAAGTGACCATTAGGTTACCTACATAGTCCAAGTGCCCATTCGTTAACCTACATAGTCCAAGTGCCCACTAGGTAACGTACATAGCCCAAGTGCCCGCTAGTTAACCTAGATAGTCAAAGTGCCCGCTAGTCAACCTACATAGTCCAAGTGCCTGCTAGATAAACTAAAGAACCTTGATCAAGCCAGGTGGGTCTTGAAATCGAAATTGCTGCTTTGTTTTGTTGAGCGTGCCTCCCTCAGGTGGTGCCTTTTCATCCCAGCAATATTGCTCCGTGAAATTCTGCCGATGATCAAAACTGTTTGCCATGGCTTTGTCCTTTCACCTCATTGGCCTCATCTTTGAAGGACAAATGCTCTTCTACACGGGTGCTGCCTCCCTGAGCTTTCCTTTGTCTTGGCTCAATCGATGCAGATTCCTGTGCTGAATACGCCATGGACTAGCACAGGTGGGTTCTTGTCAGTATACCGGGCAAACGCAGCAATTTCGATTGTCAAGACCCACCTGGCTTGATCAAGGTTCTTTATTCCAGTGAAAACGATTTGTATCCAAATTCTAGAGGAGCACCAGTGTGCCTGTGGGAGCTACACGCGGGCCTGCTGAACAGAGGCTCCGGAGTTTTCATTTTCTGACTAAAATTCATCACGGAATTTCATGGATCTAAGGAAACCGTGAATTGTGGACGTACCAGATTCTCACATCTTCATTGTCTAATGGAAGCTGAAGTTTCCCAGTCTGATTCGGCTGCCACTTCATTTCTGGCAATGACCATTCAATCGTGGACGTTCAGCCTTCTTCGGAATTCTCTTATACCGGCATGTTCCCGCGCCACATAAAGACCACTCGGTGGAGGTTTCTGTGACTCAGGACAACTCTTTATTTCAGGCGTCTAGAACAAAGGGAATTCACAGAGGTTGATGATCACTTATTAAAGTCCCGTTTCTCTATGATGCCCACTGATGACACTTCTACATCTGAGGGCAAAGAGCTCGTGCAGCATGATATTCTCATTTCAGCCACGCCGCCTGCAGTTCCTGCCTTGCAGAAAAATCTTTCCCAGTGTACTTCTTTAAAATGCTGCAAAATAGTGGGACAGAAGATTTCGGTTTAGCGTTAACTTTAAACGGGCATAGGTACAGGCATGTGGGCATGTTTAGAGACAGTGTTTCACTGGTCTAGGGTAAAGGGTGAAGTGCCTGGGTTCCCGTGCTTCACTACTGTATGGCCTCAAGATGATGTGTAGGCACAGCGGCAAATCCATCGGTGGCAATTCTCTCATATTGTCATTGCGATGGGAAGATTCCTTATTCGCTAGGAAATGTTTTACCGTGGAAGACGGGTCACCACAGAGCTGTCTCTTTTGTGTTGAGACAAACTTTGCTGAATTTACCTGCCAGCAGTTGCGTGTCCTCCCTTTCTTTTAAGGCCGATGGAGACGCACGAGTGTAAGGAGAACGGTGAATGGTGGCCGTTCATAAGCCAGGATCATCAGAAACCGCAGAGTAAATTTTAGGAACGTAGACGTAGGACAGCGGAGAAAACTTCACTCAGGGACTTCAGTGAACACTCCTTACAATGCTGAGTGAGGCCTGACACGCCTATTTCCTGGGGGCAACCCGGCTCCTGCCCTAGGTAGTTTTGTTGAGCGTGCCTCCCTCAGGTGGTGCCTTTTCTCTCCCAGCAATATTGCTCCGTGAAATTCTTCCGATGATCAAAACTGTTTGCCATGGCTTTGTCCTTTCACCTCATTGGCCTCATCTTTGAAGGACAAATGCTTTTCTACACGGGTGCTGCCTCCCTGAGCTTTCCTTTGTCTTGGCTCAATCGATGCAGATTCCTGTGCTGAATACGCCATGGACTAGCACAGGTGGGTTCTTGTCACTATACCGGGAAAACGCAGCAATTTCGATTGTCAAGACCCACCTGGCTTGATCAAGGTTCTTTATTCCAGTGAAAACGATTTGTATCCAAATTCTAGAGGAGCACCAGTGTGCCTCTGGGAGCTACACGCGGGCCTGCTGAACAGAGGCTCCGGAGTTTTCATTTTCTGACTTAAATTCATCACGGAATTTCATGGATCTAAGGAAACCGTGAATTGTGGACGTACCAGATTCTCACATCTTCATTGTCTAATGGAAGCTGCAGTTTCCCAGTCTGATCCGGCTGCCACTTCATTTCTGGCAATGACCATTCAATTGTGGACGTTCAGCCTTCTTCGGAATTCTCTTATACCGGCATGTTCCCGCGCCACATAAAGACCACTCGGTGGAGGTTTCTGTGACTCAGGACAACTCTTTATTTCAGGCGTCTAGAACAAAGGGAATTCACAGAGGTTGATGATCACTTATTAAAGTACCGTTTCTCTATGATGCCCACTGATGACACTTCTACATCTGAGGGCAAAGAGCTCGTGCAGCATGATATTCTCATTTCAGCCACGCCGCCTGCAGTTCCTGCCTTGCAGAAAAATCTTTCCCAGTGTACTTCTTTAAAATGCTGCAAAATAGTGGGACAGAAGATTTCGGTTTAGCGTTAACTTTAAACGGGCATAGGTACAGGCATGTGGGCATGTTTAGAGACAGTGTTTCACTGGTCTAGGGTAAAGGGTGAAGTGCCTGGGTTCCCGTGCTTCACTACTGTATGGCCTCAAGATGATGTGTAGGCACAGCGGCAAATCCATCGGTGGCAATTCTCTCATATTGTCATTGCGATGGGAAGATTCCTTATTCGCTAGGAAATGTTTTACCGTGGAAGACGGGTCACCACAGAGCTGTCTCTTTTGTGTTGAGACAAACTTTGCTGAATTTACCTGCCAGCAGTTGCGTGTCCTCCCTTTCTTTTAAGGCCGATGGAGACGCACGAGTGTAAGGAGAACGGTGAATGGTGGCCGTTCATAAGCCAGGATCATCAGAAACCGCAGAGTAAATTTTAGGAACGTAGACGTAGGACAGCGGAGAAAACTTCACTCAGGGACTTCAGTGAACACTCCTTACAATGCTGAGGCCTGACACGCCTATTTCCTGAGGGAAACCCGGCTCCTGCCCTAGGTAGTTTTGTTGAGCGTGCCTCCCTCAGGTGGTGCCTTTTCTCTCCCAGCAATATTGCTCCGTGAAATTCTGCCGATGATCAAAACTGTTTGCCATGGCTTTGTCCTTTCACCTCATTGGCCTCATCTTTGAAGGACAAATGCTCTTCTACACGGGTGCTGCCTCCCTGAGCTTTCCTTTGTCTTGGCTCAATCGATGCAGATTCCTGTGCTGAATACGCCATGGACTAGCACAGGTGGGTTCTTGTCACTATACCGGGAAAACGCAGCAATTTCGATTGTCAAGACCCACCTGGCTTGATCAAGGTTCTTTATTCCAGTGAAAACGATTTGTATCCAAATTCTAGAGGAGCACCAGTGTGCCTCTGGGAGCTACACGCGGGCCTGCTGAACAGAGGCTCCGGAGTTTTCATTTTCTGACTAAAATTCATCACGGAATTTCATGGATCTAAGGAAACCGTGAATTGTGGACGTACCAGATTCTCACATCTTCATTGTCTAATGGAAGCTGAAGTTTCCCAGTCTGATTCGGCTGCCACTTCATTTCTGGCAATGACCATTCAATTGTGGACGTTCAGCCTTCTTCGGAATTCTCTTATACCGGCATGTTCCCGCGCCACATAAAGACCACTCGGTGGAGGTTTCTGTGACTCAGGACAACTCTTTATTTCAGGCGTCTAGAACAAAGGGAATTCACAGAGGTTGATGATCACTTATTAAAGTCCCGTTTCTCTATGATGCCCACTGATGACACTTCTACATCTGAGGGCAAAGAGCTCGTGCAGCATGATATTCTCATTTCAGCCACGCCGCCTGCAGTTCCTGCCTTGCAGAAAAATCTTTCCCAGTGTACTTCTTTAAAATGCTGCAAAATAGTGGGACAGAAGATTTCGGTTTAGCGTTAACTTTAAACGGGCATAGGTACAGGCATGTGGGCATGTTTAGAGACAGTGTTTCACTGGTCTAGGGTAAAGGGTGAAGTGCCTGTGTTCCCGTGCTTCACTACTGTATGGCCTCAAGATGATGTGTAGGCACAGCGGCAAATCCATCGGTGGCAATTCTCTCATATTGTCATTGCGATGGGAAGATTCCTTATTCGCTAGGAAATGTTTTACCGTGGAAGACGGGTCACCACAGAGCTGTCTCTTTTGTGTTGAGACAAACTTTGCTGAATTTACCTGCCAGCAGTTGCGTGTCCTCCCTTTCTTTTAAGGCCGATGGAGACGCACGAGTGTAAGGAGAACGGTGAATGGTGGCCGTTCATAAGCCAGGATCATCAGAAACCGCAGAGTAAATTTTAGGAACGTAGACGTAGGACAGCGGAGAAAACTTCACTCAGGGACTTCAGTGAACACTCCTTACAATGCTGAGGCCTGACACGCCTATTTCCTGGGGGAAACCCGGCTCCTGCCCTAGGTAGTTTTGTTGAGCGTGCCTCCCTCAGGTGGTGCCTTTTCTCTCCCAGCAATATTGCTCCGTGAAATTCTGCCGATGATGAAAACTGTTTGCCACGGCTTTGTCCTTTCACCTCATTGGCCTCATCTTTGAAGGACAAATGCTTTTCTACACGGGTGCTGCCTCCCTGAGCTTTCCTTTGTCTTGGCTCAATCGATGCAGATTCCTGTGCTGAATACGCCATGGACTAGCACAGGTGGGTTCTTGTCACTATACCGGGAAAACGCAGCAATTTCGATTGTCAAGACCCACCTGGCTTGATCAAGGTTCTTTATTCCAGTGAAAACGATTTGTATCCAAATTCTAGAGGAGCACCAGTGTGCCTCTGGGAGCTACACGCGGGCCTGCTGAACAGAGGCTCCGGAGTTTTCATTTTCTGACTAAAATTCATCACGGAATTTCATGGATCTAAGGAAACCGTGAATTGTGGACGTACCAGATTCTCACATCTTCATTGTCTAATGGAAGCTGCAGTTTCCCAGTCTGATCCGGCTGCCACTTCATTTCTGGCAATGACCATTCAATTGTGGACGTTCAGCCTTCTTCGGAATTCTCTTATACCGGCATGTTCCCGCGCCACATAAAGACCACTCGGTGGAGGTTTCTGTGACTCAGGACAACTCTTTATTTCAGGCGTCTAGAACAAAGGGAATTCACAGAGGTTGATGATCACTTATTAAAGTCCCGTTTCTCTATGATGCCCACTGATGACACTTCTGCATCTGAGGGCAAAGAGCTCGTGCAGCATGATATTCTCATTTCAGCCACGCCGCCTGCAGTTCCTGCCTTGCAGAAAAATCTTTCCCAGTGTACTTCTTTAAAATGCTGCAAAATAGTGCGACAGAAGATTTCGGTTTAGCGTTAACTTTAAACGGGCATAGGTACAGGCATGTGGGCATGTTTAGAGACCGTGTTTCACTGGTCTAGGGTAAAGGGTGAAGTGCCTGGGTTCCCGTGCTTCACTACTGTATGGCCTCAAGATGATGTGTAGGCACAGCGGCAAATCCATCGGTGGCAATTCTCTCATATTGTCATTGCGATGGGAAGATTCCTTATTCGCTAGGAAATGTTTTACCGTGGAAGACGGGTCACCACAGAGCTGTCTCTTTTGTGTTGAGACAAACTTTGCTGAATTTACCTGCCAGCAGTTGCGTGTCCTCCCTTTCTTTTAAGGCCGATGGAGACGCACGAGTGTAAGGAGAACGGTGAATGGTGGCCGTTCATAAGCCAGGATCATCAGAAACCGCAGAGTAAATTTTAGGAACGTAGACGTAGGACAGCGGAGAAAACTTCACTCAGGGACTTCAGTGAACACTCCTTACAATGCTGAGTGAGGCCTGACACGCCTATTTCCTGGGGGCAACCCGGCTCCTGCCCTAGGTAGTTTTGTTGAGCGTGCCTCCCTCAGGTGGTGCCTTTTCTCTCCCAGCAATATTGCTCCGTGAAATTCTGCCGATGATCAAAACTGTTTGCCATGGCTTTGTCCTTTCACCTCATTGGCCTCATCTTTGAAGGACAAATGCTTTTCTACACGGGTGCTGCCTCCCTGAGCTTTCCTTTGTCTTGGCTCAATCGATGCAGATTCCTGTGCTGAATACGCCATGGACTAGCACAGGTGGGTTCTTGTCACTATACCGGGAAAACGCAGCAATTTCGATTGTCAAGACCCACCTGGCTTGATCAAGGTTCTTTATTCCAGTGAAAACGATTTGTATCCAAATTCTAGAGGAGCACCAGTGTGCCTCTGGGAGCTACACGCGGGCCTGCTGAACAGAGGCTCCAGAGTTTTCATTTTCTGACTAAAATTCATCACGGAATTTCATGGATCTAAGGAAACCGTGAATTGTGGACGTACCAGATTCTCACATCTTCATTGTCTAATGGAAGCTGCAGTTTCCCAGTCTGATCCGGCTGCCACTTCATTTCTGGCAATGACCATTCAATTGTGGACGTTCAGCCTTCTTCGGAATTCTCTTATACCGGCATGTTCCCGCGCCACATAAAGACCACTCGGTGGAGGTTTCTGTGACTCAGGACAACTCTTTATTTCAGGCGTCTAGAACAAAGGGAATTCACAGAGGTTGATGATCACTTATTAAAGTCCCGTTTCTTTATGATGCCCACTGATGACACTTCTGCATCTGAGGGCAAAGAGCTCGTGCAGCATGATATTCTCATTTCAGCCACGCCGCCTGCAGTTCCTGCCTTGCAGAAAAATCTTTCCCAGTGTACTTCTTTAAAATGCTGCAAAATAGTGGGACAGAAGATTTCGGTTTAGCGTTAACTTTAAACGGGCATAGGTACAGGCATGTGGGCATGTTTAGAGACAGTGTTTCACTGGTCTAGGGTAAAGGGTGAAGTGCCTGTGTTCCCGTGCTTCACTACTGTATGGCCTCAAGATGATGTGTAGGCACAGCGGCAAATCCATCGGTGGCAATTCTCTCATATTGTCATTGCGATGGGAAGATTCCTTATTCGCTAGGAAATGTTTTACCGTGGAAGACGGGTCACCACAGAGCTGTCTCTTTTGTGTTGAGACAAACTTTGCTGAATTTACCTGCCAGCAGTTGCGTGTCCTCCCTTTCTTTTAAGGCCGATGGAGACGCACGAGTGTAAGGAGAACGGTGAATGGTGGCCGTTCATAAGCCAGGATCATCAGAAACCGCAGAGTAAATTTTAGGAACGTAGACGTAGGACAGCGGAGAAAACTTCACTCAGGGACTTCAGTGAACACTCCTTACAATGCTGAGGCCTGACACGCCTATTTCCTGTGGGAAACCCGGCTCCTGCCCTAGGTAGTTTTGTTGAGCGTGCCTCCCTCAGGTGGTGCCTTTTCTCTCCCAGCAATATTGCTCCGTGAAATTCTGCCGATGATCAAAACTGTTTGCCATGGCTTTGTCCTTTCACCTCATTGGCCTCATCTTTGAAGGACAAATGCTCTTCTACACGGGTGCTGCCTCCCTGAGCTTTCCTTTGTCTTGGCTCAATCGATGCAGATTCCTGTGCAGAATACGCCATGGACTAGCACAGGTGGGTTCTTGTCAGTATACCGGGCAAACGCAGCAATTTCGATTGTCAAGACCCACCTGGCTTGATCAAGGTTCTTTATTCCAGTGAAAACGATTTGTATCCAAATTCTAGAGGAGCACCAGTGTGCCTCTGGGAGCTACACGCGGGCCTGCTGAACAGAGGCTCCGGAGTTTTCATTTTCTGACTTAAATTCATCACGGAATTTCATGGATCTAAGGAAACCGTGAATTGTGGACGTACCAGATTCTCACATCTTCATTGTCTAATGGAAGCTGCAGTTTCCCAGTCTGATCCGGCTGCCACTTCATTTCTGGCAATGACCATTCAATTGTGGACGTTCAGCCTTCTTCGGAATTCTCTTATACCGGCATGTTCCCGCGCCACATAAAGACCACTCGGTGGAGGTTTCTGTGACTCAGGACAACTCTTTATTTCAGGCGTCTAGAACAAAGGGAATTCACAGAGGTTGATGATCACTTATTAAAGTCCCGTTTCTCTATGATGCCCACTGATGACACTTCTACATCTGAGGGCAAAGAGCTCGTGCAGCATGATATTCTCATTTCAGCCACGCCGCCTGCAGTTCCTGCCTTGCAGAAAAATCTTTCCCAGTGTACTTCTTTAAAATGCTGCAAAATAGTGGGACAGAAGATTTCGGTTTAGCGTTAACTTTAAACGGGCATAGGTACAGGCATGTGGGCATGTTTAGAGACAGTGTTTCACTGGTCTAGGGTAAAGGGTGAAGTGCCTGTGTTCCCGTGCTTCACTACTGTATGGCCTCAAGATGATGTGTAGGCACAGCGGCAAATCCATCGGTGGCAATTCTCTCATATTGTCATTGCGATGGGAAGATTCCTTATTCGCTAGGAAATGTTTTACCGTGGAAGACGGGTCACCACAGAGCTGTCTCTTTTGTGTTGAGACATACTTTGCTGAATTTACCTGCCAGCAGTTGCGTGTCCTCCCTTTCTTTTAAGGCCGATGGAGACGCACGAGTGTAAGGAGAACGGTGAATGGTGGCCGTTCATAAGCCAGGATCATCAGAAACCGCAGAGTAAATTTTAGGAACGTAGACGTAGGACAGCGGAGAAAACTTCACTCAGGGACTTCAGTGAACACTCCTTACAATGCTGAGGCCTGACACGCCTATTTCCTGTGGGAAACCCGGCTCCTGCCCTAGGTAGTTTTGTTGAGCGTGCCTCCCTCAGGTGGTGCCTTTTCTCTCCCAGCAATATTGCTCCGTGAAATTCTGCCGATGATCAAAACTGTTTGCCATGGCTTTGTCCTTTCACCTCATTGGCCTCATCTTTGAAGGACAAATGCTCTTCTACACGGGTGCTGCCTCCCTGAGCTTTCCTTTGTCTTGGCTCAATCGATGCAGATTCCTGTGCTGAATACGCCATGGACTAGCACAGGTGGGTTCTTGTCAGTATACCGGGCAAACGCAGCAATTTCGATTGTCAAGACCCACCTGGCTTGATCAAGGTTCTTTATTCCAGTGAAAACGATTTGTATCCAAATTCTAGAGGAGCACCAGTGTGCCTCTGGGAGCTACACGCGGGCCTGCTGAACAGAGGCTCCGGAGTTTTCATTTTCTGACTAAAATTCATCACGGAATTTCATGGATCTAAGGAAACCGTGAATTGTGGACGTACCAGATTCTCACATCTTCATTGTCTAATGGAAGCTGAAGTTTCCCAGTCTGATTCGGCTGCCACTTCATTTCTGGCAATGACCATTCAATTGTGGACGTTCAGCCTTCTTCGGAATTCTCTTATACCGGCATGTTCCCGCGCCACATAAAGACCACTCGGTGGAGGTTTCTGTGACTCAGGACAACTCTTTATTTCAGGCGTCTAGAACAAAGGGAATTCACAGAGGTTGATGATCACTTATTAAAGTCCCGTTTCTCTATGATGCCCACTGATGACACTTCTACATCTGAGGGCAAAGAGCTCGTGCAGCATGATATTCTCATTTCAGCCACGCCGCCTGCAGTTCCTGCCTTGCAGAAAAATCTTTCCCAGTGTACTTCTTTAAAATGCTGCAAAATAGTGGGACAGAAGATTTCGGTTTAGCGTTAACTTTAAACGGGCATAGGTACAGGCATGTGGGCATGTTTAGAGACAGTGTTTCACTGGTCTAGGGTAAAGGGTGAAGTGCCTGTGTTCCCGTGCTTCACTACTGTATGGCCTCAAGATGATGTGTAGGCACAGCGGCAAATCCATCGGTGGCAATTCTCTCATATTGTCATTGTGATGGGAAGATTCCTTATTCGCTAGGAAATGTTTTACCGTGGAAGACGGGTCACCACAGAGCTGTTTCTTTTGTGTTGAGACAAACTTTGCTGAATTTACCTGCCAGCAGTTGCGTGTCCTCCCTTTCTTTTAAGGCCGATGGAGACGCACGAGTGTAAGGAGAACGGTGAATGGTGGCCGTTCATAAGCCAGGATCATCAGAAACCGCAGAGTAAATTTTAGGAACGTAGACGTAGGACAGCGGAGAAAACTTCACTCAGGGACTTCAGTGAACACTCCTTACAATGCTGAGGCCTGACACGCCTATTTCCTGGGGACAACCCGGCTCCTGCCCTAGGTAGTTTTGTTGAGCGTGCCTCCCTCAGGTGGTGCCTTTTCTCTCCCAGCAATATTGCTCCGTGAAATTCTGCCGATGATCAAAACTGTTTGCCATGGCTTTGTCCTTTCACCTCATTGGCCTCATCTTTGAAGGACAAATGCTCTTCTACACGGGTGCTGCCTCCCTGAGCTTTCCTTTGTCTTGGCTCAATCGATGCAGATTCCTGTGCTGAATACGCCATGGACTAGCACAGGTGGGTTCTTGTCAGTATACCGGGCAAACGCAGCAATTTCGATTGTCAAGACCCACCTGGCTTGATCAAGGTTCTTTATTCCAGTGAAAACGATTTGTATCCAAATTCTAGAGGAGCACCAGTGTGCCTCTGGGAGCTACACGCGGGCCTGCTGAACAGAGGCTCCGGAGTTTTCATTTTCTGACTAAAATTCATCACGGAATTTCATGGATCTAAGGAAACCGTGAATTGTGGACGTACCAGATTCTCACATCTTCATAGTCTAATGGAAGCTGCAGTTTCCCAGTCTGATCCGGCTGCCACTTCATTTCTGGCAATGACCATTCAATTGTGGACGTTCAGCTTTCTTCGGAATTCTCTTCTACCGGCATGTTCCCGCGCCACATAAAGACCACTCGGTGGAGGTTTCTGTGACTCAGGACAACTCTTTATTTCAGGCGTCTAGAACAAAGGGAATTCACAGAGGTTGATGATCACTTATTAAAGTCCCGTTTCTCTATGATGCCCACTGATGACACTTCTACATCTGAGGGCAAAGAGCTCGTGCAGCATGATATTCTCATTTCAGCCACGCCGCCTGCAGTTCCTGCCTTGCAGAAAAATCTTTCCCAGTGTACTTCTTTAAAATGCTGCAAAATAGTGGGACAGAAGATTTCGGTTTAGCGTTAACTTTAAACGGGCATAGGTACAGGCATGTGGGCATGTTTAGAGACAGTGTTTCACTGGTCTAGGGTAAAGGGTGAAGTGCCTGGGTTCCCGTGCTTCACTACTGTATGGCCTCAAGATGATGTGTAGGCACAGCGGCAAATCCATCGGTGGCAATTCTCTCATATTGTCATTGCGATAGGAAGATTCCTTATTCGCTAGGAAATGTTTTACCGTGGAAGACGGGTCACCACAGAGCTGTCTCTTTTGTGCTGAGACAAACTTTGCTGAATTTACCTGCCAGCAGTTGCGTGTCCTCCCTTTCTTTTAAGGACGATGGAGACGCACGAGTGTAAGGAGAACGGTGAATGGTGGCCGTTCATAAGCCAGGATCATCAGAAACCGCAGAGTAAATTTTAGGAACGTAGACGTAGGACAGCGGAGAAAACTTCACTCAGGGACTTCAGTGAACACTCCTTACAATGCTGAGGCCTGACACGCCTATTTCCTGGGGGAAACCCGGCTCCTGCCCTAGGTAGTTTTGTTGAGCGTGCCTCCCTCAGGTGGTGCCTTTTCTCTCCCAGCAATATTGCTCCGTGAAATTCTGCCGATGATCAAAACTGTTTGCCACGGCTTTGTCCTTTCACCTCATTAGCCTCATCTTTGAAGGACAAATGCTCTTCTACACGGGTGCTGCCTCCCTGAGCTTTCCTTTGTCTTGGCTCAATCGATGCAGATTCCTGTGCTGAATACGCCATGGACTAGCACAGGTGGGTTCTTGTCAGTATACCGGGCAAACGCAGGAATTTCGATTGTCAAGACCCACCTGGCTTGATCAAGGTTCTTTATTCCAGTGAAAACGATTTGTATCCAAATTCTAGAGGAGCACCAGTGTGCCTCTGGGAGCTACACGCGGGCCTGCTGAACAGAGGCTCCGGAGTTTTCATTTTCTGACTAAAATTCATCACGGAATTTCATGGATCTAAGGAAACCGTGAATTGTGGACGTACCAGATTCTCACATCTTCATTGTCTAATGGAAGCTGAAGTTTCCCAGTCTGATTCGGCTGCCACTTCATTTCTGGCAATGACCATTCAATTGTGGACGTTCAGCCTTCTTTGGAATTCTCTTATACCGGCATGTTCCCGCGCCACATAAAGACCACTCGGTGGAGGTTTCTGTGACTCAGGACAACTCTTTATTTCAGGCGTCTAGAACAAAGGGAATTCACAGAGGTTGATGATCACTTATTAAAGTCCCGTTTCTCTATGATGCCCACTGATGACACTTCTACATCTGAGGGCAAAGAGCTCGTGCAGCATGATATTCTCATTTCAGCCACGCCGCCTGCAGTTCTTGCCTTGCAGAAAAATCTTTCCCAGTGTACTTCTTTAAAATGCTGCAAAATAGTGGGACAGAAGATTTCGGTTTAGCGTTTACTTTAAACGGGCATAGGTACAGGCATGTGGGCATGTTTAGAGACCGTGTTTCACTGGTCTAGGGTAAAGGGTGAAGTGCCTGTGTTCCCGTGCTTCACTACTGTATGGCCTCAAGATGATGTGTAGGCACAGCGGCAAATCCATCGGTGGCAATTCTCTCATATTGTCATTGCGATGGGAAGATTCCTTATTCGCTAGGAAATGTTTTACCGTGGAAGACGGGTCACCACAGAGCTGTCTCTTTTGTGCTGAGACAAACTTTGCTGAATTTACCTGCCAGCAGTTGCGTGTCCTCCCTTTCTTTTAAGGACGATGGAGACGCACGAGTGTAAGGAGAACGGTGAATGGTGGCCGTTCATAAGCCAGGATCATCAGAAACCGCAGAGTAAATTTTAGGAACGTAGACGTAGGACAGCGGAGAAAACTTCACTCAGGGACTTCAGTGAACACTCCTTACAATGCTGAGGCCTGACACGCCTATTTCCTGGGGGAAACCCGGCTCCTGCCCTAGGTAGTTTTGTTGAGCGTGCCTCCCTCAGGTGGTGCCTTTTCTCTCCCAGCAATATTGCTCCGTGAAATTCTGCCGATGATCAAAACTGTTTGCCACGGCTTTGTCCTTTCACCTCATTGGCCTCATCTTTGAAGGACAAATGCTCTTCTACACGGGTGCTGCCTCCCTGAGCTTTCCTTTGTCTTGGCTCAATCGATGCAGATTCCTGTGCTGAATACGCCATGGACTAGCACAGGTGGGTTCTTGTCAGTATACCGGGCAAACGCAGCAATTTCGATTGTCAAGACCCACCTGGCTTGATCAAGGTTCTTTATTCCAGTGAAAACGATTTGTATCCAAATTCTAGAGGAGCACCAGTGTGCCTCTGGGAGCTACACGCGGGCCTGCTGAACAGAGGCTCCGGAGTTTTCATTTTCTGACTAAAATTCATCACGGAATTTCATGGATCTAAGGAAACCGTGAATTGTGGACGTACCAGATTCTCACATCTTCATTGTCTAATGGAAGCTGAAGTTTCCCAGTCTGATTCGGCTGCCACTTCATTTCTGGCAATGACCATTCAATTGTGGACGTTCAGCCTTCTTCGGAATTCTCTTATACCGGCATGTTCCCGCGCCACATAAAGACCACTCGGTGGAGGTTTCTGTGACTCAGGACAACTCTTTATTTCAGGCGTCTAGAACAAAGGGAATTCACAGAGGTTGATGATCACTTATTAAAGTCCCGTTTCTCTATGATGCCCACTGATGACACTTCTACATCTGAGGGCAAAGAGCTCGTGCAGCATGATATTCTCATTTCAGCCACGCCGCCTGCAGTTCTTGCCTTGCAGAAAAATCTTTCCCAGTGTACTTCTTTAAAATGCTGCAAAATAGTGGGACAGAAGATTTCGGTTTAGCGTTAACTTTAAACAGGCATAGGTACAGGCATGTGGGCATGTTTAGAGACCGTGTTTCACTGGTCTAGGGTAAAGGGTGAAGTGCCTGTGTTCCCGTGCTTCACTACTGTATAGCCTCAAGATGATGTGTAGGCACAGCGGCAAATCCATCGGTGGCAATTCTCTCATATTGTCATTGCGATGGGAAGATTCCTTATTCGCTAGGAAATGTTTTACCTTGGAAGACGGGTCACCACAGAGCTGTCTCTTTTGTGTTGAGACAAACTTTGCTGAATTTACCTGCCAGCAGTTGCGTGTCCTCCCTTTCTTTTAAGGCCGATGGAGACGCACGAGTGTAAGGAGAACGGTGAATGGTGGCCGTTCATAAGCCAGGATCATCAGAAACCGCAGAGTAAATTTTAGGAACGTAGACGTAGGACAGCGGAGAAAACTTCACTCAGGGACTTCAGTGAACACTCCTTACAATGCTGAGGCCTGACACGCCTATTTCCTGGGGGCAACCCGGCTCCTGCCCTAGGTAGTTTTGTTGAGCGTGCCTCCCTCAGGTGGTGCCTTTTCTCTCCCAGCAATATTGCTCCGTGAAATTCTGCCGATGATCAAAACTGTTTGCCATGGCTTTGTCCTTTCACCTCATTGGCCTCATCTTTGAAGGACAAATGCTCTTCTACACGGGTGCTGCCTCCCTGAGCTTTCCTTTGTCTTGGCTCAATCGATGCAGATTCCTGTGCTGAATACGCCATGGACTAGCACAGGTGGGTTCTTGTCAGTATACCGGGCAAACGCAGCAATTTCGATTGTCAAGACCCACCTGGCTTGATCAAGGTTCTTTATTCCAGTGAAAACGATTTGTATCCAAATTCTAGAGGAGCACCAGTGTGCCTCTGGGAGCTACACGCGGGCCTGCTGAACAGAGGCTCCGGAGTTTTCATTTTCTGACTAAAATTCATCACGGAATTTCATGGATCTAAGGAAACCGTGAATTGTGGACGTACCAGATTCTCACATCTTCATTGTCTAATGGAAGCTGCAGTTTCCCAATCTGATCCGGCTGCCACTTCATTTCTGGCAATGACCATTCAATTGTGGACGTTCAGCCTTCTTCGGAATTCTCTTATACCGGCATGTTCCCGCGCCACATAAAGACCACTCGGTGGAGGTTTCTGTGACTCAGGACAACTCTTTATTTCAGGCGTCTAGAACAAAGGGAATTCACAGAGGTTGATGATCACTTATTAAAGTCCCGTTTCTCTATGATGCCCACTGATGACACTTCTACATCTGAGGGCAAAGAGCTCGTGCAGCATGATATTCTCATTTCAGCCACGCCGCCTGCAGTTCCTGCCTTGCAGAAAAATCTTTCCCAGTGTACTTCTTTAAAATGCTGCAAAATAGTGGGACAGAAGATTTCGGTTTAGCGTTAACTTTAAACGGGCATAGGTACAGGCATGTGGGCATGTTTAGAGACAGTGTTTCACTGGTCTAGGGTAAAGGGTGAAGTGCCTGGGTTCCCGTGCTTCACTACTGTATGGCCTCAAGATGATGTGTAGGCACAGCGGCAAATCCATCGGTGGCAATTCTCTCATATTGTCATTGCGATGGGAAGATTCCTTATTCGCTAGGACATGTTTTACCGTGGAAGACGGGTCACCACAGAGCTGTCTCTTTTGTGTTGAGACAAACTTTGCTGAATTTACCTGCCAGCAGTTGCGTGTCCTCCCTTTCTTTTAAGGCCGATGGAGACGCACGAGTGTAAGGAGAACGGTGAATGGTGGCCGTTCATAAGCCAGGATCATCAGAAACCGCAGAGTAAATTTTAGGAACGTAGACGTAGGACAGCGGAGAAAACTTCACTCAGGGACTTCAGTGAACACTCCTTACAATGCTGAGTGAGGCCTGACACGCCTATTTCCTGGGGGCAACCCGGCTCCTGCCCTAGGTAGTTTTGTTGAGCGTGCCTCCCTCAGGTGGTGCCTTTTCTCTCCCAGCAATATTGCTCCGTGAAATTCTGCCGATGATCAAAACTGTTTGCCATGGCTTTGTCCTTTCACCTCATTGGCCTCATCTTTGAAGGACAAATGCTTTTCTACACGGGTGCTGCCTCCCTGAGCTTTCCTTTGTCTTGGCTCAATCGATGCAGATTCCTGTGCTGAATACGCCATGGACTAGCACAGGTGGGTTCTTGTCACTATACCGGGAAAACGCAGCAATTTCGATTGTCAAGACCCACCTGGCTTGATCAAGGTTCTTTATTCCAGTGAAAACGATTTGTATCCAAATTCTAGAGGAGCACCAGTGTGCCTCTGGGAGCTACACGCGGGCCTGCTGAACAGAGGCTCCAGAGTTTTCATTTTCTGACTAAAATTCATCACGGAATTTCATGGATCTAAGGAAACCGTGAATTGTGGACGTACCAGATTCTCACATCTTCATTGTCTAATGGAAGCTGCAGTTTCCCAGTCTGATCCGGCTGCCACTTCATTTCTGGCAATGACCATTCAATTGTGGACGTTCAGCCTTCTTCGGAATTCTCTTATACCGGCATGTTCCCGCGCCACATAAAGACCACTCGGTGGAGGTTTCTGTGACTCAGGACAACTCTTTATTTCAGGCGTCTAGAACAAAGGGAATTCACAGAGGTTGATGATCACTTATTAAAGTCCCGTTTCTTTATGATGCCCACTGATGACACTTCTGCATCTGAGGGCAAAGAGCTCGTGCAGCATGATATTCTCATTTCAGCCACGCCGCCTGCAGTTCCTGCCTTGCAGAAAAATCTTTCCCAGTGTACTTCTTTAAAATGCTGCAAAATAGTGGGACAGAAGATTTCGGTTTAGCGTTAACTTTAAACGGGCATAGGTACAGGCATGTGGGCATGTTTAGAGACAGTGTTTCACTGGTCTAGGGTAAAGGGTGAAGTGCCTGTGTTCCCGTGCTTCACTACTGTATGGCCTCAAGATGATGTGTAGGCACAGCGGCAAATCCATCGGTGGCAATTCTCTCATATTGTCATTGCGATGGGAAGATTCCTTATTCGCTAGGAAATGTTTTACCGTGGAAGACGGGTCACCACAGAGCTGTCTCTTTTGTGTTGAGACATACTTTGCTGAATTTACCTGCCAGCAGTTGCGTGTCCTCCCTTTCTTTTAAGGCCGATGGAGACGCACGAGTGTAAGGAGAACGGTGAATGGTGGCCGTTCATAAGCCAGGATCATCAGAAACCGCAGAGTAAATTTTAGGAACGTAGACGTAGGACAGCGGAGAAAACTTCACTCAGGGACTTCAGTGAACACTCCTTACAATGCTGAGGCCTGACACGCCTATTTCCTGTGGGAAACCCGGCTCCTGCCCTAGGTAGTTTTGTTGAGCGTGCCTCCCTCAGGTGGTGCCTTTTCTCTCCCAGCAATATTGCTCCGTGAAATTCTGCCGATGATCAAAACTGTTTGCCATGGCTTTGTCCTTTCACCTCATTGGCCTCATCTTTGAAGGACAAATGCTCTTCTACACGGGTGCTGCCTCCCTGAGCTTTCCTTTGTCTTGGCTCAATCGATGCAGATTCCTGTGCTGAATACGCCATGGACTAGCACAGGTGGGTTCTTGTCAGTATACCGGGCAAACGCAGCAATTTCGATTGTCAAGACCCACCTGGCTTGATCAAGGTTCTTTATTCCAGTGAAAACGATTTGTATCCAAATTCTAGAGGAGCACCAGTGTGCCTCTGGGAGCTACACGCGGGCCTGCTGAACAGAGGCTCCGGAGTTTTCATTTTCTGACTAAAATTCATCACGGAATTTCATGGATCTAAGGAAACCGTGAATTGTGGACGTACCAGATTCTCACATCTTCATTGTCTAATGGAAGCTGAAGTTTCCCAGTCTGATTCGGCTGCCACTTCATTTCTGGCAATGACCATTCAATTGTGGACGTTCAGCCTTCTTCGGAATTCTCTTATACCGGCATGTTCCCGCGCCACATAAAGACCACTCGGTGGAGGTTTCTGTGACTCAGGACAACTCTTTATTTCAGGCGTCTAGAACAAAGGGAATTCACAGAGGTTGATGATCACTTATTAAAGTCCCGTTTCTCTATGATGCCCACTGATGACACTTCTACATCTGAGGGCAAAGAGCTCGTGCAGCATGATATTCTCATTTCAGCCACGCCGCCTGCAGTTCCTGCCTTGCAGAAAAATCTTTCCCAGTGTACTTCTTTAAAATGCTGCAAAATAGTGGGACAGAAGATTTCGGTTTAGCGTTAACTTTAAACGGGCATAGGTACAGGCATGTGGGCATGTTTAGAGACAGTGTTTCACTGGTCTAGGGTAAAGGGTGAAGTGCCTGTGTTCCCGTGCTTCACTACTGTATGGCCTCAAGATGATGTGTAGGCACAGCGGCAAATCCATCGGTGGCAATTCTCTCATATTGTCATTGTGATGGGAAGATTCCTTATTCGCTAGGAAATGTTTTACCGTGGAAGACGGGTCACCACAGAGCTGTTTCTTTTGTGTTGAGACAAACTTTGCTGAATTTACCTGCCAGCAGTTGCGTGTCCTCCCTTTCTTTTAAGGCCGATGGAGACGCACGAGTGTAAGGAGAACGGTGAATGGTGGCCGTTCATAAGCCAGGATCATCAGAAACCGCAGAGTAAATTTTAGGAACGTAGACGTAGGACAGCGGAGAAAACTTCACTCAGGGACTTCAGTGAACACTCCTTACAATGCTGAGGCCTGACACGCCTATTTCCTGGGGACAACCCGGCTCCTGCCCTAGGTAGTTTTGTTGAGCGTGCCTCCCTCAGGTGGTGCCTTTTCTCTCCCAGCAATATTGCTCCGTGAAATTCTGCCGATGATCAAAACTGTTTGCCATGGCTTTGTCCTTTCACCTCATTGGCCTCATCTTTGAAGGACAAATGCTCTTCTACACGGGTGCTGCCTCCCTGAGCTTTCCTTTGTCTTGGCTCAATCGATGCAGATTCCTGTGCTGAATACGCCATGGACTAGCACAGGTGGGTTCTTGTCAGTATACCGGGCAAACGCAGCAATTTCGATTGTCAAGACCCACCTGGCTTGATCAAGGTTCTTTATTCCAGTGAAAACGATTTGTATCCAAATTCTAGAGGAGCACCAGTGTGCCTCTGGGAGCTACACGCGGGCCTGCTGAACAGAGGCTCCGGAGTTTTCATTTTCTGACTAAAATTCATCACGGAATTTCATGGATCTAAGGAAACCGTGAATTGTGGACGTACCAGATTCTCACATCTTCATAGTCTAATGGAAGCTGCAGTTTCCCAGTCTGATCCGGCTGCCACTTCATTTCTGGCAATGACCATTCAATTGTGGACGTTCAGCTTTCTTCGGAATTCTCTTCTACCGGCATGTTCCCGCGCCACATAAAGACCACTCGGTGGAGGTTTCTGTGACTCAGGACAACTCTTTATTTCAGGCGTCTAGAACAAAGGGAATTCACAGAGGTTGATGATCACTTATTAAAGTCCCGTTTCTCTATGATGCCCACTGATGACACTTCTACATCTGAGGGCAAAGAGCTCGTGCAGCATGATATTCTCATTTCAGCCACGCCGCCTGCAGTTCCTGCCTTGCAGAAAAATCTTTCCCAGTGTACTTCTTTAAAATGCTGCAAAATAGTGGGACAGAAGATTTCGGTTTAGCGTTAACTTTAAACGGGCATAGGTACAGGCATGTGGGCATGTTTAGAGACAGTGTTTCACTGGTCTAGGGTAAAGGGTGAAGTGCCTGGGTTCCCGTGCTTCACTACTGTATGGCCTCAAGATGATGTGTAGGCACAGCGGCAAATCCATCGGTGGCAATTCTCTCATATTGTCATTGCGATAGGAAGATTCCTTATTCGCTAGGAAATGTTTTACCGTGGAAGACGGGTCACCACAGAGCTGTCTCTTTTGTGCTGAGACAAACTTTGCTGAATTTACCTGCCAGCAGTTGCGTGTCCTCCCTTTCTTTTAAGGACGATGGAGACGCACGAGTGTAAGGAGAACGGTGAATGGTGGCCGTTCATAAGCCAGGATCATCAGAAACCGCAGAGTAAATTTTAGGAACGTAGACGTAGGACAGCGGAGAAAACTTCACTCAGGGACTTCAGTGAACACTCCTTACAATGCTGAGGCCTGACACGCCTATTTCCTGGGGGAAACCCGGCTCCTGCCCTAGGTAGTTTTGTTGAGCGTGCCTCCCTCAGGTGGTGCCTTTTCTCTCCCAGCAATATTGCTCCGTGAAATTCTGCCGATGATCAAAACTGTTTGCCACGGCTTTGTCCTTTCACCTCATTGGCCTCATCTTTGAAGGACAAATGCTCTTCTACACGGGTGCTGCCTCCCTGAGCTTTCCTTTGTCTTGGCTCAATCGATGCAGATTCCTGTGCTGAATACGCCATGGACTAGCACAGGTGGGTTCTTGTCAGTATACCGGGCAAACGCAGCAATTTCGATTGTCAAGACCCACCTGGCTTGATCAAGGTTCTTTATTCCAGTGAAAACGATTTGTATCCAAATTCTAGAGGAGCACCAGTGTGCCTCTGGGAGCTACACGCGGGCCTGCTGAACAGAGGCTCCGGAGTTTTCATTTTCTGACTAAAATTCATCACGGAATTTCATGGATCTAAGGAAACCGTGAATTGTGGACGTACCAGATTCTCACATCTTCATTGTCTAATGGAAGCTGAAGTTTCCCAGTCTGATTCGGCTGCCACTTCATTTCTGGCAATGACCATTCAATTGTGGACGTTCAGCCTTCTTTGGAATTCTCTTATACCGGCATGTTCCCGCGCCACATAAAGACCACTCGGTGGAGGTTTCTGTGACTCAGGACAACTCTTTATTTCAGGCGTCTAGAACAAAGGGAATTCACAGAGGTTGATGATCACTTATTAAAATCCCGTTTCTCTATGATGCCCACTGATGACACTTCTACATCTGAGGGCAAAGAGCTCGTGCAGCATGATATTCTCATTTCAGCCACGCCGCCTGCAGTTCTTGCCTTGCAGAAAAATCTTTCCCAGTGTACTTCTTTAAAATGCTGCAAAATAGTGGGACAGAAGATTTCGGTTTAGCGTTTACTTTAAACGGGCATAGGTACAGGCATGTGGGCATGTTTAGAGACCGTGTTTCACTGGTCTAGGGTAAAGGGTGAAGTGCCTGTGTTCCCGTGCTTCACTACTGTATGGCCTCAAGATGATGTGTAGGCACAGCGGCAAATCCATCGGTGGCAATTCTCTCATATTGTCATTGCGATGGGAAGATTCCTTATTCGCTAGGAAATGTTTTACCGTGGAAGACGGGTCACCACAGAGCTGTCTCTTTTGTGCTGAGACAAACTTTGCTGAATTTACCTGCCAGCAGTTGCGTGTCCTCCCTTTCTTTTAAGGACGATGGAGACGCACGAGTGTAAGGAGAACGGTGAATGGTGGCCGTTCATAAGCCAGGATCATCAGAAACCGCAGAGTAAATTTTAGGAACGTAGACGTAGGACAGCGGAGAAAACTTCACTCAGGGACTTCAGTGAACACTCCTTACAATGCTGAGGCCTGACACGCCTATTTCCTGGGGGAAACCCGGCTCCTGCCCTAGGTAGTTTTGTTGAGCGTGCCTCCCTCAGGTGGTGCCTTTTCTCTCCCAGCAATATTGCTCCGTGAAATTCTGCCGATGATCAAAACTGTTTGCCACGGCTTTGTCCTTTCACCTCATTGGCCTCATCTTTGAAGGACAAATGCTCTTCTACACGGGTGCTGCCTCCCTGAGCTTTCCTTTGTCTTGGCTCAATCGATGCAGATTCCTGTGCTGAATACGCCATGGACTAGCACAGGTGGGTTCTTGTCAGTATACCGGGCAAACGCAGCAATTTCGATTGTCAAGACCCACCTGGCTTGATCAAGGTTCTTTATTCCAGTGAAAACGATTTGTATCCAAATTCTAGAGGAGCACCAGTGTGCCTCTGGGAGCTACACGCGGGCCTGCTGAACAGAGGCTCCGGAGTTTTCATTTTCTGACTAAAATTCATCACGGAATTTCATGGATCTAAGGAAACCGTGAATTGTGGACGTACCAGATTCTCACATCTTCATTGTCTAATGGAAGCTGAAGTTTCCCAGTCTGATTCGGCTGCCACTTCATTTCTGGCAATGACCATTCAATTGTGGACGTTCAGCCTTCTTCGGAATTCTCTTATACCGGCATGTTCCCGCGCCACATAAAGACCACTCGGTGGAGGTTTCTGTGACTCAGGACAACTCTTTATTTCAGGCGTCTAGAACAAAGGGAATTCACAGAGGTTGATGATCACTTATTAAAGTCCCGTTTCTCTATGATGCCCACTGATGACACTTCTACATCTGAGGGCAAAGAGCTCGTGCAGCATGATATTCTCATTTCAGCCACGCCGCCTGCAGTTCTTGCCTTGCAGAAAAATCTTTCCCAGTGTACTTCTTTAAAATGCTGCAAAATAGTGGGACAGAAGATTTCGGTTTAGCGTTAACTTTAAACAGGCATAGGTACAGGCATGTGGGCATGTTTAGAGACCGTGTTTCACTGGTCTAGGGTAAAGGGTGAAGTGCCTGTGTTCCCGTGCTTCACTACTGTATAGCCTCAAGATGATGTGTAGGCACAGCGGCAAATCCATCGGTGGCAATTCTCTCATATTGTCATTGCGATGGGAAGATTCCTTATTCGCTAGGAAATGTTTTACCTTGGAAGACGGGTCACCACAGAGCTGTCTCTTTTGTGTTGAGACAAACTTTGCTGAATTTACCTGCCAGCAGTTGCTTGTCCTCCCTTTCTTTTAAGGCCGATGGAGACGCACGAGTGTAAGGAGAACGGTGAATGGTGGCCGTTCATAAGCCAGGATCATCAGAAACCGCAGAGTAAATTTTAGGAACGTAGACGTAGGACAGCGGAGAAAACTTCACTCAGGGACTTCAGTGAACACTCCTTACAATGCTGAGGCCTGACACGCCTATTTCCTGGGGGCAACCCGGCTCCTCCCCTAGGTAGTTTTGTTGAGCATGCCTCCCTCAGGTGGTGCCTTTTCTCTCCCAGCAATATTGCTCCGTGAAATTCTGCCGATGATCAAAACTGTTTGCCATGGCTTTGTCCTTTCACCTCATTGGCCTCATCTTCGAAGGACAAATGCTCTTCTACACGGGTGCTGCCTCCCTGAGCTTTCCTTTGTCTTGGCTCAATCGATGCAGATTCCTGTGCTGAATACGCCATGGACTAGCACAGGTGGGTTCTTGTCAGTATACCGGGCAAACGCAGCAATTTCGATTGTCAAGACCCACCTGGCTTGATCAAGGTTCTTTATTCCAGTGAAAACGATTTGTATCCAAATTCTAGAGGAGCACCAGTGTGCCTCTGGGAGCTACACGCGGGCCTGCTGAACAGAGGCTCCGGAGTTTTCATTTTCTGACTAAAATTCATCACGGAATTTCATGGATCTAAGGAAACCGTGAATTGTGGACGTACCAGATTCTCACATCTTCATTGTCTAATGGAAGCTGCAGTTTCCCAATCTGATCCGGCTGCCACTTCATTTCTGGCAATGACCATTCAATTGTGGACGTTCAGCCTTCTTCGGAATTCTCTTATACCGGCATGTTCCCGCGCCACATAAAGACCACTCGGTGGAGGTTTCTGTGACTCAGGACAACTCTTTATTTCAGGCGTCTAGAACAAAGGGAATTCACAGAGGTTGATGATCACTTATTAAAGTCCCGTTTCTCTATGATGCCCACTGATGACACTTCTACATCTGAGGGCAAAGAGCTCGTGCAGCATGATATTCTCATTTCAGCCACGCCGCCTGCAGTTCCTGCCTTGCAGAAAAATCTTTCCCAGTGTACTTCTTTAAAATGCTGCAAAATAGTGGGACAGAAGATTTCGGTTTAGCGTTAACTTTAAACGGGCATAGGTACAGGCATGTGGGCATGTTTAGAGACCGTGTTTCACTGGTCTAGGGTAAAGGGTGAAGTGCCTGGGTTCCCGTGCTTCACTACTGTATGGCCTCAAGATGATGTGTAGGCACAGCGGCAAATCCATCGGTGGCAATTCTCTCATATTGTCATTGCGATGGGAAGATTCCTTATTCGCTAGGAAATGTTTTACCGTGGAAGACGGGTCACCACAGAGCTGTCTCTTTTGTGTTGAGACAAACTTTGCTGAATTTACCTGCCAGCAGTTGCGTGTCCTCCCTTTCTTTTAAGGCCGATGGAGACGCACGAGTGTAAGGAGAACGGTGAATGGTGGCCGTTCATAAGCCAGGATCATCAGAAACCGCAGAGTAAATTTTAGGAACGTAGACGTAGGACAGCGGAGAAAACTTCACTCAGGGACTTCAGTGAACACTCCTTACAATGCTGAGGCCTGACACGCCTATTTCCTGGGGGCAACCCGGCTCCTGCCCTAGGTAGTTTTGTTGAGCGTGCCTCCCTCAGGTGGTGCCTTTTCTCTCCCAGCAATATTGCTCCGTGAAATTCTGCCGATGATCAAAACTGTTTGCCATGGCTTTGTCCTTTCACCTCATTGGCCTCATCTTTGAAGGACAAATGCTCTTCTACACGGGTGCTGCCTCCCTGAGCTTTCCTTTGTCTTGGCTCAATCGATGCAGATTCCTGTGCTGAATACGCCATGGACTAGCACAGGTGGGTTCTTGTCAGTATACCGGGCAAACGCAGCAATTTCGATTGTCAAGACCCACCTGGCTTGATCAAGGTTCTTTATTCCAGTGAAAACGATTTGTATCCAAATTCTAGAGGAGCACCAGTGTGCCTCTGGGAGCTACACGCGGGCCTGCTGAACAGAGGCTCCGGAGTTTTCATTTTCTGACTAAAATTCATCACGGAATTTCATGGATCTAAGGAAACCGTGAATTGTGGACGTACCAGATTCTCACATCTTCATTGTCTAATGGAAGCTGCAGTTTCCCAATCTGATCCGGCTGCCACTTCATTTCTGGCAATGACCATTCAATTGTGGACGTTCAGCCTTCTTCGGAATTCTCTTATACCGGCATGTTCCCGCGCCACATAAAGACCACTCGGTGGAGGTTTCTGTGACTCAGGACAACTCTTTATTTCAGGCGTCTAGAACAAAGGGAATTCACAGAGGTTGATGATCACTTATTAAAGTCCCGTTTCTCTATGATGCCCACTGATGACACTTCTACATCTGAGGGCAAAGAGCTCGTGCAGCATGATATTCTCATTTCAGCCACGCCGCCTGCAGTTCCTGCCTTGCAGAAAAATCTTTCCCAGTGTACTTCTTTAAAATGCTGCAAAATAGTGGGACAGAAGATTTCGGTTTAGCGTTAACTTTAAACGGGCATAGGTACAGGCATGTGGGCATGTTTAGAGACAGTGTTTCACTGGTCTAGGGTAAAGGGTGAAGTGCCTGGGTTCCCGTGCTTCACTACTGTATGGCCTCAAGATGATGTGTAGGCACAGCGGCAAATCCATCGGTGGCAATTCTCTCATATTGTCATTGCGATGGGAAGATTCCTTATTCGCTAGGACATGTTTTACCGTGGAAGACGGGTCACCACAGAGCTGTCTCTTTTGTGTTGAGACAAACTTTGCTGAATTTACCTGCCAGCAGTTGCGTGTCCTCCCTTTCTTTTAAGGCCGATGGAGACGCACGAGTGTAAGGAGAACGGTGAATGGTGGCCGTTCATAAGCCAGGATCATCAGAAACCGCAGAGTAAATTTTAGGAACGTAGACGTAGGACAGCGGAGAAAACTTCACTCAGGGACTTCAGTGAACACTCCTTACAATGCTGAGGCCTGACACGCCTATTTCCTGGGGGCAACCCGGCTCCTGCCCTAGGTAGTTTTGTTGAGCGTGCCTCCCTCAGGTGGTGCCTTTTCTCTCCCAGCAATATTGCTCCGTGAAATTCTGCCGATGATCAAAACTGTTTGCCATGGCTTTGTCCTTTCACCTCATTGGCCTCATCTTTGAAGGACAAATGCTCTTCTACACGGGTGCTGCCTCCCTGAGCTTTCCTTTGTCTTGGCTCAATCGATGCAGATTCCTGTGCTGAATACGCCATGGACTAGCACAGGTGGGTTCTTGTCAGTATACCAGGCAAACGCAGCAATTTCGATTGTCAAGACCCACCTGGCTTGATCAAGGTTCTTTATTCCAGTGAAAACGATTTGTATCCAAATTCTAGAGGAGCACCAGTGTGCCTCTGGGAGCTACACGCGGGCCTGCTGAACAGAGGCTCCGGAGTTTTCATTTTCTGACTAAAATTCATCACGGAATTTCATGGATCTAAGGAAACCGTGAATTGTGGACGTACCAGATTCTCACATCTTCATTGTCTAATGGAAGCTGCAGTTTCCCAATCTGATCCGGCTGCCACTTCATTTCTGGCAATGACCATTCAATTGTGGACGTTCAGCCTTCTTCGGAATTCTCTTATACCGGCATGTTCCCGCGCCACATAAAGACCACTCGGTGGAGGTTTCTGTGACTCAGGACAACTCTTTATTTCAGGCGTCTAGAACAAAGGGAATTCACAGAGGTTGATGATCACTTATTAAAGTCCCGTTTCTCTATGATGCCCACTGATGACACTTCTACATCTGAGGGCAAAGAGCTCGTGCAGCATGATATTCTCATTTCAGCCACGCCGCCTGCAGTTCCTGCCTTGCAGAAAAATCTTTCCCAGTGTACTTCTTTAAAATGCTGCAAAATAGTGGGACAGAAGATTTCGGTTTAGCGTTAACTTTAAACGGGCATAGGTACAGGCATGTGGGCATGTTTAGAGACAGTGTTTCACTGGTCTAGGGTAAAGGGTGAAGTGCCTGTGTTCCCGTGCTTCACTACTGTATGGCCTCAAGATGATGTGTAGGCACAGCGGCAAATCCATCGGTGGCAATTCTCTCATATTGTCATTGCGATGGGAAGATTCCTTATTCGCTAGGAAATGTTTTACCGTGGAAGACGGGTCACCACAGAGCTGTCTCTTTTGTGTTGAGACAAACTTTGCTGAATTTACCTGCCAGCAGTTGCGTGTCCTCCCTTTCTTTTAAGGCCGATGGAGACGCACGAGTGTAAGGAGAACGGTGAATGGTGGCCGTTCATAAGCCAGGATCATCAGAAACCGCAGAGTAAATTTTAGGAACGTAGACGTAGGACAGCGGAGAAAACTTCACTCAGGGACTTCAGTGAACACTCCTTACAATGCTGAGGCCTGACACGCCTATTTCCTGGGGGCAACCCGGCTCCTGCGCTAGGTAGTTTTGTTGAGCGTGCCTCCCTCAGGTGGTGCCTTTTCTCTCCCAGCAATATTGCTCCGTGAAATTCTGCCGATGATCAAAACTGTTTGCCATGGCTTTGTCCTTTCACCTCATTGGCCTCATCTTTGAAGGACAAATGCTCTTCTACACGGGTGCTGCCTCCCTGAGCTTTCCTTTGTCTTGGCTCAATCGATGCAGATTCCTGTGCTGAATACGCCATGGACTAGCACAGGTGGGTTCTTGTCAGTATACCGGGCAAACGCAGCAATTTCGATTGTCAAGACCCACCTGGCTTGATCAAGGTTCTTTATTCCAGTGAAAACGATTTGTATCCAAATTCTAGAGGAGCACCAGTGTGCCTCTGGGAGCTACACGCGGGCCTGCTGAACAGAGGCTCCGGAGTTTTCATTTTCTGACTAAAATTCAACACGGAATTTTATGGATCTAAGGAAACCGTGAATTGTGGACGTACCAGATTCTCACATCTTCATTGTCTAATGGAAGCTGCAGTTTCCCAGTCTGATCCGGCTGCCACTTCATTTCTGGCAATGACCATTCAATTGTGGACGTTCAGCCTTCTTCGGAATTCTCTTATACCGGCATGTTCCCGCGCCACATAAAGACCACTCGGTGGAGGTTTCTGTGACTCAGGACAACTCTTTATTTCAGGCGTCTAGAACAAAGGGAATTCACAGAGGTTGATGATCACTTATTAAAGTCCCGTTTCTCTATGATGCCCACTGATGACACTTCTACATCTGAGGGCAAAGAGCTCGTGCAGCATGATATTCTCATTTCAGCCACGCCGCCTGCAGTTCCTGCCTTGCACAAAAATCTTTCCCAGTGTACTTCTTTAAAATGCTGCAAAATAGTGGGACAGAAGATTTCGGTTTAGCGTTAACTTTAAACGGGCATAGGTACAGGCATGTGGGCATGTTTAGAGACAGTGTTTCATTGGTCTAGGGTAAAGGGTGAAGTGCCTGGGTTCCCGTGCTTCACTACTGTATGGCCTCAAGATGATGTGTAGGCACAGCGGCAAATCCATCGGTGGCAATTCTCTCATATTGTCATTGCGATGGGAAGATTCCTTATTCGTTAGGAAATGTTTTACCGTGGAAGACGGGTCACCACAGAGCTGTCTCTTTTGTGTTGAGACAAACTTTGCTGAATTTACCTGCCAGCAGTTGCGTGTCCTCCCTTTCTTTTAAGGACGATGGAGACGCACGAGTGTAAGGAGAACGGTGAATGGTGGCCGTTCATAAGCCAGGATCATCAGAAACCGCAGAGTAAATTTTAGGAACGTAGACGTAGGACAGCGGAGAAAACTTCACTCAGGGACTTCAGTGAACACTCCTTACAATGCTGAGGCCTGACACGCCTATTTCCTGGGGGCAACCCGGCTCCTGCCCTAGGTAGTTTTGTTGAGCGTGCCTCCCTCAGGTGGTGCCTTTTCTCTCCCAGCAATATTGCTCCGTGAAATTCTGCCGATGATCAAAACTGTTTGCCATGGCTTTGTCCTTTCACCTCATTGGCCTCATCTTTGAAGGACAAATGCTTTTCTACACGGGTGCTGCCTCCCTGAGCTTTCCTTTGTCTTGGCTCAATCGATGCAGATTCCTGTGCTGAATACGCCATGGACTAGCACAGGTGGGTTCTTGTCAGTATACCGGGCAAACGCAGCAATTTCGATTGTCAAGACCCACCTGGCTTGATCAAGGTTCTTTATTCCAGTGAAAACGATTTGTATCCAAATTCTAGAGGAGCACCAGTGTGCCTCTGGGAGCTACACGCGGGCCTGCTGAACAGAGGCTCCGGAGTTTTCATTTTCTGACTAAAATTCATCACGGAATTTCATGGATCTAAGGAAACCGTGAATTGTGGACGTACCAGATTCTCACATCTTCATTGTCTAATGGAAGCTGAAGTTTCCCAGTCTGATCCGGCTGCCACTTCATTTCTGGCAATGACCATTCAATTGTGGACGTTCAGCCCTCTTCGGAATTCTCTTATACCGGCATGTTCCCGCGCCACATAAAGACCACTCGGTGGAGGTTTCTGTGATTCAGGACAACTCTTTATTTCAGGCGTCTAGAACAAAGGGAATTCACAGAGGTTGATGATCACTTATTAAAGTCCCGTTTCTCTATGATGCCCACTGATGACACTTCTACATCTGAGGGCAAAGAGCTCGTGCAGCATGATATTCTCATTTCAGCCACGCCGCCTGCAGTTCCTGCCTTGCACAAAAATCTTTCCCAGTGTACTTCTTTAAAATGCTGCAAAATAGTGGGACAGAAGATTTCGGTTTAGCGTTAACTTTAAACGGGCATAGGTACAGGCATGTGGGCATGTTTAGAGACAGTGTTTCACTGGTCTAGGGTAAAGGGTGAAGTGCCTGGGTTCCCGTGCTTCACTACTGTATGGCCTCAAGATGATGTGTAGGCACAGCGGCAAATCCATCGGTGGCAATTCTCTCATATTGTCATTGCGATGGGAAGATTCCTTATTCGTTAGGAAATGTTTTACCGTGCAATACGGGTCACCACAGAGCTGTCTCTTTTGTGTTGAGACAAACTTTGCTGAATTTACCTGCCAGCAGTTGCGTGTCCTCCCTTTCTTTAAGGCCGATGGAGACGCACGAGTGTAAGGAGAACGGTGAATGGTGGCCGTTCATAAGCCAGGATCATCAGAAACCGCAGAGTAAATTTTAGGAACGTAGACGTAGGACAGCGGAGAAAACTTCACTCAGGGACTTCAGTGAACACTCCTTACAATGCTGAGGCCTGACACGCCTATTTCCTGGGGGCAACCCGGCTCCTGCCCTAGGTAGTTTTGTTGAGCGTGCCTCCCTCAGGTGGTGCCTTTTCTCTCCCAGCAATATTGCTCCGTGAAATTCTGCCGATGATCAAAACTGTTTGCCATGGCTTTGTCCTTTCACCTCATTGGCCTCATCTTTGAAGGACAAATGCTCTTCTACACGGGTGCTGCCTCCCTGAGCTTTCCTTTGTCTTGGCTCAATCGATGCAGATTCCTGTGCTGAATACGCCATGGACTAGCACAGGTGGGTTCTTGTCAGTATACCGGGCAAACGCAGCAATTTCGATTGTCAAGACCCACCTGGCTTGATCAAGGTTCTTTATTCCAGTGAAAACGATTTGTATCCAAATTCTAGAGGAGCACCAGTGTGCCTCTGGGAGCTACACGCGGGCCTGCTGAACAGAGGCTCCGGAGTTTTCATTTTCTGACTAAAATTCATCACGGAATTTCATGGATCTAAGGAAACCGTGAATTGTGGACGTACCAGATTCTCACATCTTCATTGTCTAATGGAAGCTGCAGTTTCCCAATCTGATCCGGCTGCCACTTCATTTCTGGCAATGACCATTCAATTGTGGACGTTCAGCCTTCTTCGGAATTCTCTTATACCGGCATGTTCCCGCGCCACATAAAGACCACTCGGTGGAGGTTTCTGTGACTCAGGACAACTCTTTATTTCAGGCGTCTAGAACAAAGGGAATTCACAGAGGTTGATGATCACTTATTAAAGTCCCGTTTCTCTATGATGCCCACTGATGACACTTCTACATCTGAGGGCAAAGAGCTCGTGCAGCATGATATTCTCATTTCAGCCACGCCGCCTGCAGTTCCTGCCTTGCAGAAAAATCTTTCCCAGTGTACTTCTTTAAAATGCTGCAAAATAGTGGGACAGAAGATTTCGGTTTAGCGTTAACTTTAAACGGGCATAGGTACAGGCATGTGGGCATGTTTAGAGACAGTGTTTCACTGGTCTAGGGTAAAGGGTGAAGTGCCTGTGTTCCCGTGCTTCACTACTGTATGGCCTCAAGATGATGTGTAGGCACAGCGGCAAATCCATCGGTGGCAATTCTCTCATATTGTCATTGCGATGGGAAGATTCCTTATTCGCTACGAAATGTTTTACCGTGGAAGACGGGTCACCACAGAGCTGTCTCTTTTGTGTTGAGACAAACTTTGCTGAATTTACCTGCCAGCAGTTGCGTGTCCTCCCTTTCTTTTAAGGCCGATGGAGACGCACGAGTGTAAGGAGAACGGTGAATGGTGGCCGTTCATAAGCCAGGATCATCAGAAACCGCAGAGTAAATTTTAGGAACGTAGACGTAGGACAGCGGAGAAAACTTCACTCAGGGACTTCAGTGAACACTCCTTACAATGCTGAGGCCTGACACGCCTATTTCCTGGGGGCAACCCGGCTCCTGCCCTAGGTAGTTTTGTTGAGCGTGCCTCCCTCAGGTGGTGCCTTTTCTCTCCCAGCAATATTGCTCCGTGAAATTCTGCCGATGATCAAAACTGTTTGCCATGGCTTTGTCCTTTCACCTCATTGGCCTCAGCTTTGAAGGACAAATGCTCTTCTACACGGGTGCTGCCTCCCTGAGCTTTCCTTTGTCTTGGCTCAATCGATGCAGATTCCTGTGCTGAATACGCCATGGACTAGCACAGGTGGGTTCTTGTCAGTATACCAGGCAAACGCAGCAATTTCGATTGTCAAGACCCACCTGGCTTGATCAAGGTTCTTTATTCCAGTGAAAACGATTTGTATCCAAATTCTAGAGGAGCACCAGTGTGCCTCTGGGAGCTACACGCGGGCCTGCTGAACAGAGGCTCCGGAGTTTTCATTTTCTGACTAAAATTCATCACGGAAATTCATGGATCTAAGGAAACCGTGAATTGTGGACGTACCAGATTCTCACATCTTCATTGTCTAATGGAAGCTGCAGTTTCCCAATCTGATCCGGCTGCCACTTCATTTCTGGCAATGACCATTCAATTGTGGACGTTCAGCCTTCTTCGGAATTCTCTTATACCGGCATGTTCCCGCGCCACATAAAGACCACTCGGTGGAGGTTTCTGTGACTCAGGACAACTCTTTATTTCAGGCGTCTAGAACAAAGGGAATTCACAGAGGTTGATGATCACTTATTAAAGTCCCGTTTCTCTATGATGCCCACTGATGACACTTCTACATCTGAGGGCAAAGAGCTCGTGCAGCATGATATTCTCATTTCAGCCACGCCGCCTGCAGTTCCTGCCTTGCAGAAAAATCTTTCCCAGTGTACTTCTTTAAAATGCTGCAAAATAGTGGGACAGAAGATTTCGGTTTAGCGTTAACTTTAAACGGGCATAGGTACAGGCATGTGGGCATGTTTAGAGACAGTGTTTCACTGGTCTAGGTTAAAGGGTGAAGTGCCTGTGTTCCCGTGCTTCACTACTGTATGGCCTCAAGATGATGTGTAGGCACAGCGGCAAATCCATCGGTGGCAATTCTCTCATATTGTCATTGCGATGGGAAGATTCCTTATTCGCTAGGAAATGTTTTACCGTGGAAGACGGGTCACCACAGAGCTGTCTCTTTTGTGTTGAGACAAACTTTGCTGAATTTACCTGCCAGCAGTTGCGTGTCCTCCCTTTCTTTTAAGGCCGATGGAGACGCACGAGTGTAAGGAGAACGGTGAATGGTGGCCGTTCATAAGCCAGGATCATCAGAAACCGCAGAGTAAATTTTAGGAACGTAGACGTAGGACAGCGGAGAAAACTTCACTCTGGGACTTCAGTGAACACTCCTTACAATGCTGAGGCCTGACACGCCTATTTCCTGGGGGCAACCCGGCTCCTGCCCTAGGTAGTTTTGTTGAGCGTGCCTCCCTCAGGTGGTGCCTTTTCTCTCCCAGCAATATTGCTCCGTGAAATTCTGCCGATGATCAAAACTGTTTGCCATGGCTTTGTCCTTTCACCTCATTGGCCTCAGCTTTGAAGGACAAATGCTCTTCTACACGGGTGCTGCCTCCCTGAGCTTTCCTTTGTCTTGGCTCAATCGATGCAGATTCCTGTGCTGAATACGCCATGGACTAGCACAGGTGGGTTCTTGTCAGTATACCAGGCAAACGCAGCAATTTCGATTGTCAAGACCCACCTGGCTTGATCAAGGTTCTTTATTCCAGTGAAAACGATTTGTATCCAAATTCTAGAGGAGCACCAGTGTGCCTCTGGGAGCTACACGCGGGCCTGCTGAACAGAGGCTCCGGAGTTTTCATTTTCTGACTAAAATTCAACACGGAATTTTATGGATCTAAGGAAACCGTGAATTGTGGACGTACCAGATTCTCACATCTTCATTGTCTAATGGAAGCTGCAGTTTCCCAGTCTGATCCGGCTGCCACTTCATTTCTGGCAATGACCATTCAATTGTGGACGTTCAGCCTTCTTCGGAATTCTCTTATACCGGCATGTTCCCGCGCCACATAAAGACCACTCGGTGGAGGTTTCTGTGACTCAGGACAACTCTTTATTTCAGGCGTCTAGAACAAAGGGAATTCACAGAGGTTGATGATCACTTATTAAAGTCCCGTTTCTCTATGATGCCCACTGATGACACTTCTACATCTGAGGGCAAAGAGCTCGTGCAGCATGATATTCTCATTTCAGCCACGCCGCCTGCAGTTCCTGCCTTGCACAAAAATCTTTCCCAGTGTACTTCTTTAAAATGCTGCAAAATAGTGGGACAGAAGATTTCGGTTTAGCGTTAACTTTAAACGGGCATAGGTACAGGCATGTGGGCATGTTTAGAGACAGTGTTTCACTGGTCTAGGGTAAAGGGTGAAGTGCCTGGGTTCCCGTGCTTCACTACTGTATGGCCTCAAGATGATGTGTAGGCACAGCGGCAAATCCATCGGTGGCAATTCTCTCATATTGTCATTGCGATGGGAAGATTCCTTATTCGTTAGGAAATGTTTTACCGTGGAAGACGGGTCACCACAGAGCTGTCTCTTTTGTGTTGAGACAAACTTTGCTGAATTTACCTGCCAGCAGTTGCGTGTCCTCCCTTTCTTTTAAGGACGATGGAGACGCACGAGTGTAAGGAGAACGGTGAATGGTGGCCGTTCATAAGCCAGGATCATCAGAAACCGCAGAGTAAATTTTAGGAACGTAGACGTAGGACAGCGGAGAAAACTTCACTCAGGGACTTCAGTGAACACTCCTTACAATGCTGAGGCCTGACACGCCTATTTCCTGGGGGCAACCCGGCTCCTGCCCTAGGTAGTTTTGTTGAGCGTGCCTCCCTCAGGTGGTGCCTTTTCTCTCCCAGCAATATTGCTCCGTGAAATTCTGCCGATGATCAAAACTGTTTGCCATGGCTTTGTCCTTTCACCTCATTGGCCTCATCTTTGAAGGACAAATGCTTTTCTACACGGGTGCTGCCTCCCTGAGCTTTCCTTTGTCTTGGCTCAATCGATGCAGATTCCTGTGCTGAATACGCCATGGACTAGCACAGGTGGGTTCTTGTCAGTATACCGGGCAAACGCAGCAATTTCGATTGTCAAGACCCACCTGGCTTGATCAAGGTTCTTTATTCCAGTGAAAACGATTTGTATCCAAATTCTAGAGGAGCACCAGTGTGCCTCTGGGAGCTACACACGGGCCTGCTGAACAGAGGCTCCGGAGTTTTCATTTTCTGACTAAAATTCATCACGGAATTTCATGGATCTAAGGAAACCGTGAATTGTGGACGTACCAGATTCTCACATCTTCATTGTCTAATGGAAGCTGAAGTTTCCCAGTCTGATCCGGCTGCCACTTCCTTTCTGGCAATGACCATTCAATTGTGGACGTTCAGCCCTCTTCGGAATTCTCTTATACCGGCATGTTCCCGCGCCACATAAAGACCACTCGGTGGAGGTTTCTGTGACTCAGGACAACTCTTTATTTCAGGCGTCTAGAACAAAGGGAATTCACAGAGGTTGATGATCACTTATTAAAGTCCCGTTTCTCTATGATGCCCACTGATGACACTTCTACATCTGAGGGCAAAGAGCTCGTGCAGCATGATATTCTCATTTCAGCCACGCCGCCTGCAGTTCCTGCCTTGCAGAAAAATCTTTCCCAGTGTACTTCTTTAAAATGCTGCAAAATAGTGGGACAGAAGATTTCGGTTTAGCGTTAACTTTAAACGGGCATAGGTACAGGCATGTGGGCATGTTTAGAGACAGTGTTTCACTGGTCTAGGGTAAAGGGTGAAGTGCCTGGGTTCCCGTGCTTCACTACTGTATGGCCTCAAGATGATGTGTAGGCACAGCGGCAAATCCATCTGTGGCAATTCTCTCATATTGTCATTGCGATGGGAAGATTCCTTATTCTCTAGGAAATGTTTTACCGTGCAATACGGGTCACCACAGAGCTGTCTCTTTTGTGTTGAGACAAACTTTGCTGAATTTACCTGCCAGCAGTTGCGTGTCCTCCCTTTCTTTAAGGCCGATGGAGACGCACGAGTGTAAGGAGAACGGTGAATGGTGGCCGTTCATAAGCCAGGATCATCAGAAACCGCAGAGTAAATTTTAGGAACGTAGACGTAGGACAGCGGAGAAAACTTCACTCAGGGACTTCAGTGAACTCTCCTTACAATGCTGAGGCCTGACACGCCTAGTGCCTGGGGGCAACCCGGCTCCTGCCCTAGGTAGTTTTGTTGAGCGTGCCTCCCTCAGGTGGTGCCTTTTCTCTCCCAGCAATATTGCTCCGTGAAATTCTGCCGATGATCAAAACTGTTTGCCATGGCTTTGTCCTTTCACCTCATTGGCCTCATCTCTGAAGGACAAATGCTTTTCTACACGGGTGCTGCCTCCCTGAGCTTTCCTTTGTCTTGGCTCAATCGATGCAGATTCCTGTGCTGAATATGCCATGGACTAGCACAGGTGGGTTCTTGTCAGTATACCGGGCAAACGCAGCAATTTCGATTGTCAAGACCCACCTGGCTTGATCAAGGTTCTTTATTCCAGTGAAAACGATTTGTATCCAAATTCTAGAGGAGCACCAGTGTGCCTCTGGGAGCTACACGCGGGCCTGCTGAACAGAGGCTCCGGAGTTCATTTTCTGACTAAAATTCAACACGGAATTTCATGGATCTAAGGAAACCGTGAATTGTGGACGTACCAGATTCTCACATCTTCATTGTCTAATGGAAGCTGCAGTTTCCCAGTCTGATCCGGCTGCCACTTCCTTTCTGGCAATGACCATTCAATTGTGGACGTTCAGCCTTCTTCGGAATTCTCTTATACCGGCATGTTCCCGCGCCACATAAAGACCACTCGGTGGAGGTTTCTGTGACTCAGGACAACTCTTTATTTCAGGCGTCTAGAACAAAGGGAATTCACAGAGGTTGATGATCACTTATTAAAGTCCCGTTTCTCTATGATGCCCACTGATGACACTTCTACATCTGAGGGCAAAGAGCTCGTGCAGCATGATATTCTCATTTCAGCCACGCCGCCTGCAGTTCCTGCCTTGCAGAAAAATCTTTCCCAGTGTACTTCTTTAAAATGCTGCAAAATAGTGGGACAGTAGATTTCGGTTTAGCGTTAACTTTAAACGGGCATAGGTACAGGCATGTGGGCATGTTTAGAGACAGTGTTTCACTGGTCTAGGGTAAAGGGTGAAGTGCCTGGGTTCCCGTTCTTCACTACTGTATGGCTTCAAGATGATGTGTAGGCACAGCGGCAAATCCATCGGTGGCAATTCTCTCATATTGTCATTGCGACGGGAAGATTCCTTATTCGCTAGGAAATGTTTTACCGTGGAAGACGGGTCACCACAGAGCTGTCTCTTTTGTGTTGAGACAAACTTTGCTGAATTTACCTGCCAGCAGTTGCGTGTCCTCCCTTTCTTTTAAGGCCGATGGAGACGCACGAGTGTAAGGAGAACGGTGAATGGTGGCCGTTCATAAGCCAGGATCATCAGAAACCACAGAGTAAATTTTAGGAACGTAGACGTAGGACAGCGGAGAAAACTTCACTCAGGGACTTCAGTGAACTCTCCTTACAATGCTGAGGCCTGACACGCCTAGTGCCTGGGGGAAACCCGGCTCCTGCCCTAGGTAGTTTTGTTGAGCGTGCCTCCCTCAGGTGGTGCCTTTTCTCTCCCAGCAATATTGCTCCGTGAAATTCTGCCGATGATCAAAACTGTTTGCCATGGCTTTGTCCTTTCACCTCATTGGCGTCAGCTTTGAAGGACAAATGCTTTTCTACACGGGTGCTGCCTCCCTGAGCTTTCCTTTGTCTTGGCTCAATCGATGCAGATTCCTGTGCTGAATACGCCATGGACTAGCACAGGTGGGTTCTTGTCAGTATACCGGGCAAACGCAGCAATTTCGATTGTCAAGACCCACCTGGCTTGATCAAGGTTCTTTATTCCAGTGAAAACGATTTGTATCCAAATTCTAGAGGAGCACCAGTGTGCCTCTGGGAGCTACACGCGGGCCTGCTGAACAGAGGCTCCGGAGTTTTCATTTTCTGACTAAAATTCAACACGGAATTTCATGGATCTAAGGAAACCGTGAATTGTGGACGTACCAGATTCTCACATCTTCATTGTCTAATGGAATCTGCAGTTTCCCAGTCTGATCCGGCTGCCACTTCCTTTCTGGCAATGACCATTCAATTGTGGACGTTCAGCCCTCTTCGGGATTCTCTTATACCGGCATGTTCCCGCGCCACATAAAGACCACTCGGTGGAGGTTTCTGTGACTCAGGACAACTCTTTATTTCAGGCGTCTAGAACAAAGGGAATTCACAGAGGTTGATGATCACTTATTAAAGTCCCGTTTCTCTATGATGCCCACTGATGACACTTCTACATCTGAGGGCAAAGAGCTCGTGCAGCATGATATTCTCATTTCAGCCACGCCGCCTGCAGTTCCTGCCTTGCAGAAAAATCTTTCCCAGTGTACTTCTTTAAAATGCTGCAAAATAGTGGGACAGAAGATTTCGGTTTAGCGTTAACTTTAAACGGGCATAGGTACAGGCATGTGGGCATGTTTAGAGACAGTGTTTCACTGGTCTAGGGTAAAGGGTGAAGTGCCTGGGTTCCCGTGCTTCACTACTGTATGGCCTCAAGATGATGTGTAGGCACAGCGGCAAATCAATCGGTGGCAATTCTCTCATATTGTCATTGCGATGGGAAGATTCCTTATTCGCTAGGAAATGTTTTCCCGTGGAAGACGGGTCACCACAGAGCTGTCTCTTTTGTGTTGAGACAAACTTTGCTGAATTTACCTGCCAGCAGTTGCGTGTCCTCCCTTTCTTTTAAGGCCGATGGAGACGCACGAGTGTAAGGAGAACGGTGAATGGTGGCCGTTCATAAGCCAGGATCATCAGAAACCGCAGAGTAAATTTTAGGAACGTAGAAGTAGGACAGCGGAGAAAACTTCACTCAGGGACTTCAGTGAACTCTCCTTACAATGCTGAGGCCTGACACGCCTAGTGCCTGGGGGCAACCCGGCTCCTGCCCTAGGTAGTTTTGTTGAGCGTGCCTCCCTCAGGTGGTGCCTTTTCTCTCCCAGCAATATTGCTCCGTGAAATTCTGCCGATGATCAAAACTGTTTGCCATGGCTTTCTCCTTTCACCTCATTGGCCTCAGCTTTCAAAGACAAATGCTTTTCTACACGGGTGCTGACTCCCTGAGCTTTCCTTTGTCTTGGCTCAATCGATGCAGATTCCTGTGCTGAATACGCCATGGACTAGCACAGGTGGGTTCTTGTCAGTATACCGGGCAAACGCAGCAATTTCGATTGTCAAGACCCACCTGGCTTGATCAAGGTTCTTTATTCCAGTGAAAACGATTTGTATCCAAATTCTAGAGGAGCACCAGTGTGCCTCTGGGAGCTACACGCGGGCCTGCTGAACAGAGGCTCCGGAGTTTTCATTTTCTGACTAAAATTCAACACGGAATTTCATGGATCTAAGGAAACCGTGAATTGTGGACGTACCAGATTCTCACATCTTCATTGTCTAATGGAAGCTGAAGTTTCCCAGTCTGATCCGGCTGCCACTTCCTTTCTGGCAATGACCATTCAATTGTGGACGTTCAGCCCTCTTCGGAATTCTCTTATACCGGCATGTTCCCGCGCCACATAAAGACCACTCGGTGGAGGTTTATGTGACTCAGGACAACTCTTTATTTCAGGCGTCTAGAACAAAGGGAATTCACAGAGGTTGATGATCACTTATTAAAGTCCCGTTTCTCTATGATGCCCACTGATGACACTTCTACATCTGAGGGCAAAGAGCTCGTGCAGCATGATATTCTCATTTCAGCCACGCCGCCTGCAGTTCCTGCCTTGCAGAAAAATCTTTCCCAGTGTACTTCTTTAAAATGCTGCAAAATAGTGGGACAGAAGATTTCGGTTTAGCGTTAACTTTAAACGGGCATAGGTACAGGCATGTGGGCATGTTTAGAGACAGTGTTTCACTGGTCTAGGGTAAAGGGTGAAGCGCCTGGGTTCCCGTGCTTCACTACTGTATGGCCTCAAGATGATGTGTAGGCACAGCGGCAAATCCATCGGTGGCAATTCTCTCATATTGTCATTGCGATGGGAAGATTCCTTATTCGCTAGGAAATGTTTTACCGTGGAAGACGGGTCACCACAGAGCTGTCTCTTTTGTGTTGAGACAAACTTTGCTGAATTTACCTGCCAGCAGTTGCGTGTCCTCCCTTTCTTTAAAGGCCGATGGAGACGCACGAGTGTAAGGAGAACGGTGAATGGTGGCCGTTCATAAGCCAGGATCATCAGAAACCGCAGAGTAAATTTTAGGAACGTAGACGTAGGACAGCGGAGAAAACTTCATTCAGGGACTTCAGTGAACTCTCCTTACAATGCTGAGGCCTGACACGCCTAGTGCCTGGGGGAAACCCGGCTCCTGCCCTAGGTAGTTTTGTTGAGCGTGCCTCCCTCAGGTGGTGCCTTTTCTCTCCCAGCAATATTGCTCCGTGAAATTCTGCCGATGATCAAAACTGTTTGCCATGGCTTTCTCCTTTCACCTCATTGGCCTCAGCTTTCAAGGACAAATGCTTTTCTACACGGGTGCTGCCTCCCTGAGCTTTCCTTTGTCTTGGCTCAATCGATGCAGATTCCTGTGCTGAATACGCCATGGACTAGCACAGGTGGGTTCTTGTCAGTATACCGGGCAAACGCAGCAATTTCGATTGTCAAGACCCACCTGGCTTGATCAAGGTTCTTTATTCCAGTGAAAACGATTTGTATCCAAATTCTAGAGGAGCACCAGTGTGCCTCTGGGAGCTACACACGGGCCTGCTGAACAGAGGCTCCGGAGTTTTCATTTTCTGACTAAAATTCAACACGGAATTTCATGGATCTAAGGAAACCGTGAATTGTGGACGTACCAGATTCTCACATCTTCATTGTCTAATGGAAGCTGCAGTTTCCCAGTCTGATCCGGCTGCCACTTCATTTCTGGCAATGACCATTCAATTGTGGACGTTCAGCCTTCTTCGGAATTCTCTTATACCGGCATGTTCCCGCGCCACATAAAGACCACTCGGTGGAGGTTTCTGTGACTCAGGACAACTCTTTATTTCAGGCGTCTAGAACAAAGGGAATTCACAGAGGTTGATGATCACTTATTAAAGTCCCGTTTCTCTATGATGCCCACTGATGACACTTCTACATCTGAGGGCAAAGAGCTCGTGCAGCATGATATTCTCATTTCAGCCACGCCGCCTGCAGTTCCTGCCTTGCACAAAAATCTTTCCCAGTGTACTTCTTTAAAATGCTGCAAAATAGTGGGACAGAAGATTTCGGTTTAGCGTTAACTTTAAACGGGCATAGGTACAGGCATGTGGGCATGTTTAGAGACAGTGTTTCACTGGTCTAGGGTAAAGGGTGAAGCGCCTGGGTTCCCGTGCTTCACTACTGTATGGCCTCAAGATGATGTGTAGGCACAGCGGCAAATCCATCGGTGGCAATTCTCTCATATTGTCATTGCGATGGGAAGATTCCTTATTCGCTAGGAAATGTTTTACCGTGGAAGACGGGTCACCACAGAGCTGTCTCTTTTGTGTTGAGACAAACTTTGCTGAATTTACCTGCCAGCAGTTGCGTGTCCTCCCTTTCTTTTAAGGACGATGGAGACGCACGAGTGTAAGGAGAACGGTGAATGGTGGCCGTTCATAAGCCAGGATCATCAGAAACCGCAGAGTAAATTTTAGGAACGTAGAAGTAGGACAGCGGAGAAAACTTCACTCAGGGACTTCAGTGAACTCTCCTTACAATGCTGAGGCCTGACACGCCTAGTGCCTGGGGGCAACCCGGCTCCTGCCCTAGGTAGTTTTGTTGAGCGTGCCTCCCTCAGGTGGTGCCTTTTCTCTCCCAGCAATATTGCTCCGTGAAATTCTGCCGGTGATCAAAACTGTTTGCCATGGCTTTCTCCTTTCACCTCATTGGCCTCAGCTTTCAAGGACAAATGCTTTTCTACACGGGTGCTGCCTCCCTGAGCTTTCCTTTGTCTTGGCTCAATCGATGCAGATTTCTGTGCTGAATACGCCATGGACTAGCACAGGTGGGTTCTTGTCAGTATACCGGGCAAACGCAGCAATTTCGATTGTCAAGACCCACCTGGCTTGATCAAGGTTCTTTATTCCAGTGAAAACGATTTGTATCCAAATTCTAGAGGAGCACCAGTGTGCCTCTGGGAGCTACACGCGGGCCTGCTGAACAGAGGCTCCGGAGTTTTCATTTTCTGACTAAAATTCAACACGGAATTTCATGGATCTAAGGAAACCGTGAATTGTGGACGTACCAGATTCTCACATCTTCATTGTCTAATGGAAGCTGAAGTTTCCCAGTCTGATCCGGCTGCCACTTCCTTTCTGGCAATGACCATTCAATTGTGGACGTTCAGCCCTCTTCGGAATTCTCTTATACCGGCATGTTCCCGCGCCACATAAAGACCACTCGGTGGAGGTTTATGTGACTCAGGACAACTCTTTATTTCAGGCGTCTAGAACAAAGGGAATTCACAGAGGTTGATGATCACTTATTAAAGTCCCGTTTCTCTATGATGCCCACTGATGACACTTCTACATCTGAGGGCAAAGAGCTCGTGCAGCATGATATTCTCATTTCAGCCACGCCGCCTGCAGTTCCTGCCTTGCAGAAAAATCTTTCCCAGTGTACTTCTTTAAAATGCTGCAAAATAGTGGGACAGAAGATTTCGGTTTAGCGTTAACTTTAAACGGGCATAGGTACAGGCATGTGGGCATGTTTAGAGACAGTGTTTCACTGGTCTAGGGTAAAGGGTGAAGCGCCTGGGTTCCCGTGCTTCACTACTGTATGGCCTCAAGATGATGTGTAGGCACAGCGGCATATCCATCGGTGGCAATTCTCTCATATTGTCATTGCGATGGGAAGATTCCTTATTCGCTAGGAAATGTTTTACCGTGGAAGACGGGTCACCACAGAGCTGTCTCTTTTGTGTTGAGACAAACTTTGCTGAATTTACCTGCCAGCAGTTGCGTGTCCTCCCTTTCTTTTAAGGCCGATGGAGACGCACGAGTGTAAGGAGAACGGTGAATGGTGGCCGTTCATAAGCCAGGATCATCAGAAACCGCAGAGTAAATTTTAGGAACGTAGACGTAGGACAGCGGAGAAAACTTCACTCAGGGACTTCAGTGAACTCTCCTTACAATGCTGAGGCCTGACACGCCTAGTGCCTGGGGGCAACCCGGCTCCTGCCCTAGGTAGTTTTGTTGAGCGTGCCTCCCTCAGGTGGTGCCTTTTCTCTCCCAGCAATATTGCTCCGTGTAATTCTGCCGATGATCAAAACTGTTTGCCATGGCTTTGTCCTTTCACCTCATTGGCCTCAGCTTTGAAGGACAAATGCTTTTCTACACGGGTGCTGCCTCCCTGAGCTTTCCTTTGTCTTGGCTCAATCGATGCAGATTCCTGTGCTGAATACGCCATGGACTAGCACAGGTGGGTTCTTGTCAGTATACCGGGCAAACGCAGCAATTTCGATTGTCAAGACCCACCTGGCTTGATCAAGGTTCTTTATTCCAGTGAAAACGATTTTTATCCAAATTCTAGAGGAGCACCAGTGTGCCTCTGGGAGCTACACACGGGCCTGCTGAACAGAGGCTCCGGAGTTTTCATTTTCTGACTAAAATTCAACACGGAATTTCATGGATCTAAGGAAACCGTGAATTGTGGACGTACCAGATTCTCACATCTTCATTGTCTAATGGAAGCTGCAGTTTCCCAGTCTGATCCGGCTGCCACTTCATTTCTGGCAATGACCATTCAATTGTGGACCTTCAGCCTTCTTCGGAATTCTCTTATACCGGCATGTTCCCGCGCCACATAAAGACCACTCGGTGGAGGTTTCTGTGACTCAGGACAACTCTTTATTTCAGGCGTCTAGAACAAAGGGAATTCACAGAGGTTGATGATCACTTATTAAAGTCCCGTTTCTCTATGATGCCCACTGATGACACTTCTACATCTGAGGGCAAAGAGCTCGTGCAGCATGATATTCTCATTTCAGCCACGCCGCCTGCAGTTCCTGCCTTGCACAAAAATCTTTCCCAGTGTACTTCTTTAAAATGCTGCAAAATAGTGGGACAGAAGATTTCGGTTTAGCGTTAACTTTAAACGGGCATAGGTACAGGCATGTGGGCATGTTTAGAGACAGTGTTTCACTGGTCTAGGGTAAAGGGTGAAGCGCCTGGGTTCCCGTGCTTCACTACTGTATGGCCTCAAGATGATGTGTAGGCACAGCGGCAAATCCATCGGTGGCAATTCTCTCATATTGTCATTGCGATGGGAAGATTCCTTATTCGCTAGGAAATGTTTTACCGTGGAAGACGGGTCACCACAGAGCTGTCTCTTTTGTGTTGAGACAAACTTTGCTGAATTTACCTGCCAGCAGTTGCGTGTCCTCCCTTTCTTTTAAGGCCGATGGAGACGCACGAGTGTAAGGAGAACGGTGAATGGTGGCCGTTCATAAGCCAGGATCATCAGAAAACGCAGAGTAAATTTTAGGAACGTAGACGTAGGACAGCGGAGAAAACTTCATTCAGGGACTTCAGTGAACTCCCCTTACAATGCTGAGGCCTGACACGCCTAGTGCCTGGGGGCAACCCGGCTCCTGCCCTAGGTAGTTTTGTTGAGCGTGCCTCCCTCAGGTGGTGCCTTTTCTCTCCCAGCAATATTGCTCCGTGAAATTCTGCCGATGATGAAAACTGTTTGCCATGGCTTTGTACTTTCACCTCATTGGCCTCATCTTTGAAGGACAAATGCTTTTCTACACGGGTGCTGCCTCCCTGAGCTTTCCTTTGTCTTGGCTCAATCGATGCAGATTCCTGTGCTGAATACGCCATGGACTAGCACAGGTGGGTTCTTGTCAGTATACCGGGCAAACGCAGCAATTTCGATTGTCAAGACCCACCTGGCTTGATCAAGGTTCTTTATTCCAGTGAAAACGATTTGTATCCAAATTCTAGAGGAGCACCAGTGTGCCTCTGGGAGCTACACGCGGGCCTGCTGAACAGAGGCTCCGGAGTTTTCATTTTCTGACTAAAATTCAACACGGAATTTCATGGATCTAAGGAAACCGTGAATTGTGGACGTACCAGATTCTCACATCTTCATTGTCTAATGGAAGCTGAAGTTTCCCAGTCTGATCCGGCTGCCACTTCCTTTCTGGCAATGACCATTCAATTGTGGACGTTCAGCCCTCTTCGGAATTCTCTTATACCGGCATGTTCCCGCGCCACATAAAGACCACTCGGTGGAGGTTTATGTGACTCAGGACAACTCTTTATTTCAGGCGTCTAGAACAAAGGGAATTCACAGAGGTTGATGATCACTTATTAAAGTCCCGTTTCTCTATGATGCCCACTGATGACACTTCTACATCTGAGGGCAAAGAGCTCGTGCAGCATGATATTCTCATTTCAGCCACGCCGCCTGCAGTTCCTGCCTTGCAGAAAAATCTTTCCCAGTGTACTTCTTTAAAATGCTGCAAAATAGTGGGACAGAAGATTTCGGTTTAGCGTTAACTTTAAACGGGCATAGGTACAGGCATGTGGGCATGTTTAGAGACAGTGTTTCACTGGTCTAGGGTAAAGGGTGAAGCGCCTGGGTTCCCGTGCTTCACTACTGTATGGCCTCAAGATGATGTGTAGGCACAGCGGCAAATCCATCGGTGGCAATTCTCTCATATTGTCATTGCGATGGGAAGATTCCTTATTCGCTAGGAAATGTTTTACCGTGGAAGACGGGTCACCACAGAGCTGTCTCTTTTGTGTTGAGACAAACTTTGCTGAATTTACCTGCCAGCAGTTGCGTGTCCTCCCTTTCTTTTAAGGCCGATGGAGACGCACGAGTGTAAGGAGAACGGTGAATGGTGGCCGTTCATAAGCCAGGATCATCAGAAACCGCAGAGTAAATTTTAGGAACGTAGACGTAGGACAGCGGAGAAAACTTCACTCAGGGACTTCAGTGAACTCTCCTTACAATGCTGAGGCCTGACACGCCTAGTGCCTGGGGGAAACCCGGCTCCTGCCCTAGGTAGTTTTGTTGAGCGTGCCTCCCTCCGGTGGTGCCTTTTCTCTCCCAGCAATATTGCTCCGTGTAATTCTGCCGATGATCAAAACTGTTTGCCATGGCTTTGTCCTTTCACCTCATTGGCCTCAGCTTTGAAGGACAAATGCTTTTCTACACGGGTGCTGCCTCCCTGAGCTTTCCTTTGTCTTGGCTCAATCGATGCAGATTCCTGTGCTGAATACGCCATGGACTAGCACAGGTGGGTTCTTGTCAGTATACCGGGCAAACGCAGCAATTTCGATTGTCAAGACCCACCTGGCTTGATCAAGGTTCTTTATTCCAGTGAAAACGATTTTTATCCAAATTCTAGAGGAGCACCAGTGTGCCTCTGGGAGCTACACACGGGCCTGCTGAACAGAGGCTCCGGAGTTTTCATTTTCTGACTAAAATTCAACACGGAATTTCATGGATCTAAGGAAACCGTGAATTGTGGACGTACCAGATTCTCACATCTTCATTGTCTAATGGAAGCTGCAGTTTCCCAGTCTGATCCGGCTGCCACTTCATTTCTGGCAATGACCATTCAATTGTGGACCTTCAGCCTTCTTCGGAATTCTCTTATACCGGCATGTTCCCGCGCCACATAAAGACCACTCGGTGGAGGTTTCTGTGACTCAGGACACTCTTTATTTCAGGCGTCTAGAACAAAGGGAATTCACAGAGGTTGATGATCACTTATTAAAGTCCCGTTTCTCTATGATGCCCACTGATGACACTTCTACATCTGAGGGCAAAGAGCTCGTGCAGCATGATATTCTCATTTCAGCCACGCCGCCTGCAGTTCCTGCCTTGCAGAAAAATCTTTCCCAGTGTACTTCTTTAAAATGCTGCAAAATAGTGGGACAGAAGATTTCGGTTTAGCGTTAACTTTAAACGGGCATAGGTACAGGCATGTGGGCATGTTTAGAGACAGTGTTTCACTGGTCTAGGGTAAAGGGTGAAGCGCCTGGATTCCCGTGCTTCACTACTGTATGGCCTCAAGATGATGTGTAGGCACAGCGGCAAATCCATCGGTGGCAATTCTCTCATATTGTCATTGCGATGGGAAGATTCCTTATTCGCTAGGAAATGTTTTACCGTGGAAGACGGGTCACCACAGAGCTGTCTCTTTTGTGTTGAGACAAACTTTGCTGAATTTACCTGCCAGCAGTTGCGTGTCCTCCCTTTCTTTTAAGGCCGATGGAGACGCACGAGTGTAAGGAGAACGGTGAATGGTGGCCGTTCATAAGCCAGGATCATCAGAAAACGCAGAGTAAATTTTAGGAACGTAGACGTAGGACAGCGGAGAAAACTTCATTCAGGGACTTCAGTGAACTCCCCTTACAATGCTGAGGCCTGACACGCCTAGTGCCTGGGGGCAACCCGGCTCCTGCCCTAGTTAGTTTTGTTGAGCGTGCCTCCCTCAGGTGGTGCCTTTTCTCTCCCAGCAATATTGCTCCGTGAAATTCTGCCGATGATGAAAACTGTTTGCCATGGCTTTGTCCTTTCACCTCATTGGCCTCATCTTTGAAGGACAAATGCTTTTCTACACGGGTGCTGCCTCCCTGAGCTTTCCTTTGTCTTTGCTCAATCGATGCAGATTCCTGTGCTGAATACGCCATGGACTAGCACAGGTGGGTCCTTGTCAGTATACCGGGCAAACGCAGCAATTTGGATTGTCAAGACCCACCTGGCTTGATCAAGGTTCTTTATTCCAGTGAAAACGATTTGTATCCAAATTCTAGAGGAGCACCAGTGTGCCTCTGGGAGCTACACGCGGGCCTGCTGAACAGAGGCTCCGGAGTTTTCATTTTCTGACTAAAATTCAACACGGAATTTCATGGATCTAAGGAAACCGTGAATTGTGGACGTACCAGATTCTCACATCTTCATTGTCTAATGGAAGCTGAAGTTTCCCAGTCTGATCCGGCTGCCACTTCCTTTCTGGCAATGACCATTCAATTGTGGACGTTCAGCCCTCTTCGGAATTCTCTTATACCGGCATGTTCCCGCGCCACATAAAGACCACTCGGTGGAGGTTTATGTGACTCAGGACAACTCTTTATTTCAGGCGTCTAGAACAAAGGGAATTCACAGAGGTTGATGATCACTTATTAAAGTCCCGTTTCTCTATGATGCCCACTGATGACACTTCTACATCTGAGGGCAAAGAGCTCGTGCAGCATGATATTCTCATTTCAGCCACGCCGCCTGCAGTTCCTGCCTTGCAGAAAAATCTTTCCCAGTGTACTTCTTTAAAATGCTGCAAAATAGTGGGACAGAAGATTTCGGTTTAGCGTTAACTTTAAACGGGCATAGGTACAGGCATGTGGGCATGTTTAGAGACAGTGTTTCACTGGTCTAGGGTAAAGGGTGAAGCGCCTGGGTTCCCGTGCTTCACTACTGTATGGCCTCAAGATGATGTGTAGGCACAGCGGCAAATCCATCGGTGGCAATTCTCTCATATTGTCATTGCGATGGGAAGATTCCTTATTCCTAGGAAATGTTTTACCGTGGAAGACGGGTCACCACAGAGCTGTCTCTTTTGTGTTGAGACAAACTTTGCTGAATTTACCTGCCAGCAGTTGCGTGTCCTCCCTTTCTTTTAAGGCCGATGGAGACGCACGAGTGTAAGGAGAACGGTGAATGGTGGCCGTTCATAAGCCAGGATCATCAGAAACCACAGAGTAAATTTTAGGAACGTAGACGTAGGACAGCGGAGAAAACTTCACTCAGGGACTTCAGTGAACTCTCCTTACAATGCTGAGGCCTGACACGCCTAGTGCCTGGGGGCAACCCGGCTCCTGCCCTAGGTAGTTTTGTTGAGCGTGCCTCCCTCAGGTGGTGCCTTTTCTCTCCCAGCAATATTGCTCCGTGTAATTCTGCCGATGATCAAAACTGTTTGCCATGGCTTTGTCCTTTCACCTCATTGGCCTCAGCTTTGAAGGACAAATGTTTTTCTACACGGGTGCTGCCTCCCTGAGCTTTCCTTTGTCTTGGCTCAATCGATGCAGATTCCTGTGCTGAATACGCCATGGACTAGCACAGGTGGGTTCTTGTCAGTATACCGGGCAAACGCAGCAATTTCGATTGTCAAGACCCACCTGGCTTGATCAAGGTTCTTTATTCCAGTGAAAACGATTTTTATCCAAATTCTAGAGGAGCACCAGTGTGCCTCTGGGAGCTACACACGGGCCTGCTGAACAGAGGCTCCGGAGTTTTCATTTTCTGACTAAAATTCAACACGGAATTTCATGGATCTAAGGAAACCGTGAATTGTGGACGTACCAGATTCTCACATCTTCATTGTCTAATGGAAGCTGCAGTTTCCCAGTCTGATCCGGCTGCCACTTCATTTCTGGCAATGACCATTCAATTGTGGACGTTCAGCCTTCTTCGGAATTCTCTTATACCGGCATGTTCCCGCGCCACATAAAGACCACTCGGTGGAGGTTTCTGTGACTCAGGACAACTCTTTATTTCAGGCGTCTAGAACAAAGGGAATTCACAGAGGTTGATGATCACTTATTAAAGTCCCGTTTCTCTATGATGCCCACTGATGACACTTCTACATCTGAGGGCAAAGAGCTCGTGCAGCATGATATTCTCATTTCAGCCACGCCGCCTGCAGTTCCTGCCTTGCACAAAAATCTTTCCCAGTGTACTTCTTTAAAATGCTGCAAAATAGTGGGACAGAAGATTTCGGTTTAGCGTTAACTTTAAACGGGCATAGGTACAGGCATGTGGGCATGTTTAGAGACAGTGTTTCACTGGTCTAGGGTAAAGGGTGAAGCGCCTGTGTTCCCGTGCTTCACTACTGTATGGCCTCAAGATGATGTGTAGGCACAGCGGCAAATCCATCGGTGGCAATTCTCTCATATTGTCATTGCGATGGGAAGATTCCTTATTCGCTAGGAAATGTTTTACCGTGGAAGACGGGTCACCACAGAGCTGTCTCTTTTGTGTTGAGACAAACTTTGCTGAATTTACCTGCCAGCAGTTGCGTGTCCTCCCTTTCTTTTAAGGCCGATGGAGACGCACGAGTGTAAGGAGAATGGTGAATGGTGGCCGTTCATAAGCCAGGATCATCAGAAAACGCAGAGTAAATTTTAGGAACGTAGACGTAGGACAGCGGAGAAAACTTCATTCAGGGACTTCAGTGAACTCCCCTTACAATGCTGAGGCCTGACACGCCTAGTGCCTGGGGGCAACCCGGCTCCTGCCCTAGGTAGTTTTGTTGAGCGTGCCTCCCTCAGGTGGTGCCTTTTCTCTCCCAGCAATATTGCTCCGTGAAATTCTGCCGATGATGAAAACTGTTTGCCATGGCTTTGTCCTTTCACCTCATTGGCCTCATCTTTGAAGGACAAATGCTTTTCTACACGGGTGCTGCCTCCCTGAGCTTTCCTTTGTCTTGGCTCAATCGATGCAGATTCCTGTGCTGAATACGCCATGGACTAGCACAGGTGGGTTCTTGTCAGTATACCGGGCAAACGCAGCAATTTCGATTGTCAAGACCCACCTGGCTTGATCAAGGTTCTTTATTCCAGTGAAAACGATTTGTATCCAAATTCTAGAGGAGCACCAGTGTGCCTCTGTGAGCTACACGCGGGCCTGCTGAACAGAGGCTCCGGAGTTTTCATTTTCTGACTAAAATTCAACACGGAATTTCATGGATCTAAGGAAACCGTGAATTGTGGACGTACCAGATTCTCACATCTTCATTGTCTAATGGAAGCTGCAGTTTCCCAGTCTGATCCGGCTGCCACTTCATTTCTGGCAATGACCATTCAATTGTGGACGTTCAGCCATCTTCGGAATTCTCTTATACCGGCATGTTCCCGCGCCACATAAAGACCACTCGGTGGAGGTTTCTGTGACTCAGGACAACTCTTTATTTCAGGCGTCTAGAACAAAGGGAATTAACAGAGGTTGATGATCACTTATTAAAGTCCCGTTTCTCTATGACGCCCACTGATGACACTTCTACATCTGAGGGCAAAGAGCTCGTGCAGCATGATATTCTCATTTCAGCCACGCCGCCTGCAGTTCCTGCCTTGCAGAAAAATCTTTCCCAGTGTACTTCTTTAAAATGCTGCAAAATAGTGGGACAGAAGATTTCGGTTTAGCGTTAACTTTAAACGGGCATAGGTACAGGCATGTGGGCATGTTTAGAGACAGTGTTTCACTGGTCTAGGGTAAAGGGTGAAGTGCCTGGGTTCCCGTGCTTCACTACTGTATGGCCTCAAGATGATGTGTAGGCACAGCGGCAAATCCATCGGTGGCAATTCTCTCATATTGTCATTGCGATGGGAAGATTCCTTATTCGCTAGGAAATGTTTTACCGTGGAAGAAGGGTCACCACAGAGCTGTCTCTTTTGTGTTGAGACAAACTTTGCTGAATTTACCTGCCAGCAGTTGCGTGTCCTCCCTTTCTTTTAAGGCCGATGGAGACGCACGAGTGTAAGGAGAACGGTGAATGGTGGCCGTTCATAAGCCAGGATCATCAGAAAACGCAGAGTAAATTTTAGGAACGTAGACGTAGGACAGCGGAGAAAACTTCACTCAGGGACTTCAGTGAACTCTCCTTACAATGCTGAGGCCTGACACGCCTAGTGCCTGGGGGCAACCCGGCTCCTGCCCTAGGTAGTTTTGTTGAGCGTGCCTCCCTCAGGTGGTGCCTTTTCTCTCCCAGCAATATTGCTCCGTGAAATTCTGCCGATGATCAAAACTGTTTGCCATGGCTTTCTCCTTTCACCTCATTGGCCTCAGCTTTCAAGGACAAATGCTTTTCTACACGGGTGCTGCCTCCCTGAGCTTTCCTTTGTCTTGGCTCAATCGATGCAGATTCCTGTGCTGAATACGCCATGGACTAGCACAGGTGGGTTCTTGTCAGTATACCGGGCAAACGCAGCAATTTCGATTGTCAAGACCCACCTGGCTTGATCAAGGTTCTTTATTCCAGTGAAAACGATTTGTATCCAAATTCTAGAGGAGCACCAGTGTGCCTCTGGGAGCTACACGCGGGCCTGCTGAACAGAGGCTCCGGAGTTTTCATTTTCTGACTAAAATTCAACACGGAATTTCATGGATCTAAGGAAACCGTGAATTGTGGACGTACCAGATTCTCACATCTTCATTGTCTAATGGAAGCTGCAGTTTCCCAGTCTGATCCGGCTGCCACTTCATTTCTGGCAATGACCATTCAATTGTGGACGTTCAGCCTTCTTCGGAATTCTCTTATACCGGCATGTTCCCGCGCCACATAAAGACCACTCGGTGGAGGTTTCTGTGACTCAGGACAACTCTTTATTTCAGGCGTCTAGAACAAAGGGAATTCACAGAGGTTGATGATCACTTATTAAAGTCCCGTTTCTCTATGATGCCCACTGATGACACTTCTACATCTGAGGGCAAAGAGCTCGTGCAGCATGATATTCTCATTTCAGCCACGCCGCCTGCAGTTCCTGCCTTGCAGAAAAATCTTTCCCAGTGTACTTCTTTAAAATGCTGCAAAATAGTGGGACAGAAGATTTCGGTTTAGCGTTAACTTTAAACGGGCATAGGTACAGGCATGTGGGCATGTTTAGAGACAGTGTTTCACTGGTCTAGGGTAAAGGGTGAAGCGCCTGGGTTCCCGTGCTTCACTACTGTATGGCCTCAAGATGATGTGTAGGCACAGCGGCAAATCCATCGGTGGCAATTCTCTCATATTGTCATTGCGATGGGAAGATTCCTTATTCGCTAGGAAATGTTTTACCGTGGAAGACGGGTCACCACAGAGCTGTCTCTTTTGTGTTGAGACAAACTTTGCTGAATTTACCTGCCAGCAGTTGCGTGTCCTCCCTTTCTTTTAAGGACGATGGAGACGCACGAGTGTAAGGAGAACGGTGAATGGTGGCCGTTCATAAGCCAGGATCATCAGAAACCGCAGAGTAAATTTTAGGAACGTAGACGTAGGACAGCGGAGAAAACTTCACTCAGGGACTTCAGTGAACACTCCTTACAATGCTGAGGCCTGACACGCCTAGTGCCTGGGGGCAACCCGGCTCCTGCCCTAGGTAGTTTTGTTGAGCGTGCCTCCCTCAGGTGGTGCCTTTTCTCTCCCAGCAATATTGCTCCGTGAAATTCTGCCGATGATCAAAACTGTTTGCCATGGCTTTGTCCTTTTACCTCATTGGCCTCATCTTTGAAGGACAAATGCTTTTCTACACGGGTGCTGCCTCCCTGAGCTTTCCTTTGTCTTGGCTCAATCGATGCAGATTCCTGTGCTGAATACGCCATGGACTAGCACAGGTGGGTTCTTGTCAGTATACCGGGCAAACGCAGCAATTTCGATTGTCAAGACCCACCTGGCTTGATCAAGGTTCTTTATTCCAGTGAAAACGATTTTTATACAAATTCTAGAGGAGCACCAGTGTGCCTCTGGGAGCTACACGCGGGCCTGCTGAACAGAGACTCCGGAGTTTTCATTTTCTGACTAAAATTCAACACGGAATTTCATGGATCTAAGGAAACCGTGAATTGTGGACGTACCAGATTCTCACATCTTCATTGTCTAATGGAAGCTGCAGTTTCCCAGTCTGATCCGGCTGCCACTTCATTTCTGGCAATGACCATTCAATTGTGGACGTTCAGCCCTCTTCGGAATTCTCTTATACCGGCATGTTCCCGCGCCACATAAAGACCACTCGGTGGAGGTTTATGTGACTCAGGACAACTCTTTATTTCAGGCGTCTAGAACAAAGGGAATTCACAGAGGTTGATGATCACTTATTAAAGTCCCGTTTCTCTATGACGCCCACTGATGACACTTCTACATCTGAGGGCAAAGAGCTCGTGCAGCATGATATTCTCATTTCAGCCACGCCGCCTGCAGTTCCTGCCTTGCAGAAAAATCTTTCCCAGTGTACTTCTTTAAAATGCTGCAAAATAGTGGGACAGAAGATTTCGGTTTAGCGTTAACTTTAAACGGGCATAGGTACAGGCATGTGGGCATGTTTAGAGACAGTGTTTCACTGGTCTAGGGTAAAGGGTGAAGCGCCTGGGTTCCCGTGCTTCACTACTGTATGGCCTCAAGATGATGTGTAGGCACAGCGGCAAATCCATCGGTGGCAATTCTCTCATATTGTCATTGCGATGGGAAGATTCCTTATTCGCTAGGAAATGTTTTACCGTGGAAGACGGGTCACCACAGAGCTGTCTCTTTTGTGTTGAGACAAACTTTGCTGAATTTACCTGCCAGCAGTTGCGTGTCCTCCCTTTCTTTTAAGGACGATGGAGACGCACGAGTGTAAGGAGAACGGTGAATGGTGGCCGTTCATAAGCCAGGATCATCAGAAACCGCAGAGTAAATTTTAGGAACGTAGACGTAGGACAGCGGAGAAAACTTCACTCAGGGACTTCAGTGAACACTCCTTACAATGCTGAGGCCTGACACGCCTAGTGCCTGGGGGCAACCCGGCTCCTGCCCTAGGTAGTTTTGTTGAGCGTGCCTCCCTCAGGTGGTGCCTTTTCTCTCCCAGCAATATTGCTCCGTGAAATTCTGCCGATGATCAAAACTGTTTGCCATGGCTTTGTCCTTTTACCTCATTGGCCTCATCTTTGAAGGACAAATGCTTTTCTACACGGGTGCTGCCTCCCTGAGCTTTCCTTTGTCTTGGCTCAATCGATGCAGATTCCTGTGCTGAATACGCCATGGACTAGCACAGGTGGGTTCTTGTCAGTATACCGGGCAAACGCAGCAATTTCGATTGTCAAGACCCACCTGGCTTGATCAAGGTTCTTTATTCCAGTGAAAACGATTTTTATACAAATTCTAGAGGAGCACCAGTGTGCCTCTGGGAGCTACACGCGGGCCTGCTGAACAGAGACTCCGGAGTTTTCATTTTCTGACTAAAATTCAACACGGAATTTCATGGATCTAAGGAAACCGTGAATTGTGGACGTACCAGATTCTCACATCTTCATTGTCTAATGGAAGCTGCAGTTTCCCAGTCTGATCCGGCTGCCACTTCATTTCTGGCAATGACCATTCAATTGTGGACGTTCAGCCCTCTTCGGAATTCTCTTATACCGGCATGTTCCCGCGCCACATAAAGACCACTCGGTGGAGGTTTATGTGACTCAGGACAACTCTTTATTTCAGGCGTCTAGAACAAAGGGAATTCACAGAGGTTGATGATCACTTATTAAAGTCCCGTTTCTCTATGACGCCCACTGATGACACTTCTACATCTGAGGGCAAAGAGCTCGTGCAGCATGATATTCTCATTTCAGCCACGCCGCCTGCAGTTCCTGCCTTGCAGAAAAATCTTTCCCAGTGTACTTCTTTAAAATGCTGCAAAATAGTGGGACAGAAGATTTCGGTTTAGCGTTAACTTTAAACGGGCATAGGTACAGGCATGTGGGCATGTTTAGAGACAGTGTTTCACTGGTCTAGGGTAAAGGGTGAAGTGCCTGGGTTCCCGTGCTTCACTACTGTATGGCCTCAAAATGATGTGTAGGCACAGCGGCAAATCCATCGGTGGCAATTCTCTCATATTGTCATTGCGATGGGAAGATTCCTTATTCGCTAGGAAATGTTTTACCGTGGAAGACGGGTCACCACAGAGCTGTCTCTTTTGTGTTGAGACAAACTTTGCTGAATTTACCTGCCAGCTGTTGCGTGTCCTCCCTTTCTTTTAAGGCCGATGGAGACGCACGAGTGTAAGGAGAACGGTGAATGGTGGCCATTCATAAGCCAGGATCATCAGAAACCGCAGAGTAAATTTTAGGAACGTAGACGTAGGACAGCGGAGAAAACTTCACTCAGGGACTTCAGTGAACACTCCTTACAATGCTGAGGCCTGACACGCCTAGTGCCTGGGGGCAACCCGGCTCCTGCCCTAGGTAGTTTTGTTGAGCGTGCCTCCCTCAGGTGGTGCCTTTTCTCTCCCAGCAATATTGCTCCGTGAAATTCTGCCGATGATCAAAACTGTTTGCCATGGCTTTGTCCTTTCACCTCATTGGCCTCATCTTTGAAGGACAAATGCTTTTCTACACGGGTGCTGCCTCCCTGAGCTTTCCTTTGTCTTGGCTCAATCGATGCAGATTCCTGTGCTGAATACGCCATGGACTAGCACAGGTGGGTTCTTGTCAGTATACCGGGCAAACGCAGCAATTTCGATTGTCAAGACCCACCTGGCTTGATCAAGGTTCTTTATTCCAGTGAAAACGATTTTTATACAAATTCTAGAGGAGCACCAGTGTGCCTCTGGGAGCTACACGCGGGCCTGCTGAACAGAGGCTCCGGAGTTTTCATTTTCTGACTAAAATTCAACACGGAATTTCATGGATCTAAGGAAACCGTGAATTGTGGACGTACCAGATTCTCACATCTTCATTGTCTAATGGAAGCTGCAGTTTCCCAGTCTGATCCGGCTGCCACTTCATTTCTGGCAATGACCATTCAATTGTGGACGTTCAGCCTTCTTCGGGATTCTCTTATACCGGCATGTTCCCGCGCCACATAAAGACCACTCGGTGGAGGTTTATGTGACTCAGGACAACTCTTTATTTCAGGCGTCTAGAACAAAGGGAATTCACAGAGGTTGATGATCACTTATTAAAGTCCCGTTTCTCTATGACGCCCACTGATGACACTTCTACATCTGAGGGCAAAGAGCTCGTGCAGCATGATATTCTCATTTCAGCCACGCCGCCTGCAGTTCCTGCCTTGCACAAAAATCTTTCCCAGTGTACTTCTTTAAAATGCTGCAAAATAGTGGGACAGAAGATTTCGGTTTAGCGTTAACTTTAAACGGGCATAGGTACAGGCATGTGGGCATGTTTAGAGACAGTGTTTCACTGGTCTAGGGTAAAGGGTGAAGTGCCTGGGTTCCCGTGCTTCACTACTGTATGGCCTCAAGATGATGTGTAGGCACAGCGGCAAATCCATCGGTGGCAATTCTCTCATATTGTCATTGCGATGGGAAGATTCCTTATTCGCTAGGAAATGTTTTACCGTGGAAGACGGGTCACCACAGAGCTGTCTCTTTTGTGTTGAGACAAACTTTGCTGAATTTACCTGCCAGCTGTTGCGTGTCCTCCCTTTCTTTTAAGGCCGATGGAGACGCACGAGTGTAAGGAGAACGGTGAATGGTGGCCATTCATAAGCCAGGATCATCAGAAACCGCAGAGTAAATTTTAGGAACGTAGACGTAGGACAGCGGAGAAAACTTCACTCAGGGACTTCAGTGAACACTCCTTACAATGCTGAGGCCTGACACGCCTAGTGCCTGGGGGCAACCCGGCTCCTGCCCTAGGTAGTTTTGTTGAGCGTGCCTCCCTCAGGTGGTGCCTTTTCTCTCCCAGCAATATTGCTCCGTGAAATTCTGCCGATGATCAAAACTGTTTGCCATGGCTTTGTCCTTTCACCTCATTGGCCTCATCTTTGAAGGACAAATGCTTTTCTACACGGGTGCTGCCTCCCTGAGCTTTCCTTTGTCTTGGCTCAATCGATGCAGATTCCTGTGCTGAATACGCCATGGACTAGCACAGGTGGGTTCTTCTCAGTATAGCGGGCAAACGCAGCAATTTCGATTGTCAAGACCCACCTGGCTTGATCAAGGTTCTTTATTCCAGTGAAAACGATTTTTATACAAATTCTAGAGGAGCACCAGTGTGCCTCTGGGAGCTACACGCGGGCCTGCTGAACAGAGGCTGCGGAGTTTTCATTTTCTGACTAAAATTCAACACGGAATTTCATGGATCTAAGGAAACCGTGAATTGTGGACGTACCAGATTCTCACATCTTCATTGTCTAATGGAAGCTGCAGTTTCCCAGTCTGATCCGGCTGCCACTTCATTTCTGGCAATGACCATTCAATTGTGGACGTTCAGCCTTCTTCGGGATTCTCTTATACCGGCATGTTCCCGCGCCACATAAAGACCACTCGGTGGAGGTTTCTGTGACTCAGGACAACTCTTTATTTCAGGCGTCTAGAACAAAGGGAATTCACAGAGGTTGATGATCACTTATTAAAGTCCCGTTTCTCTATGACGCCCACTGATGACACTTCTACATCTGAGGGCAAAGAGCTCGTGCAGCATGATATTCTCATTTCAGCCACGCCGCCTGCAGTTCCTGCCTTGCAGAAAAATCTTTCCCAGTGTACTTCTTTAAAATGCTGCAAAATAGTGGGACAGAAGATTTCGGTTTAGCGTTAACTTTAAACGGGCATAGGTACAGGCATGTGGGCATGTTTAGAGACAGTGTTTCACTGGTCTAGGGTAAAGGGTGAAGTGCCTGGGTTCCCGTGCTTCACTACTGTATGGCCTCAAGATGATGTGTAGGCACAGCGGCAAATCCATCGGTGGCAATTCTCTCATATTGTCATTGCGATGGGAAGATTCCTTATTCGCTAGGAAATGTTTTACCGTGGAAGACGGGTCACCACAGAGCTGTCTCTTTTGTGTTGAGACAAACTTTGCTGAATTTACCTGCCAGCTGTTGCGTGTCCTCCCTTTCTTTTAAGGCCGATGGAGACGCACGAGTGTAAGGAGAACGGTGAATGGTGGCCATTCATAAGCCAGGATCATCAGAAACCGCAGAGTAAATTTTAGGAACGTAGACGTAGGACAGCGGAGAAAACTTCACTCAGGGACTTCAGTGAACACTCCTTACAATGCTGAGGCCTGACACGCCTAGTGCCTGGGGGCAACCCGGCTCCTGCCCTAGGTAGTTTTGTTGAGCGTGCCTCCCTCAGGTGGTGCCTTTTCTCTCCCAGCAATATTGCTCCGTGAAATTCTGCCGATGATCAAAACTGTTTGCCATGGCTTTGTCCTTTCACCTCATTGGCCTCATCTTTGAAGGACAAATGCTTTTCTACACGGGTGCTGCCTCCCTGAGCTTTCCTTTGTCTTGGCTCAATCGATGCAGATTCCTGTGCTGAATACGCCATGGACTAGCACAGGTGGGTTCTTGTCAGTATACCGGGCAAACGCAGCAATTTCGATTGTCAAGACCCACCTGGCTTGATCAAGGTTCTTTATTCCAGTGAAAACGATTTTTATACAAATTCTAGAGGAGCACCAGTGTGCCTCTGGGAGCTACACGCGGGCCTGCTGAACAGAGGCTCCGGAGTTTTCATTTTCTGACTAAAATTCAACACGGAATTTCATGGATCTAAGGAAACCGTGAATTGTGGACGTACCAGATTCTCACATATTCATTGTCTAATGGAAGCTGCAGTTTCCCAGTCTGATCCGGCTGCCACTTCATTTCTGGCAATGACCATTCAATTGTGGACGTTCAGCCTTCTTCGGGATTCTCTTATACCGGCATGTTCCCGCGCCACATAAAGACCACTCGGTGGAGGTTTCTGTGACTCAGGACAACTCTTTATTTCAGGCGTCTAGAACAAAGGGAATTCACAGAGGTTGATGATCACTTATTAAAGTCCCGTTTCTCTATGACGCCCACTGATGACACTTCTACATCTGAGGGCAAAGAGCTCGTGTAGCATGATATTCTCATTTCAGCCACGCCGCCTGCAGTTCCTGCCTTGCACAAAAATCTTTCCCAGTGTACTTCTTTAAAATGCTGCAAAATAGTGGGACAGAAGATTTCGGTTTAGCGTTAACTTTAAACGGGCATAGGTACAGGCATGTGGGCATGTTTAGAGACAGTGTTTCACTGGTCTAGGGTAAAGGGTGAAGTGCCTGGGTTCCCGTGCTTCACTACTGTATGGCCTCAAGATGATGTGTAGGCACAGCGGCAAATCCATCGGTGGCAATTCTCTCATATTGTCATTGCGATGGGAAGATTCCTTATTCGCTAGGAAATGTTTTACCGTGGAAGACGGGTCACCACAGAGCTGTCTCTTTTGTGTTGAGACAAACTTTGCTGAATTTACCTGCCAGCTGTTGCGTGTCCTCCCTTTCTTTTAAGGCCGATGGAGACGCACGAGTGTAAGGAGAACGGTGAATGGTGGCCATTCATAAGCCAGGATCATCAGAAACCGCAGAGTAAATTTTAGGAACGTAGACGTAGGACAGCGGAGAAAACTTCACTCAGGGACTTCAGTGAACACTCCTTACAATGCTGAGGCCTGACACGCCTATTTCCTGGGGGCAACCCGGCTCCTGCCCTAGGTAGTTTTGTTGAGCGTGCCTCCCTCAGGTGGTGCCTTTTCTCTCCCAGCAATATTGCTCCGTGAAATTCTGCCGATGATCAAAACTGTTTGCCATGGCTTTGTCCTTTCACCTCATTGGCCTCATCTTTGAAGGACAAATGCTTTTCTACACGGGTGCTGCCTCCCTGAGCTTTCCTTTGTCTTGGCTCAATCGATGCAGATTCCTGTGCTGAATACGCCATGGACTAGCACAGGTGGGTTCTTGTCAGTATACCGGGCAAACGCAGCAATTTCGATTGTCAAGACCCACCTGGCTTGATCAAGGTTCTTTATTCCAGTGAAAACGATTTGTATCCAAATTCTAGAGGAGCACAAGTGTGCCTCTGGGAGCTACACGCGGGCCTGCTGAACAGAGGCTCCGGAGTTTTCATTTTCTGACTTAAATTCATCACGGAATTTCATGGATCTAAGGAAACCGTGAATTGTGGACGTACCAGATTCTCACATCTTCATTGTCTAATGGAAGCTGCAGTTTCCCAGTCTGATCCGGCTGCCACTTCATTTCTGGCAATGACCATTCAATTGTGGACGTTCAGCCCTCTTCGGAATTCTCTTATACCGGCATGTTCCCATGCCACATAAAGACCACTCGGTGGAGGTTTCTGTGACTCAGGACAACTCTTTATTTCAGGCGTCTAGAACAAAGGGAATTCACAGAGGTTGATGATCACTTATTAAAGTCCCGTTTCTCTATGATGCCCACTGATGACACTTCTACATCTGAGGGCAAAGAGCTCGTGCAGCATGATATTCTCATTTCAGCCACGCCGCCTGCAGTTCCTGCCTTGCAGAAAAATCTTTCCCAGTGTACTTCTTTAAAATGCTGCAAAATAGTGGGACAGAAGATTTCGGTTTAGCGTTAACTTTAAACGGGCATAGGTACAGGCATGTGGGCATGTTTAGAGACAGTGTTTCACTGGTCTAGGGTAAAGGGTGAAGTGCCTGGGTTCCCGTGAATCACTACTGTATGGCCTCAAGATGATGTGTAGGCACAGCGGCAAATCTATCGGTGGCAATTCTCTCATATTGTCATTGCGATGGGAAGATTCCTTATTCGCTAGGAAATGTTTTACCGTGGAAGACGGGTCACCACAGAGCTGTCTCTTTTGTGTTGAGACAAACTTTGCTGAATTTACCTGCCAGCAGTTGCGTGTCCTCCCTTTCTTTTAAGGCCGATGGAGACGCACGAGTGTAAGGAGAACGGTGAATGGTGGCCATTCATAAGCCAGGATCATCAGAAACCGCAGAGTAAATTTTAGGAACTTAGACGTAGGACAGCGGAGAAACTTCACTCAGGGACTTCAGTGAACTCTCCTTACAATGCTGAGGCCTGACACGCCTATTTCCTGGGGGCAACCCGGTCCTGCCCTAGGTAGTTTTGTTGAGCGTGCCTCCCTCAGGTGGTGCCTTTTCTCTCCCAGCAATATTGCTCCGTGAAATTCTGCCGATGATCAAAACTGTTTGCCATGGCTTTGTCCTTTCACCTCATTGGCCTCATCTTTGAAGGACAAATGCTTTTCTACACGGGTGCTGCCTCCCTGAGCTTTCCTTTGTCTTGGCTCAATCGATGCAGATTCCTGTGCTGAATACGCCATGGACTAGCACAGGTGGGTTCTTGTCAGTATACCGGGCAAACGCAGCAATTTCGATTGTCAAGACCCACCTGGCTTGATCAAGGTTCTTTATTCCAGTGAAAACGATTTGTATCCAAATTCTAGAGGAGCACCAGTGTGCCTCTGGGAGCTACACGCGGGCCTGCTGAACAGAGGCTCCGGAGTTTTCATTTTCTGACTAAAATTCAACACGGAATTTCATGGATCTAAGGAAACCGTGAATTGTGGACGTACCAGATTCTCACATCTTCATTGTCTAATGGAAGCTGCAGTTTCCCAGTCTGATCCGGCTGCCACTTCATTTCTGGCAATGACCATTCAATTGTGGACGTTCAGCCTTCTTCGGGATTCTCTTATACCGGCATGTTCCCGCGCCACATAAAGACCACTCGGTGGAGGTTTCTGTGACTCAGGACAACTCTTTATTTCAGGCGTCTAGAACAAAGGGAATTCACAGAGGTTGATGATCACTTATTAAAGTCCCGTTTCTCTATGATGCCCACTGATGACACTTCTACATCTGAGGGCAAAGAGCTCGTGTAGCATGATATTCTCATTTCAGCCACGCCGCCTGCAGTTCCTGCCTTGCACAAAAATCTTTCCCAGTGTACTTCTTTAAAATGCTGCAAAAGAGTGGGACAGAAGATTTCGGTTTAGCGTTAACTTTAAACGGGCATAGGTACAGGCATGTGGGCATGTTTAGAGACAGTGTTTCACTGGTCTAGGGTAAAGGGTGAAGTGCCTGGGTTCCCGTGCTTCACTACTGTATGGCCTCAAGATGATGTGTAGGCACAGCGGCAAATCCATCGGTGGCAATTCTCTCATATTGTCATTGCGATGGGAAGATTCCTTATTCGCTAGGAAATGTTTTACCGTGGAAGACGGGTCACCACAGAGCTGTCTCTTTTGTGTTGAGACAAACTTTGCTGAATTTACCTGCCAGCAGTTGCGTGTCCTCCCTTTCTTTTAAGGCCGATGGAGACGCACGAGTGTAAGGAGAACGGTGAATGGTGGCCGTTCATAAGCCAGGATCATCAGAAACCGCAGAGTAAATTTTAGGAACGTAGACGTAGGACAGCGGAGAAAACTTCACTCAGGGACTTCAGTGAACTCTCCTTACAATGCTGAGGCCTGACACGCCTAGTGCCTGGGGGAAACCCGGCTCCTGCCCTAGGTAGTTTTGTTGAGCGTGCCTCCCTCAGGTGGTGCCTTTTCTCTCCCAGCAATATTGCTCCGTGAAATTCTGCCGATGATCAAAACTGTTTGCCATGGCTTTGTCCTTTCACTTCATTGGCCTCATCTTTGAAGGACAAATGCTTTTCTACACGGGTGCTGCCTCCCTGAGCTTTCCTTTGTCTTGGCTCAATCGATGCAGATTCCTGTGCTGAATACGCCATGGACTAGCACAGGTGGGTTCTTGTCAGTATACCGGGCAAACGCAGCAATTTCGATTGTCAAGACCCACCTGGCTTGATCAAGGTTCTTTATTCCAGTGAAAACGATTTGTATCCAAATTCTAGAGGAGCACCAGTGTGCCTCTGGGAGCTACACGCGGGCCTGCTGAACAGAGGCTCCGGAGTTTTCATTTTCTGACTAAAATTCAACACGGAATTTCATGGATCTAAGGAAACCGTGAATTGTGGACGTACCAGATTCTCACATCTTCATTGTCTAATGGAAGCTGCAGTTTCCCAGTCTGATCCGGCTGCCACTTCATTTCTGGCAATGACCATTCAATTGTGGACGTTCAGCCCTCTTCGGAATTCTCTTATACCGGCATGTTCCCATGCCACATAAAGACCACTCGGTGGAGGTTTCTGTGACTCAGGACAACTCTTTATTTCAGGCGTCTAGAACAAAGGGAATTCACAGAGGTTGATGATCACTTATTAAAGTCCCGTTTCTCTATGATGCCCACTGATGACACTTCTACATCTGAGGGCAAAGAGCTCGTGCAGCATGATATTCTCATTTCAGCCACGCCGCCTGCAGTTCCTGCCTTGCAGAAAAATCTTTCCCAGTGTACTTCTTTAAAATGCTGCAAAATAGTGGGACAGAAGATTTCGGTTTAGCGTTAACTTTAAACGGGCATAGGTACAGGCATGTGGGCATGTTTAGAGACAGTGTTTCACTGGTCTAGGGTAAAGGGTGAAGTGCCTGGGTTCCCGTGCTTCACTACTGTATGGCCTCAAGATGATGTGTAGGCACAGCGGCAAATCCATCGGTGGCAATTCTCTCATATTGTCATTGCGATGGGAAGATTCCTTATTCGCTAGGAAATGTTTTACCGTGGAAGACGGGTCACCACAGAGCTGTCTCTTTTGTGTTGAGACAAACTTTGCTGAATTTACCTGCCAGCAGTTGCGTGTCCTCCCTTCTTTTAAGGCCGATGGAGACGCACGAGTGTAAGGAGAACGGTGAATGGTGGCCGTTCATAAGCCAGGACCATCAGAAACCGCAGAGTAAATTTTAGGAACGTAGACGTAGGACAGCGGAGAAAACTTCACTCAGGGACTTCAGTGAACACTCCTTACAATGCTGAGGCCTGACACGCCTAGTGCCTGGGGGAAACCCGGCTCCTGCCCTAGGTAGTTTTGTTGAGCGTGCCTCCCTCAGGTGGTGCCTTTTCTCTCCCAGCAATATTGCTCCGTGAAATTCTACCGATGATCAAAACTGTTTGCCATGGCTTTGTCCTTTCACCTCATTGGCCTCATCTTTGAAGGACAAATGCTTTTCTACACGGGTGCTGCCTCCCTGAGCTTTCCTTTGTCTTGGCTCAATCGATGCAGATTCCTGTGCTGAATACGCCATGGACTAGCACAGGTGGGTTCTTGTCAGTATACCGGGCAAACGCAGCAATTTCGATTGTCAAGACCCACCTGGCTTGATCAAGGTTCTTTATTCCAGTGAAAACGATTTTTATCCAAATTCTAGAGGAGCACAAGTGTGCCTCTGGGAGCTACACACGGGCCTGCTGAACAGAGGCTCCGGAGTTTTCATTTTCTGACTAAAATTCAACACGGAATTTCATGGATCTAAGGAAACCGTGAATTGTGGACGTACCAGATTCTCACATCTTCATTGTCTACTGGAAGCTGCAGTTTCCCAGTCTGATCCGGCTGCCACTTCATTTCTGGCAATGACCATTCAATTGTGGACGTTCAGCCTTCTTCGGAATTCTCTTATACCAGCATGTTCCCGCGCCACATAAAGACCTCTCGGTGGAGGTTTCTGTGACTCAGGACAACTCTTTATTTCAGGCGTCTAGAACAAAGGGAATTCACAGAGGTTGATGATCACTTATTAAAGTCCCGTTTCTCTATGATGCCCACCGATGACACTTCTACATCTGAGGGCAAAGAGCTCGTGCAGCATGATATTCTCATTTCAGCCACGCCGCCTGCAGTTCCTGCCTTGCAGAAAAATCTTTCCCAGTGTACTTCTTTAAAATGCTGCAAAATAGTGGGACAGAAGATTTCGGTTTAGCGTTAACTTTAAACGGGCATAGGTACAGGCATGTGGGCATGTTTAGAGACAGTGTTTCACTGGTCTAGGGTAAAGGGTGAAGTGCCTGGGTTCCCGTGATTCACTACTGTATGGCCTCAAGATGATGTGTAGGCACAGCGGCAAATCCATCGGTGGCAATTCTCTCATATTGTCATTGCGATGGGAAGATTCCTTATTCGCTAGGAAATGTTTTACTGTGGAAGACGGGTCACCACAGAGCTGTCTCTTTTGTGTTGAGACAAACTTTGCTGAATTTACCTGCCAGCAGTTGCGTGTCCTCCCTTTCTTTTAAGGCCGATGGAGACGCACGAGTGTAAGGAGAACGGTGAATGGTGGCCGTTCATAAGCCAGGATCATCAGAAACCGCAGAGTAAATTTTAGGAACGTAGACGTAGGACAGCGGAGTAAACTTCACTAAGGGACTTCAGTGAACTCTCCTTACAATGCTGAGGCCTGACACGCCTAGTGCCTGGGGGCAACCCGGCTCCTGCCCTAGGTAGTTTTGTTGAGCGTGCCTCCCTCAGGTGGTGCCTTTTCTCTCCCAGCAATATTGCTCCGTGAAATTCTGCCGATGATCAAAACTGTTTGCCATGGCTTTCTCCTTTCACCTCATTGGCCTCAGCTTTCAAGGACAAATGCTTTTCTACACGGGTGCTGCCTCCCTGAGCTTTCCTTTGTCTTGGCTCAATCGATGCAGATTCCTGTGCTGAATACGCCATGGACTAGCACAGGTGGGTTCTTGTCAGTATACCGGGCAAACGCAGCAATTTCGATTGTCAAGACCCACCTGGCTTGATCAAGGTTCTTTATTCCAGTGAAAACGATTTGTATCCAAATTCTAGAGGAGCACCAGTGTGCCTCTGGGAGCTACACGCGGGCCTGCTGAACAGAGGCTCCGGAGTTTTCATTTTCTGACTAAAATTCAACACGGAATTTCATGGATCTAAGGAAACCGTGAATTGTGGACGTACCAGATTCTCACATCTTCATTGTCTAATGGAAGCTGCAGTTTCCCAGTCTGATCCGGCTGCCACTTCCTTTCTGGCAATGACCATTCAATTGTGGACGTTCAGCCCTCTTCGGGATTCTCTTATACCGGCATGTTCCCGCGCCACATAAAGACCACTCGGTGGAGGTTTCTGTGACTCAGGACAACTCTTTATTTCAGGCGTCTAGAACAAAGGGAATTCACAGAGGTTGATGATCACTTATTAAAGTCCCGTTTCTCTATGACGCCCACTGATGACACTTCTACATCTGAGGGCAAAGAGCTCGTGCAGCATGATATTCTCATTTCAGCCACGCCGCCTGCAGTTCCTGACTTGCAGAAAAATCTTTCCCAGTGTACTTCTTTAAAATGCTGCAAAATAGTGGGACAGAAGATTTCGGTTTAGCGTTAACTTTAAACGGGCATAGGTACAGGCATGTGGGCATGTTTAGAGACAGTGTTTCACTGGTCTAGGGTAAAGGGTGAAGTGCCTGGGTTCCCGTGCTTCACTACTGTATGGCCTCAAGATGATGTGTAGGCACAGCGGCAAATCCATCGGTGGCAATTCTCTCATATTGTCATTGCGATGGGAAGATTCCTTATTCGCTAGGTGTTTTACCGTGGAAGACTGGTCACCACAGAGCTGTCTCTTTTGTGTTGAGACAAACTTTGCTGAATTTACCTGCCAGCAGTTGCGTGTCCTCCATTTCTTTTAAGGCCGATGGAGACGCACGAGTGTAAGGAGAACGGTGAATGGTGGCCGTTCATAAGCCAGGACCATCAGAAACCGCAGAGTAAATTTTAGGAACGTAGACGTAGGACAGCGGAGAAAACTTCACTCAGGGACTTCAGTGAACACTCCTTACAATGCTGAGGCCTGACACGCCTAGTGCCTGGGGGAAACCCGGCTCCTGCCCTAGGTAGTTTTGTTGAGCGTGCCTCCCTCAGGTGGTGCCTTTTCTCTCCCAGCAATATTGCTCCGTGAAATTCTACCGATGATCAAAACTGTTTGCCATGGCTTTGTCCTTTCACCTCATTGGCCTCATCTTTGAAGGACAAATGCTTTTCTACACGGGTGCTGCCTCCCTGAGCTTTCCTTTGTCTTGGCTCAATCGATGCAGATTCCTGTGCTGAATACGCCATGGACTAGCACAGGTGGGTTCTTGTCAGTATACCGGGCAAACGCAGCAATTTCGATTGTCAAGACCCACCTGGCTTGATCAAGGTTCTTTATTCCAGTGAAAACGATTTTTATCCAAATTCTAGAGGAGCACAAGTGTGCCTCTGGGAGCTACACACGGGCCTGCTGAACAGAGGCTCCGGAGTTTTCATTTTCTGACTAAAATTCAACACGGAATTTCATGGATCTAAGGAAACCGTGAATTGTGGACGTACCAGATTCTCACATCTTCATTGTCTACTGGAAGCTGCAGTTTCCCAGTCTGATCCGGCTGCCACTTCATTTCTGGCAATGACCATTCAATTGTGGACGTTCAGCCTTCTTCGGAATTCTCTTATACCAGCATGTTCCCGCGCCACATAAAGACCTCTCGGTGGAGGTTTCTGTGACTCAGGACAACTCTTTATTTCAGGCGTCTAGAACAAAGGGAATTCACAGAGGTTGATGATCACTTATTAAAGTCCCGTTTCTCTATGATGCCCACCGATGACACTTCTACATCTGAGGGCAAAGAGCTCGTGCAGCATGATATTCTCATTTCAGCCACGCCGCCTGCAGTTCCTGCCTTGCAGAAAAATCTTTCCCAGTGTACTTCTTTAAAATGCTGCAAAATAGTGGGACAGAAGATTTCGGTTTAGCGTTAACTTTAAACGGGCATAGGTACAGGCATGTGGGCATGTTTAGAGACAGTGTTTCACTGGTCTAGGGTAAAGGGTGAAGTGCCTGGGTTCCCGTGATTCACTACTGTATGGCCTCAAGATGATGTGTAGGCACAGCGGCAAATCCATCGGTGGCAATTCTCTCATATTGTCATTGCGATGGGAAGATTCCTTATTCGCTAGGAAATGTTTTACTGTGGAAGACGGGTCACCACAGAGCTGTCTCTTTTGTGTTGAGACAAACTTTGCTGAATTTACCTGCCAGCAGTTGCGTGTCCTCCCTTTCTTTTAAGGCCGATGGAGACGCACGAGTGTAAGGAGAACGGTGAATGGTGGCCGTTCATAAGCCAGGATCATCAGAAACCGCAGAGTAAATTTTAGGAACGTAGACGTAGGACAGCGGAGTAAACTTCACTAAGGGACTTCAGTGAACTCTCCTTACAATGCTGAGGCCTGACACGCCTAGTGCCTGGGGGAAACCCGGCTCCTGCCCTAGGTAGTTTTGTTGAGCGTGCCTCCCTCAGGTGGTGCCTTTTCTCTCCCAGCAATATTGCTCCGTGAAATTCTGCCGATGATCAAAACTGTTTGCCATGGCTTTGTCCTTTCACCTCATTGGCCTCATCTTTGAAGGACAAATGCTTTTCTACACGGGTGCTGCCTCCCTGAGCTTTCCTTTGTCTTGGCTCAATCGATGCAGATTCCTGTGCTGAATACGCCATGGACTAGCACAGGTGGGTTCTTGTCAGTATACCGGGCAAACGCAGCAATTTCGATTGTCAAGACCCACCTGGCTTGATCAAGGTTCTTTATTCCAGTGAAAACGATTTGTATCCAAATTCTAGAGGAGCACCAGTGTGCCTCTGGGAGCTACACGCGGGCCTGCTGAACAGTGGCTCCGGAGTTTTCATTTTCTGACTAAAATTCAACACGGAATTTCATGGATCTAAGGAAACCATGAATTGTGGACGTACCAGATTCTCACATCTTCATTGTCTAATGGAAGCTGCAGTTTCCCAGTCTGATCCGGCTGTCACTTCCTTTCTGGCAATGACCATTCAATTGTGGACGTTCAGCCCTCTTCGGGATTCTCTTATACCGGCATGTTCCCGCGCCACATAAAGACCACTCGGTGGAGGTTTATGTGACTCAGGACAACTCTTTATTTCAGGCGTCTAGAACAAAGGGAATTCACAGAGGTTGATGATCACTTATTAAAGTCCCGTTTCTCTATGATGCCCACTGATGACACTTCTACATCTGAGGGCAAAGAGCTCGTGCAGCATGATATTCTCATTTCAGCCACGCCGCCTGCAGTTCCTGACTTGCAGAAAAATCTTTCCCAGTGTACTTCTTTAAAATGCTGCAAAATAGTGGGACAGAAGATTTCGGTTTAGCGTTAACTTTAAACGGGCATAGGTACAGGCATGTGGGCATGTTTAGAGACAGTGTTTCACTGGTCTAGGGTAAAGGGTGAAGTGCCTGGGTTCCCGTGCTTCACTACTGTATGGCCTCAAGATGATGTGTAGGCACAGCGGCAAATCCATTGGTGGCAATTCTCTCATATTGTCATTGCGATGGGAAGATTCCTTATTCGCTAGGTGTTTTACCGTGGAAGACGGGTCACCACAGAGCTGTCTCTTTTGTGTTGAGACAAACTTTGCTGAATTTACCTGCCAGCAGTTGCGTGTCCTCCCTTTCTTTTAAGGCCGATGGAGACGCACGAGTGTAAGGAGAACGGTGAATGGTGGCCGTTCATAAGCCAGGACCATCAGAAACCGCAGAGTAAATTTTAGGAACGTAGACGTAGGACAGCGGAGAAAACTTCACTCAGGGACTTCAGTGAACACTCCTTACAATGCTGAGGCCTGACACGCCTATTTCCTGGGGGCAACCCGGCTCCTGCCCTAGGTAGTTTTGTTGAGCGTGCCTCCCTCAGGTGGTGCCTTTTCTCTCCCAGCAATATTGCTCCGTGAAATTCTACCGATGATCAAAACTGTTTGCCATGGCTTTGTCCTTTCACCTCATTGGCCTCATCTTTGAAGGACAAATGCTTTTCTACACGGGTGCTGCCTCCCTGAGCTTTCCTTTGTCTTGGCTCAATCGATGCAGATTCCTGTGCTGAATACGCCATGGACTAGCACAGGTGGGTTCTTGTCAGTATACCGGGCAAACGCAGCAATTTCGATTGTCAAGACCCACCTGGCTTGATCAAGGTTCTTTATTCCAATGAAAACGATTTTTATCCAAATTCTAGAGGAGCACAAGTGTGCCTCTGGGAGCTACACACGGGCCTGCTGAACAGAGGCTCCGGAGTTTTCATTTTCTGACTAAAATTCAACACGGAATTTCATGGATCTAAGGAAACCGTGAATTGTGGACGTACCAGATTCTCACATCTTCATTGTCTAATGGAAGCTGCAGTTTCCCAGTCTGATCCGGCTGCCACTTCATTTCTGGCAATGACCATTCAATTGTGGACGTTCAGCCTTCTTCGGAATTCTCTTATACCGGCATGTTCCCGCGCCACATAAAGACCACTCGGTGGAGGTTTCTGTGACTTAGGACAACTCTTTATTTCAGGCGTCTAGAACAAAGGGAATTCACAGAGGTTGATGATCACTTATTAAAGTCCCGTTTCTCTATGATGCCCACTGATGACACTTCTACATCTGAGGGCAAAGAGCTCGTGCAGCATGATATTCTCATTTCAGCCACGCCGCCTGCAGTTCCTGCCTTGCAGAAAAATCTTTCCCAGTGTACTTCTTTAAAATGCTGCAAAATAGTGGGACAGAAGATTTCGGTTTAGCGTTAACTTTAAACGGGCATAGGTACAGGCATGTGGGCATGTTTAGAGACAGTGTTTCACTGGTCTAGGGTAAAGGGTGAAGTGCCTGGGTTCCCGTGCTTCACTACTGTATGGCCTCAAGATTATGTGTAGGCACAGCGGCAAATCCATCGGTGGCAATTCTCTCATATTGTCATTGCGATGGGAAGATTCCTTATTCGCTAGGAAATGTTTTACCGTGGAAGACGGGTCACCACAGAGCTGTGTCTTTTGTGTTGAGACAAACTTTGCTGAATTTACCTGCCAGCAGTTGCGTGTCCTCCCTTTCTTTTAAGGCCGATGGAGACGCACGAGTGTAAGGAGAACGGTGAATGGTGGCCGTTCATAAGCCAGGATCATCAGAAACCACAGAGTAAATTTTAGGAACGTAGACGTAGGACAGCGGAGAAAACTTCACTCAGGGACTTCAGTGAACTCTCCTTACAATGCTGAGGCCTGACACGCCTAGTGCCTGGGGGAAACCCGGCTCCTGCCCTAGGTAGTTTTGTTGAGCGTGCCTCCCTCAGGTGGTGCCTTTTCTCTCCCAGCAATATTGCTCCGTGAAATTCTGCCGATGATCAAAACTGTTTGCCATGGCTTTGTCCTTTCACCTCATTGGCCTCATCTTTGAAGGACAAATGCTTTTCTACACGGGTGCTGCCTCCCTGAGCTTTCCTTTGTCTTGGCTCAATCGATGCAGATTCCTGTGCTGAATACGCCATGGACTAGCACAGGTGGGTTCTTGTCAGTATACCGGGCAAACGCAGCAATTTCGATTGTCAAGACCCACCTGGCTTGATCAAGGTTCTTTATTCCAGTGAAAACGATTTGTATCCAAATTCTAGAGGAGCACCAGTGTGCCTCTGGGAGCTACACGCGGGCCTGCTGAACAGAGGCTCCGGAGTTTTCATTTTCTGACTAAAATTCAACACGGAATTTCATGGATCTAAGGAAACCGTGAATTGTGGACGTACCAGATTCTCACATCTTCATTGTCTACTGGAAGCTGCAGTTTCCCAGTCTGATCCGGCTGCCACTTCCTTTCTGGCAATGACCATTCAATTGTGGACGTTCAGCCCTCTTCGGAATTCTCTTATACCGGCATGTTCCCGCGCCACATAAAGACCACTCGGTGGAGGTTTCTGTGACTCAGGACAACTCTTTATTTCAGGCGTCTAGAACAAAGGGAATTCACAGAGGTTGATGATCACTTATTAAAGTCCCGTTTCTCTATGATGCCCACTGATGACACTTCTACATCTGAGGGCAAAGAGCTCGTGCAGCATGATATTCTCATTTCAGCCACGCCGCCTGCAGTTCCTGCCTTGCAGAAAAATCTTTCCCAGTGTACTTCTTTAAAATGCTGCAAAATAGTGGGACAGAAGATTTCGGTTTAGCGTTAACTTTAAACGGGCATAGGTACAGGCATGTGGGCATGTTTAGAGACAGTGTTTCACTGGTCTAGGGTAAAGGATGAAGCGCCTGGGTTCCCGTGCTTCACTACTGTATGGCCTCAAGATGATGTGTAGGCACAGCGGCAAATCCATCGGTGGCAATTCTCTCATATTGTCATTGCGATGGGAAGATTCCTTATTCGCTAGGAAATGTTTTACCGTGGAAGACGGGTCACCACAGAGCTGTCTCTTTTGTGTTGAGACAAACTTTGCTGAATTTACCTGCCAGCAGTTGCGTGTCCTCCCTTTCTTTTAAGGCCGATGGAGACGCACGAGTGTAAGGAGAACGGTGAATGGTGGCCGTTCATAAGCCAGGATCATCAGAAACCGCAGAGTAAATTTTAGGAACGTAGACGTAGGACAGCGGAGAAAACTTCACTCAGGGACTTCAGTGAACTCTCCTTACAATGCTGAGGCCTGACACGCCTAGTGCCTGGGGGAAACCCGGCTCCTGCCCTAGGTAGTTTTGTTGAGCGTGCCTCCCTCAGGTGGTGCCTTTTCTCTCCCAGCAATATTGCTCCGTGAAATTCTGCCGATGATCAAAACTGTTTGCCATGGCTTTGTCCTTTCACCTCATTGGCCTCATCTTTGAAGGACAAATGCTTTTCTACACGGGTGCTGCCTCCCTGAGCTTTCCTTTGTCTTGGCTCAATCGATGCAGATTCCTGTGCTGAATACGCCATGGACTAGCACAGGTGGGTTCTTGTCAGTATACCGGGCAAACGCAGCAATTTCGATTGTCAAGACCCACCTGGCTTGATCAAGGTTCTTTATTCCAGTGAAAACGATTTGTATCCAAATTCTAGAGGAGCACCAGTGTGCCTCTGGGAGCTACACGCGGGCCTGCTGAACAGAGGCTCCGGAGTTTTCATTTTCTGACTAAAATTCAACACGGAATTTCATGGATCTAAGGAAACCGTGAATTGTGGACGTACCAGATTCTCACATCTTCATTGTCTACTGGAAGCTGCAGTTTCCCAGTCTGATCCGGCTGCCACTTCCTTTCTGGCAATGACCATTCAATTGTGGACGTTCAGCCCTCTTCGGAATTCTCTTATACCGGCATGTTCCCGCGCCACATAAAGACCACTCGGTGGAGGTTTCTGTGACTCAGGACAACTCTTTATTTCAGGCGTCTAGAACAAAGGGAATTCACAGAGGTTGATGATCACTTATTAAAGTCCCGTTTCTCTATGATGCCCACTGATGACACTTCTACATCTGAGGGCAAAGAGCTCGTGCAGCATGATATTCTCATTTCAGCCACGCCGCCTGCAGTTCCTGCCTTGCAGAAAAATCTTTCCCAGTGTACTTCTTTAAAATGCTGCAAAATAGTGGGACAGAAGATTTCGGTTTAGCGTTAACTTTAAACGGGCATAGGTACAGGCATGTGGGCATGTTTAGAGACAGTGTTTCACTGGTCTAGGGTAAAGGATGAAGCGCCTGGGTTCCCGTGCTTCACTACTGTATGGCCTCAAGATGATGTGTAGGCACAGCGGCAAATCCATCGGTGGCAATTCTCTCATATTGTCATTGCGATGGGAAGATTCCTTATTCGCTAGGAAATGTTTTACCGTGGAAGACGGGTCACCACAGAGCTGTCTCTTTTGTGTTGAGACAAACTTTGCTGAATTTACCTGCCAGCAGTTGCGTGTCCTCCCTTTCTTTTAAGGCCGATGGAGACGCACGAGTGTAAGGAGAACGGTGAATGGTGGCCGTTCATAAGCCAGGATCATCAGAAACCGCAGAGTAAATTTTAGGAACGTAGACGTAGGACAGCGGAGAAAACTTCACTCAGGGACTTCAGTGAACTCTCCTTACAATGCTGAGGCCTGACACGCCTAGTGCCTGGGGGAAACCCGGCTCCTGCCCTAGGTAGTTTTGTTGAGCGTGCCTCCCTCAGGTGGTGCCTTTTCTCTCCCAGCAATATTGCTCCGTGAAATTCTGCTGATGATCAAAACTGTTTGCCATGGCTTTGTCCTTTCACCTCATTGGCCTCATCTTTGAAGGACAAATGCTTTTCTACACAGGTGCTGCCTCCCTGAGCTTTCCTTTGTCTTGGCTCAATCGATGCAGATTCCTGTGCTGAATACGCCATGGACTAGCACAGGTGGGTTCTTGTCAGTATACCGGGCAAACGCAGCAATTTCGATTGTCAAGACCCACCTGGCTTGATCAAGGTTCTTTATTCCAGTGAAAACGATTTTTATCCAAATTCTAGAGGAGCACCAGTGTGCCTCTGGGAGCTACACGCGGGCCTGCTGAACAGAGGCTCCGGAGTTTTCATTTTCTGACTAAAATTCAACACGGAATTTCATGGATCTAAGGAAACCGTGAATTGTGGACATACCAGATTCTCACATCTTCATTGTCTAATGGAAGCTGCAGTTTCCCAGTCTGATCCGGCTGCCACTTCATTTCTGGCAATGACCATTCAATTGTGGACGTTCAGCCTTCTTCGGGATTCTCTTATACCGGCATGTTCCCGCGCCACATAAAGACCACTCGGTGGAGGTTTCTGTGACTCAGGACAACTCTTTATTTCAGGCGTCTAGAACAAAGGGAATTCACAGAGGTTGATGATCACTTATTAAAGTCCCGTTTCTCTATGACGCCCACTGATGACACTTCTACATCTGAGGGCAAAGAGCTCGTGCAGCATGATATTCTCATTTCAGCCACGCCGCCTGCAGTTCCTGCCTTGCAGAAAAATCTTTCCCAGTGTACTTCTTTAAAATGCTGCAAAATAGTGGGACAGAAGATTTCGGTTTAGCGTTAACTTTAAACGGGCATAGGTACAGGCATGTGGGCATGTTTAGAGACAGTGTTTCACTGGTCTAGGGTAAAGGGTGAAGTGCCTGGGTTCCCGTGCTTCACTACTGTATGGCCTCAAGATGATGTGTAGGCACAGCGGCAAATCCATCGGTGGCAATTCTCTCATATTGTCATTGCGATGGGAAGATTCCTTATTCGCTAGGAAATGTTTTACCGTGGAAGACGGGTCACCACAGAGCTGTCTCTTTTGTGTTGAGACAAACTTTGCTGAATTTACCTGCCAGCAGTTGCGTGTCCTCCCTTTTTTAAGGCCGATGGAGACGCACGAGTGTAAGGAGAACGGTGAATGGTGGCCGTTCATAAGCCAGGATCATCAGAAACCGCAGAGTAAATTTTAGGAACGTAGACGTAGGACAGCGGAGAAAACTTCACTCAGGGACTTCAGTGAACACTCCTTACAATGCTGAGGCCTGACACGCCTAGTGCCTGGGGGCAACCCAGCTCCTGCCCTAGGTAGTTTTGTTGAGCGTGCCTCCCTCAGGTGGTGCCTTTTCTCTCCCAGCAATATTGCTCCGTGAAATTCTGCCTATGATCAAAACTGTTTGCCATGGCTTTGTCCTTTCACCTCATTGGCCTCATCTTTGAAGGACAAATGCTTTTCTACACGGGTGCTGCCTCCCTGAGCTTTCCTTTGTCTTGGCTCAATCGATGCAGATTCCTGTGCTGAATACGCCATGGACTAGCACAGGTGGGTTCTTGTCAGTATACCGGGCAAACGCAGCAATTTCGATTGTCAAGACCCACCTGGCTTGATCAAGGTTCTTTATTCCAGTGAAAACGATTTGTATCCAAATTCTAGAGGAGCACCAGTGTGCCTCTGGGAGCTACACGCGGGCCTGCTGAACAGAGGCTCCGGAGTTTTCATTTTCTGACTAAAATTCAACACGGAATTTCATGGATCTAAGGAAACCGTGAATTGTGGACGTACCAGATTCTCACATCTTCATTGTCTACTGGAAGCTGCAGTTTCCCAGTCTGATCCGGCTGCCACTTCATTTCTGGCAATGACCATTCAATTGTGGACGTTCAGCCCTCTTCGGGATTCTCTTATACCGGCATGTTCCCGCGCCACATAAAGACCACTCGGTGGAGGTTTCTGTGACTCAGGACAACTCTTTATTTCAGGCGTCTAGAACAAAGGGAATTCACAGAGGTTGATGATCACTTATTAAAGTCCCGTTTCTCTATGATGCCCACTGATGACACTTCTACATCTGAGGGCAAAGAGCTCGTGCAGCATGATATTCTCATTTCAGCCACGCCGCCTGCAGTTCCTGCCTTGCAGAAAAATCTTTCCCAGTGTACTTCTTTAAAATGCTGCAAAATAGTGGGACAGAAGATTTCGGTTTAGCGTTAACTTTAAACGGGCATAGGTACAGGCATGTGGGCATGTTTAGAGACAGTGTTTCACTGGTCTAGGGTAAAGGGTGAAGTGCCTGGGTTCCCGTGCTTCACTACTGTATGGCCTCAAGATGATGTATAGGCACAGCGGCAAATCCATCGGTGGCAATTCTCTCATATTGTCATTGCGATGGGAAGATTCCTTATTCGCTAGGAAATGTTTTACCGTGGAAGACGGGTCACCACAGAGCTGTCTCTTTTGTGTTGAGACAAACTTTGCTGAATTTACCTGCCAGCAGTTGCGTGTCCTCCCTTTCTTTTAAGGCCGATGGAGACGCATGAGTGTAAGGAGAACGGTGAATGGTGGCCGTTCATAAGCCAGGATCATCAGAAACCGCAGAGTAAATTTTAGGAACGTAGACGTAGGACAGCGGAGAAAACTTCACTCAGGGACTTCAGTGAACTCTCATTACAATGCTGAGGCCTGACACGCCTAGTGCCTGGGGGAAACCCGGCTCCTGCCCTAGGTAGTTTTGTTGAGCGTGCCTCCCTCAGGTGGTGCCTTTTCTCTCCCAGCAATATTGCTCCGTGAAATTCTGCCGATGATCAAAACTGTTTGCCATGGCTTTGTCCTTTCACCTCATTGGCCTCATCTTTGAAGGACAAATGCTTTTCTACACGGGTGCTGCCTCCCTGAGCTTTCCTTTGTCTTGGCTCAATCGATGCAGATTCCTGTGCTGAATACGCCATGGACTAGCACAGGTGGGTTCTTGTCAGTATACCGGGCAAACGCAGCAATTTCGATTGTCAAGACCCACCTGGCTTGATCAAGGTTCTTTATTCCAGTGAAAACGATTTGTATCCAAATTCTAGAGGAGCACCAGTGTGCCTCTGGGAGCTACACGCGGGCCTGCTGAACAGAGGCTCCGGAGTTTTCATTTTTTGACTAAAATTCAACACGTAATTTCATGGATCTAAGGAAACCGTGAATTGTGGACATACCAGATTCTCACATCTTCATTGTCTAATGGAAGCTGCATTTTCCCAGTCTGATCCGGCTGCCACTTCATTTCTGGCAATGACCATTCAATTGTGGACGTTCAGCCTTCTTCGGGATTCTCTTATACCGGCATGTTCCCGCGCCACATAAAGACCACTCGGTGGAGGTTTCTGTGACTCAGGACAACTCTTTATTTCAGGCGTCTAGAACAAAGGGAATTCACAGAGGTTGATGATCACTTATTAAAGTCCCGTTTCTCTATGACGCCCACTGATGACACTTCTACATCTGAGGGCAAAGAGCTCGTGCAGCATGATATTCTCATTTCAGCCACGCCGCCTGCAGTTCCTGCCTTGCACAAAAATCTTTCCCAGTGTACTTCTTTAAAATGCTGCAAAATAGTGGGACAGAAGATTTCGGTTTAGCGTTAACTTTAAACGGGCATAGGTACAGGCATGTGGGCATGTTTAGAGACAGTGTTTCACTGGTCTAGGGTAAAGGGTGAAGTGCCTGGGTTCCCGTGCTTCACTACTGTATGGCCTCAAGATGATGTGTAGGCACAGCGGCAAATCCATCGGTGGCAATTCTCTCATATTGTCATTGCGATGGGAAGATTCCTTATTCGCTAGGAAATGTTTTACCGTGGAAGACGGGTCACCACAGAGCTGTCTCTTTTGTGTTGAGACAAACTTTGCTGAATTTACCTGCCAGCAGTTGCGTGTCCTCCCTTTTTTAAGGCCGATGGAGACGCACGAGTGTAAGGAGAACGGTGAATGGTGGCCGTTCATAAGCCAGGATCATCAGAAACCGCAGAGTAAATTTTAGGAACGTAGACGTAGGACAGCGGAGAAAACTTCACTCAGGGACTTCAGTGAACACTCCTTACAATGCTGAGGCCTGACACGCCTAGTGCCTGGGGGCAACCCAGCTCCTGCCCTAGGTAGTTTTGTTGAGCGTGCCTCCCTCAGGTGGTGCCTTTTCTCTCCCAGCAATATTGCTCCGTGAAATTCTGCCGATGATCAAAACTGTTTGCCATGGCTTTGTCCTTTCACCTCATTGGCCTCATCTTTGAAGGACAAATGCTTTTCTACACGGGTGCTGCCTCCCTGAGCTTTCCTTTGTCTTGGCTCAATCGATGCAGATTCCTGTGCTGAATACGCCATGGACTAGCACAGGTGGGTTCTTGTCAGTATACCGGGCAAACGCAGCAATTTCGATTGTCAAGACCCACCTGGCTTGATCAAGGTTCTTTATTCCAGTGAAAACGATTTGTATCCAAATTCTAGAGGAGCACCAGTGTGCCTCTGGGAGCTACACGCGGGCCTGCTGAACAGAGGCTCCGGAGTTTTCATTTTCTGACTAAAATTCAACACGGAATTTCATGGATCTAAGGAAACCGTGAATTGTGGACGTACCAGATTCTCACATCTTCATTGTCTACTGGAAGCTGCAGTTTCCCAGTCTGATCCGGCTGCCACTTCATTTCTGGCAATGACCATTCAATTGTGGACGTTCAGCCCTCTTCGGGATTCTCTTATACCGGCATGTTCCCGCGCCACATAAAGACCACTCGGTGGAGGTTTCTGTGACTCAGGACAACTCTTTATTTCAGGCGTCTAGAACAAAGGGAATTCACAGAGGTTGATGATCACTTATTAAAGTCCCGTTTCTCTATGATGCCCACTGATGACACTTCTACATCTGAGGGCAAAGAGCTCGTGCAGCATGATATTCTCATTTCAGCCACGCCGCCTGCAGTTCCTGCCTTGCAGAAAAATCTTTCCCAGTGTACTTCTTTAAAATGCTGCAAAATAGTGGGACAGAAGATTTCGGTTTAGCGTTAACTTTAAACGGGCATAGGTACAGGCATGTGGGCATGTTTAGAGACAGTGTTTCACTGGTCTAGGGTAAAGGGTGAAGTGCCTGGGTTCCCGTGCTTCACTACTGTATGGCCTCAAGATGATGTATAGGCACAGCGGCAAATCCATCGGTGGCAATTCTCTCATATTGTCATTGCGATGGGAAGATTCCTTATTCGCTAGGAAATGTTTTACCGTGGAAGACGGGTCACCACAGAGCTGTCTCTTTTGTGTTGAGACAAACTTTGCTGAATTTACCTGCCAGCAGTTGCGTGTCCTCCCTTTCTTTTAAGGCCGATGGAGACGCATGAGTGTAAGGAGAACGGTGAATGGTGGCCGTTCATAAGCCAGGATCATCAGAAACCGCAGAGTAAATTTTAGGAACGTAGACGTAGGACAGCGGAGAAAACTTCACTCAGGGACTTCAGTGAACTCTCATTACAATGCTGAGGCCTGACACGCCTAGTGCCTGGGGGAAACCCGGCTCCTGCCCTAGGTAGTTTTGTTGAGCGTGCCTCCCTCAGGTGGTGCCTTTTCTCTCCCAGCAATATTGCTCCGTGAAATTCTGCCGATGATCAAAACTGTTTGCCATGGCTTTGTCCTTTCACCTCATTGGCCTCATCTTTGAAGGACAAATGCTTTTCTACACGGGTGCTGCCTCCCTGAGCTTTCCTTTGTCTTGGCTCAATCGATGCAGATTCCTGTGCTGAATACGCCATGGACTAGCACAGGTGGGTTCTTGTCAGTATACCGGGCAAACGCAGCAATTTCGATTGTCAAGACCCACCTGGCTTGATCAAGGTTCTTTATTCCAGTGAAAACGATTTGTATCCAAATTCTAGAGGAGCACCAGTGTGCCTCTGGGAGCTACACGCGGGCCTGCTGAACAGAGGCTCCGGAGTTTTCATTTTCTGACTAAAATTCAACACGTAATTTCATGGATCTAAGGAAACCGTGAATTGTGGACATACCAGATTCTCACATCTTCATTGTCTAATGGAAGCTGCATTTTCCCAGTCTGATCCGGCTGCCACTTCATTTCTGGCAATGACCATTCAATTGTGGACGTTCAGCCTTCTTCGGGATTCTCTTATACCGGCATGTTCCCGCGCCACATAAAGACCACTCGGTGGAGGTTTCTGTGACTCAGGACAACTCTTTATTTCAGGCGTCTAGAACAAAGGGAATTCACAGAGGTTGATGATCACTTATTAAAGTCCCGTTTCTCTATGACGCCCACTGATGACACTTCTACATCTGAGGGCAAAGAGCTCGTGCAGCATGATATTCTCATTTCAGCCACGCCGCCTGCAGTTCCTGCCTTGCACAAAAATCTTTCCCAGTGTACTTCTTTAAAATGCTGCAAAATAGTGGGACAGAAGATTTCGGTTTAGCGTTAACTTTAAACGGGCATAGGTACAGGCATGTGGGCATGTTTAGAGACAGTGTTTCACTGGTCTAGGGTAAAGGGTGAAGTGCCTGGGTTCCCGTGCTTCACTACTGTATGGCCTCAAGATGATGTGTAGGCACAGCGGCAAATCCATCGGTGGCAATTCTCTCATATTGTCATTGCGATGGGAAGATTCCTTATTCGCTAGGAAATGTTTTACCGTGGAAGACGGGTCACCACAGAGCTGTCTCTTTTGTGTTGAGACAAACTTTGCTGAATTTACCTGCCAGCAGTTGCGTGTCCTCCCTTTCTTTTAAGGCCGATGGAGACGCACGAGTGTAAGGAGAACGGTGAATGGTGGCCGTTCATAAGCCAGGATCATCAGAAACCGCAGAGTAAATTTTAGGAACGTAGACGTAGGACAGCGGAGAAAACTTCACTCAGGGACTTCAGTGAACACTCCTTACAATGCTGAGGCCTGACACGCCTAGTGCCTGGGGGCAACCCAGCTCCTGCCCTAGGTAGTTTTGTTGAGCGTGCCTCCCTCAGGTGGTGCCTTTTCTCTCCCAGCAATATTGCTCCGTGAAATTCTGCCGATGATCAAAACTGTTTGCCATGGCTTTGTCCTTTCACCTCATTGGCCTCATCTTTGAAGGACAAATGCTTTTCTACACGGGTGCTGCCTCCCTGAGCTTTCCTTTGTCTTGGCTCAATCGATGCAGATTCCTGTGCTGAATACGCCATGGACTAGCACAGGTGGGTTCTTGTCAGTATACCGGGCAAACACAGCAATTTCGATTGTCAAGACCCACCTGGCTTGATCAAGGTTCTTTATTCCAGTGAAAACGATTTGTATCCAAATTCTAGAGGAGCACCAGTGTGCCTCTGGGAGCTACACGCGGGCCTGCTGAACAGAGGCTCCGGAGTTTTCATTTTCTGACTAAAATTCAACACGGAATTTCATGGATCTAAGGAAACCGTGAATTGTGGACGTACCAGATTCTCACATCTTCATTGTCTACTGGAAGCTGCAGTTTCCCAGTCTGATCCGGCTGCCACTTCATTTCTGGCAATGACCATTCAATTGTGGACGTTCAGCCCTCTTCGGGATTCTCTTATACCGGCATGTTCCCGCGCCACATAAAGACCACTCGGTGGAGGTTTCTGTGACTCAGGACAACTCTTTATTTCAGGCGTCTAGAACAAAGGGAATTCACAGAGGTTGATGATCACTTATTAAAGTCCCGTTTCTCTATGACGCCCACTGATGACACTTCTACATCTGAGGGCAAAGAGCTCGTGCAGCATGATATTCTCATTTCAGCCACGCCGCCTGCAGTTCCTGCCTTGCACAAAAATCTTTCCCAGTGTACTTCTTTAAAATGCTGCAAAATAGTGGGACAGAAGATTTCGGATTAGCGTTAACTTTAAACGGGCATAGGTACAGGCATGTGGGCATGTTTAGAGACAGTGTTTCACTGGTCTAGGGTAAAGGGTGAAGTGCCTGGGTTCCCGTGCTTCACTACTGTATGGCCTCAAGATGATGTGTAGGCACAGCGGCAAATCCATCGGTGGCAATTCTCTCATATTGTCATTGCGATGGGAAGATTCCTTATTCGCTAGGAAATGTTTTACCGTGGAAGACGGGTCACCACAGAGCTGTCTCTTTTGTGTTGAGACAAACTTTGCTGAATTTACCTGCCAGCAGTTGCGTGTCCTCCCTTTCTTTTAAGGCCGATGGAGACGCACGAGTGTAAGGAGAACGGTGAATGGTGGCCGTTCATAAGCCAGGATCATCAGAAACCGCAGAGTAAATTTTAGGAACGTAGACGTAGGACAGCGGAGAAAACTTCACTCAGGGACTTCAGTGAACACTCCTTACAATGCTGAGGCCTGACACGCCTAGTGCCTGGGGGCAACCCAGCTCCTGCCCTAGGTAGTTTTGTTGAGCGTGCCTCCCTCAGGTGGTGCCTTTTCTCTCCCAGCAATATTGCTCCGTGAAATTCTGCCGATGATCAAAACTGTTTGCCATGGCTTTGTCCTTTCACCTCATTGGCCTCATCTTTGAAGGACAAATGCTTTTCTACACGGGTGCTGCCTCCCTGAGCTTTCCTTTGTCTTGGCTCAATCGATGCAGATTCCTGTGCTGAATACGCCATGGACTAGCACAGGTGGGTTCTTGTCAGTATACCGGGCAAACGCAGCAATTTCGATTGTCAAGACCCACCTGGCTTGATCAAGGTTCTTTATTCCAGTGAAAACGATTTGTATCCAAATTCTAGAGGAGCACCAGTGTGCCTCTGGGAGCTACACGCGGGCCTGCTGAACAGAGGCTCCGGAGTTTTCATTTTCTGACTAAAATTCAACACGGAATTTCATGGATCTAAGGAAACCGTGAATTGTGGACGTACCAGATTCTCACATCTTCATTGTCTACTGGAAGCTGCAGTTTCCCAGTCTGATCCGGCTGCCACTTCATTTCTGGCAATGACCATTCAATTGTGGACGTTCAGCCTTCTTCGGGATTCTCTTATACCGGCATGTTCCCGCGCCACATAAAGACCACTCGGTGGAGGTTTATGTGACTCAGGACAACTCTTTATTTCAGGCGTCTAGAACAAAGGGAATTCACAGAGGTTGATGATCACTTATTAAAGTCCCGTTTCTCTATGACGCCCACTGATGACACTTCTACATCTGAGGGCAAAGAGCTCGTGCAGCATGATATTCTCATTTCAGCCACGCCGCCTGCAGTTCCTGCCTTGCACAAAAATCTTTCCCATTGTACTTCTTTAAAATGCTGCAAAATAGTGGGACAGAAGATTTCGGTTTAGCGTTAACTTTAAACGGGCATAGGTACAGGCATGTGGGCATGATTAGAGACAGTGTTTCACTGGTCTAGGGTAAAGGGTGAAGTGCCTGGGTTCCCGTGCTTCACTACTGTATGGCCTCAAGATGATGTGTAGGCACAGCGGCAAATCCATCGGTGGCAATTCTCTCATATTGTCATTGCGATGGGAAGATTCCTTATTCGCTAGGAAATGTTTTACCGTGGAAGACGGGTCACCACAGAGCTGTCTCTTTTGTGTTGAGACAAACTTTGCTGAATTTACCTGCCAGCAGTTGCGTGTCCTCCCTTTCTTTTAAGGCCGATGGAGACGCACGAGTGTAAGGAGAACGGTGAATGGTGGCCGTTCATAAGCCAGGATCATCAGAAACCGCAGAGTAAATTTTAGGAACGTAGACGTAGGACAGCGGAGAAAACTTCACTCAGGGACTTCAGTGAACACTCCTTACAATGCTGAGGCCTGACACGCCTAGTGCCTGGGGGCAACCCGGCTCCTGCCCTAGGTAGTTTTGTTGAGCGTACCTCCCTCAGGTGGTGCCTTTTCTCTCCCAGCAATATTGCTCCGTGAAATTCTGCCGATGATCAAAACTGTTTGCCATGGCTTTGTCCTTTCACCTCATTGGCCTCATCTTTGAAGGACAAATGCTTTTCTACACGGGTGCTGCCTCCCTGAGCTTTCCTTTGTCTTGGCTCAATCGATGCAGATTCCTGTGCTGAATACGCCATGGACTAGCACAGGTGGGTTCTTGTCAGTATACCGGGCAAACGCAGCAATTTCGATTGTCAAGACCCACCTGGCTTGATCAAGGTTCTTTATTCCAGTGAAAACGATTTGTATCCAAATTCTAGAGGAGCACCAGTGTGCCTCTGGGAGCTACACGCGGGCCTGCTGAACAGAGGCTCCGGAGTTTTCATTTTCTGACTAAAATTCAACACGGAATTTCATGGATCTAAGGAAACCGTGAATTGTGGACGTACCAGATTCTCACATCTTCATTGTCTAATGGAAGCTGCAGTTTCCCAGTCTGATCCGGCTGCCACTTCATTTCTGGCAATGACCATTCAATTGTGGACGTTCAGCCTTCTTCGGAATTCTCTTATACTGGCATGTTCCCGCGCCACATAAAGACCACTCGGTGGAGGTTTCTGTGACTCAGGACAACTCTTTATTTCAGGCGTCTAGAACAAAGGGAATTCACAGAGGTTGATGATCACTTATTAAAGTCCCGTTTCTCTATGATGCCCACTGATGACACTTCTACATCTGAGGGCAAAGAGCTCGTGCAGCATGATATTCTCATTTCAGCCACGCCGCCTGCAGTTCCTGCCTTGCAGAAAAATCTTTCCCAGTGTACTTCTTTAAAATGCTGCAAAATAGTGGGACAGAAGATTTCGGTTTAGCGTTAACTTTAAACGGGCATAGGTACAGGCATGTGGGCATGTTTAGAGACAGTGTTTCACTGGTCTAGGGTAAAGGGTGAAGTGCCTGGGTTCCCGTGCTTCACTACTGTATGGCCTCAAGATGATGTGTAGGCACAGCGGCAAATCCATCGGTGGCAATTCTCTCATATTGTCATTGCGATGGGAAGATTCCTTATTCGCTAGGAAATGTTTTACTGTGGAAGACGGGTCACCACAGAGCTGTCTCTTTTGTGTTGAGACAAACTTTGCTGAATTTACCTGCCAGCAGTTGCGTGTCCTCCCTTTCTTTTAAGGCCGATGGAGACGCACGAGTGTAAGGAGAACGGTGAATGGTGGCCGTTCATAAGCCAGGATCATCAGAAACCGCAGAGTAAATTTTAGGAACGTAGACGTAGGACAGCGGAGAAAACTTCACTCAGGGACTTCAGTGAACACTCCTTACAATGCTGAGGCCTGACACGCCTAGTGCCTGGGGGCAACCCGGCTCCTGCCCTAGGTAGTTTTGTTGAGCGTGCCTCCCTCAGGTGGTGCCTTTTCTCTCCCAGCAATATTGCTCCGTGAAATTCTGCCGATGATCAAAACTGTTTGCCATGGCTTTGTCCTTTCACCTCATTGGCCTCATCTTTGAAGGACAAATGCTTTTCTACACGGGTGCTGCCTCCCTGAGCTTTCCTTTGTCTTGGCTCAATCGATGCAGATTCCTGTGCTGAATACGCCATGGACTAGCACAGGTGGGTTCTTGTCAGTATACCGGGCAAACGCAGCAATTTCGATTGTCAAGACCCACCTGGCTTGATCAAGGTTCTTTATTCCAGTGAAAACGATTTGTATCCAAATTCTAGAGGAGCACCAGTGTGCCTCTGGGAGCTACACGCGGGCCTGCTGAACAGAGGCTCCGGAGTTTTCATTTTCTGACTAAAATTCAACACGGAATTTCATGGATCTAAGGAAACCGTGAATTGTGGACGTACCAGATTCTCACATCTTCATTGTCTAATGGAAGCTGCAGTTTCCCAGTCTGATCCGGCTGCCACTTCATTTCTGGCAATGACCATTCAATTGTGGACGTTCAGCCCTCTTCGGGATTCTCTTATACCGGCATGTTCCCGCGCCACATAAAGACCACTCGGTGGAGGTTTCTGTGACTCAGGACAACTCTTTATTTCAGGCGTCTAGAACAAAGGGAATTCACAGAGGTTGATGATCACTTATTAAAGTCCCGTTTCTCTATGACGCCCACTGATGACACTTCTACATCTGAGGGCAAAGAGCTCGTGCAGCATGATATTCTCATTTCAGCCACGCCGCCTGCAGTTCCTGCCTTGCAGAAAAATCTTTCCCAGTGTACTTCTTTAAAATGCTGCAAAATAGTGGGACAGAAGATTTCGGTTTAGCGTTAACTTTAAACGGGCATAGGTACAGGCATGTGGGCATGTTTAGAGACAGTGTTTCACTGGTCTAGGGTAAAGGGTGAAGTGCCTGGGTTCCCGTGCTTCACTACTGTATGGCCTCAAGATGATGTGTAGGCACAGCGGCAAATCCATCGGTGGCAATTCTCTCATATTGTCATTGCGATGGGAAGATTCCTTATTCGCTAGGAAATGTTTTACTGTGGAAGACGGGTCACCACAGAGCTGTCTCTTTTGTGTTGAGACAAACTTTGCTGAATTTACCTGCCAGCAATTGCGTGTCCTCCCTTTCTTTTAAGGCCGATGGAGACGCACGAGTGTAAGGAGAACGGTGAATGGTGGCCGTTCATAAGCCAGGATCATCAGAAACCGCAGAGTAAATTTTAGGAACGTAGACGTAGGACAGCGGAGAAAACTTCACTCAGGGACTTCAGTGAACACTCCTTACAATGCTGAGGCCTGACACGCCTAGTGCCTGGGGGCAACCCGGCTCCTGCCCTAGGTAGTTTTGTTGAGCGTGCCTCCCTCAGGTGGTGCCTTTTCTCTCCCAGCAATATTGCTCCGTGAAATTCTGCCGATGATCAAAACTGTTTGCCATGGCTTTGTCCTTTCACCTCATTGGCCTCATCTTTGAAGGACAAATGCTTTTCTACACGGGTGCTGCCTCCCTGAGCTTTCCTTTGTCTTGGCTCAATCGATGCAGATTCCTGTGCTGAATACGCCATGGACTAGCACAGGTGGGTTCTTGTCAGTATACCGGGCAAACGCAGCAATTTCGATTGTCAAGACCCACCTGGCTTGATCAAGGTTCTTTATTCCAGTGAAAACGATTTGTATCCAAATTCTAGAGGAGCACCAGTGTGCCTCTGGGAGCTACACGCGGGCCTGCTGAACAGAGGCTCCGGAGTTTTCATTTTCTGACTAAAATTCAACACGGAATTTCATGGATCTAAGGAAACCGTGAATTGTGGACGTACCAGATTCTCACATCTTCATTGTCTAATGGAAGCTGCAGTTTCCCAGTCTGATCCGGCTGCCACTTCATTTCTGGCAATGACCATTCAATTGTGGACGTTCAGCCTTCTTCGGAATTCTCTTATACCGGCATGTTCCCGCGCCACATAAAGACCACTCGGTGGAGGTTTATGTGACTCAGGACAACTCTTTATTTCAGGCTTCTAGAACAAAGGGAATTCACAGAGGTTGATGATCACTTATTAAAGTCCCGTTTCTCTATGATGCCCACTGATGACACTTCTACATCTGAGGGCAAAGAGCTCGTGCAGCATGATATTCTCATTTCAGCCACGCCGCCTGCAGTTCCTGCCTTGCAGAAAAATCTTTCCCAGTGTACTTCTTTAAAATGCTGCAAAATAGTGGGACAGAAGATTTCGGTTTAGCGTTAACTATAAACGGGCATAGGTACAGGCATGTGGGCATGTTTAGAGACAGTGTTTCACTGGTCTAGGGTAAAGGGTGAAGTGCCTGGGTTCCCGTGCTTCACTACTGTGTGGCCTCAAGATGATGTGTAGGCACAGCGGCAAATCCATCGGTGTCAATTCTCTCATATTGTCATTGCGATGGGAAGATTCCTTATTCGCTAGGAAATGTTTTACCGTGGAAGACGGGTCACCACAGAGCTGTCTCTTTTGTGTTGAGACAAACTTTGCTGAATTTACCTGCCAGCAGTTGCGTGTCCTCCCTTTCTTTTAAGGCCGATGGAGACGCACGAGTGTAAGGAGAACGGTGAATGGTGGCCGTTCATAAGCCAGGATCATCAGAAACCGCAGAGTAAATTTTAGGAACGTAGACGTAGGACAGTGGAGAAAACTTCACTCAGGGACTTCAGTGAACTCTCCTTACAATGCTGAGGCCTGACACGCCTAGTGCCTGGGGGCAACCCGGCTCCTGCCCTAGGTAGTTTTGTTGAGCGTGCCTCCCTCAGGTGGTGCCTTTTCTCTCCCAGCAATATTGCTCCGTGAAATTCTGCCGATGATCAAAACTGTTTGCCATGGCTTTGTCCTTTCACCTCATTGGCCTCATCTTTGAAGGACAAATGCTTTTCTACACGGGTGCTGCCTCCCTGAGCTTTCCTTTGTCTTGGCTCAATCGATGCAGATTCCTGTGCTGAATACGCCATGGACTAGCACAGGTGGGTTCTTGTCAGTATACCGGGCAAACGCAGCAATTTCGATTGTCAAGACCCACCTGGCTTGATCAAGGTTCTTTATTCCAGTGAAAACGATTTGTATCCAAATTCTAGAGGAGCACCAGTGTGCCTCTGGGAGCTACACGCGGGCCTGCTGAACAGAGGCTCCGGAGTTTTCATTTTCTGACTAAAATTCAACACGGAATTTCATGGATCTAAGGAAACCGTGAATTGTGGACGTACCAGATTCTCACATCTTCATTGTCTAATGGAAGCTGCAGTTTCCCAGTCTGATCCGGCTGCCACTTCATTTCTGGCAATGACCATTCAATTGTGGACGTTCAGCCCTCTTCGGGATTCTCTTATACGGGCATGTTCCCACGCCACATAAAGACCACTCGGTGGAGGTTTCTGTGACTCAGGACAACTCTTTATTTCAGGCGTCTAGAACAAAGGGAATTCACAGAGGTTGATGATCACTTATTAAAGTCCCGTTTCTCTATGATGCCCACTGATGACACTTCTACATCTGAGGGCAAAGAGCTCGTGCAGCATGATATTCTCATTTCAGCCACGCCGCCTGCAGTTCCTGCCTTGCAGAAAAATCTTTCCCAGTGTACTTCTTTAAAATGCTGCAAAATAGTGGGACAGAAGATTTCGGTTTAGCGTTAACTTTAAACGGGCATAGGTACAGGCATGTGGGCATGTTTAGAGACAGTGTTTCACTGGTCTAGGGTAAAGGGTGAAGTGCCTGGGTTCCCGTGCTTCACTACTGTATGGCCTCAAGATGATGTGTAGGCACAGCGGCAAATCCATCGGTGGCAATTCTCTCATATTGTCATTGCGATGGGAAGATTCCTTATTCGCTAGGAAATGTTTTACTGTGGAAGACGGGTCACCACAGAGCTGTCTCTTTTGTGTTGAGACAAACTTTGCTGAATTTACCTGCCAGCAGTTGCGTGTCCTCCCTTTCTTTTAAGGCCGATGGAGACGCACGAGTGTAAGGAGAACGGTGAATGGTGGCCGTTCATAAGCCAGGATCATCAGAAACCGCAGAGTAAATTTTAGGAACGTAGACGTAGGACAGCGGAGAAAACTTCACTCAGGGACTTCAGTGAACACTCCTTACAATGCTGAGGCCTGACACGCCTAGTGCCTGGGGGCAACCCGGCTCCTGCCCTAGGTAGTTTTGTTGAGCGTGCCTCCCTCAGGTGGTGCCTTTTCTCTCCCAGCAATATTGCTCCGTGAAATTCTGCCGATGATCAAAACTGTTTGCCATGGCTTTGTCCTTTCACCTCATTGGCCTCATCTTTGAAGGACAAATGCTTTTCTACACGGGTGCTGCCTCCCTGAGCTTTCCTTTGTCTTGGCTCAATCGATGCAGATTCCTGTGCTGAATACGCCATGGACTAGCACAGGTGGGTTCTTGTCAGTATACCGGGCAAACGCAGCAATTTCGATTGTCAAGACCCACCTGGCTTGATCAAGGTTCTTTATTCCAGTGAAAACGATTTGTATCCAAATTCTAGAGGAGCACCAGTGTGCCTCTGGGAGCTACACGCGGGCCTGCTGAACAGAGGCTCCGGAGTTTTCATTTTCTGACTAAAATTCAACACGGAATTTCATGGATCTAAGGAAACCGTGAATTGTGGACGTACCAGATTCTCACATCTTCATTGTCTAATGGAAGCTGCAGTTTCCCAGTCTGATCCGGCTGCCACTTCATTTCTGGCAATGACCATTCAATTGTGGACGTTCAGCCTTCTTCGGAATTCTCTTATACCGGCATGTTCCCGCGCCACATAAAGACCACTCGGTGGAGGTTTATGTGACTCAGGACAACTCTTTATTTCAGGCTTCTAGAACAAAGGGAATTCACAGAGGTTGATGATCACTTATTAAAGTCCCGTTTCTCTATGATGCCCACTGATGACACTTCTACATCTGAGGGCAAAGAGCTCGTGCAGCATGATATTCTCATTTCAGCCACGCCGCCTGCAGTTCCTGCCTTGCAGAAAAATCTTTCCCAGTGTACTTCTTTAAAATGCTGCAAAATAGTGGGACAGAAGATTTCGGTTTAGCGTTAACTATAAACGGGCATAGGTACAGGCATGTGGGCATGTTTAGAGACAGTGTTTCACTGGTCTAGGGTAAAGGGTGAAGTGCCTGGGTTCCCGTGCTTCACTACTGTATGGCCTCAAGATGATGTGTAGGCACAGCGGCAAATCCATCGGTGGCAATTCTCTCATATTGTCATTGCGATGGGAAGATTCCTTATTCGCTAGGAAATGTTTTACCGTGGAAGACGGGTCACCACAGAGCTGTCTCTTTTGTGTTGAGACAAACTTTGCTGAATTTACCTGCCAGCAGTTGCGTGTCCTCCCTTTCTTTTAAGGCCGATGGAGACGCACGAGTGTAAGGAGAACGGTGAATGGTGGCCGTTCATAAGCCAGGATCATCAGAAACCGCAGAGTAAATTTTAGGAACGTAGACGTAGGACAGTGGAGAAAACTTCACTCAGGGACTTCAGTGAACTCTCCTTACAATGCTGAGGCCTGATACGCCTAGTGCCTGGGGGCAACCCGGCTCCTGCCCTAGGTAGTTTTGTTGAGCGTGCCTCCCTCAGGTGGTGCCTTTTCTCTCCCAGCAATATTGCTCCGTGAAATTCTGCCGATGATCAAAACTGTTTGCCATGGCTTTGTCCTTTCACCTCATTGGCCTCATCTTTGAAGGACAAATGCTTTTCTACACGGGTGCTGCCTCCCTGAGCTTTCCTTTGTCTTGGCTCAATCGATGCAGATTCCTGTGCTGAATACGCCATGGACTAGCACAGGTGGGTTCTTGTCAGTATACCGGGCAAACGCAGCAATTTCGATTGTCAAGACCCACCTGGCTTGATCAAGGTTCTTTATTCCAGTGAAAACGATTTGTATCCAAATTCTAGAGGAGCACCAGTGTGCCTCTGGGAGCTACACGCGGGCCTGCTGAACAGAGGCTCCGGAGTTTTCATTTTCTGACTAAAATTCAACACGGAATTTCATGGATCTAAGGAAACCGTGAATTGTGGACGTACCAGATTCTCACATCTTCATTGTCTAATGGAAGCTGCAGTTTCCCAGTCTGATCCGGCTGCCACTTCATTTCTGGCAATGACCATTCAATTGTGGACGTTCAGCCCTCTTCGGGATTCTCTTATACGGGCATGTTCCCGCGCCACATAAAGACCACTCGGTGGAGGTTTCTGTGACTCAGGACAACTCTTTATTTCAGGCGTCTAGAACAAAGGGAATTCACAGAGGTTGATGATCACTTATTAAAGTCCCATTTCTCTATGATGCCCACTGATGACACTTCTACATCTGAGGGCAAAGAGCTCGTGCAGCATGATATTCTCATTTCAGCCACGCCGCCTGCAGTTCCTGCCTTGCAGAAAAATCTTTCCCAGTGTACTTCTTTAAAATGCTGCAAAATAGTGGGACAGAAGATTTCGGTTTAGCGTTAACTTTAAACGGGCATAGGTACAGGCATGTGGGCATGTTTAGAGACAGTGTTTCACTGGTCTAGGGTAAAGGGTGAAGTGCCTGGGTTCCCGTGCTTCACTACTGTATGGCCTCAAGATGATGTGTAGGCACAGCGGCAAATCCATCGGTGGCAATTCTCTCATATTGTCATTGCGATGGGAAGATTCCTTATTCGCTAGGAAATGTTTTACTGTGGAAGACGGGTCACCACAGAGCTGTCTCTTTTGTGTTGAGACAAACTTTGCTGAATTTACCTGCCAGCAGTTGCGTGTCCTCCCTTTCTTTTAAGGCCGATGGAGACGCACGAGTGTAAGGAGAACGGTGAATGGTGGCCGTTCATAAGCCAGGATCATCAGAAACCGCAGAGTAAATTTTAGGAACGTAGACGTAGGACAGCGGAGAAAACTTCACTCAGGGACTTCAGTGAACACTCCTTACAATGCTGAGGCCTGACACGCCTAGTGCCTGGGGGCAACCCGGCTCCTGCCCTAGGTAGTTTTGTTGAGCGTGCCTCCCTCAGGTGGTGCCTTTTCTCTCCCAGCAATATTGCTCCGTGAAATTCTGCCGATGATCAAAACTGTTTGCCATGGCTTTGTCCTTTCACCTCATTGGCCTCATCTTTGAAGGACAAATGCTTTTCTACACGGGTGCTGCCTCCCTGAGCTTTCCTTTGTCTTGGCTCAATCGATGCAGATTCCTGTGCTGAATACGCCATGGACTAGCACAGGTGGGTTCTTGTCAGTATACCGGGCAAACGCAGCAATTTCGATTGTCAAGACCCACCTGGCTTGATCAAGGTTCTTTATTCCAGTGAAAACGATTTGTATCCAAATTCTAGAGGAGCACCAGTGTGCCTCTGGGAGCTACACGCGGGCCTGCTGAACAGAGGCTCCGGAGTTTTCATTTTCTGACTAAAATTCAACACGGAATTTCATGGATCTAAGGAAACCGTGAATTGTGGACGTACCAGATTCTCACATCTTCATTGTCTAATGGAAGCTGCAGTTTCCCAGTCTGATCCGGCTGCCACTTCATTTCTGGCAATGACCATTCAATTGTGGACGTTCAGCCTTCTTCGGAATTCTCTTATACCGGCATGTTCCCGCGCCACATAAAGACCACTCGGTGGAGGTTTCTGTGACTCAGGACAACTCTTTATTTCAGGCGTCTAGAACAAAGGGAATCCACAGAGGTTGATGATCACTTATTAAAGTCCCGTTTCTCTATGACGCCCACTGATGACACTTCTACATCTGAGGGCAAAGAGCTCGTGCAGCATGATATTCTCATTTCAGCCACGCCGCCTGCAGTTCCTGCCTTGCAGAAAAATCTTTCCCAGTGTACTTCTTTAAAATGCTGCAAAATAGTGGGACAGAAGATTTCGGTTTAGCGTTAACTTTAAACGGGCATAGGTACAGGCATGTGGGCATGTTTAGAGACAGTGTTTCACTGGTCTAGGGTAAAGGGTGAAGCGCCTGGGTTCCCGTGCTTCACTACTGTATGGCCTCAAGATGATGTGTAGGCACAGCGGCAAATCCATCGGTGGCAATTCTCTCATATTGTCATTGCGATGGGAAGATTCCTTATTCGCTAGGAAATGTTTTACCGTGGAAGACGGGTCACCACAGAGCTGTCTCTTTTGTGTTGAGACAAACTTTGCTGAATTTACCTGCCAGCAGTTGCGTGTCCTCCCTTTCTTTTAAGGCCGATGGAGACGCACGAGTGTAAGGAGAACGGTGAATGGTGGCCGTTCATAAGCCAGGATCATCAGAAACCGCAGAGTAAATTTTAGGAACGTAGACGTAGGACAGCGGAGAAAACTTCACTCAGGGACTTCAGTGAACTCTCCTTACAATGCTGAGGCCTGACACGCCTAGTGCCTGGGGGAAACCCGGCTCCTGCCCTAGGTAGTTTTGTTGAGCGTGCCTCCCTCAGGTGGTGCCTTTTCTCTCCCAGCAATATTGCTCCGTGAAATTCTGCCGATGATCAAAACTGTTTGCCATGGCTTTGTCCTTTCACCTCATTGGCCTCATCTTTGAAGGACAAATGCTTTTCTACACGGGTGCTGCCTCCCTGAGCTTTCCTTTGTCTTGGCTCTATCGATGCAGATTCCTGTGCTGAATACGCCATGGACTAGCACAGGTGGGTTCTTGTCAGTATACCGGGCAAACGCAGCAATTTCGATTGTCAAGACCCACCTGGCTTGATCAAGGTTCTTTATTCCAGTGAAAACGATTTGTATCCAAATTCTAGAGGAGCACCAGTGTGCCTCTGGGAGCTACACGCGGGCCTGCTGAACAGAGGCTCCGGAGTTTTCATTTTCTGACTAAAATTCAACACGGAATTTCATGGATCTAAGGAAACCGTGAATTGTGGACGTACCAGATTCTCACATCTTCATTGTCTAATGGAAGCTGCAGTTTCCCAGTCTGATCCGGCTGCCACTTCATTTCTGGCAATGACCATTCAATTGTGGACGTTCAGCCCTCTTCGGGATTCTCTTATACCGGCATGTTCCCGCGCCACATAAAGACCACTCGGTGGAGGTTTCTGTGACTCAGGACAACTCTTTATTTCAGGCGTCTAGAACAAAGGGAATTCACAGAGGTTGATGATCACTTATTAAAGTCCCGTTTCTCTATGATGCCCACTGATGACACTTCTACATCTGAGGGCAAAGAGCTCGTGCAGCATGATATTCTCATTTCAGCCACGCCGCCTGCAGTTCCTGCCTTGCAGAAAAATCTTTCCCAGTGTACTTCTTTAAAATGCTGCAAAATAGTGGGACAGAAGATTTCGGTTTAGCGTTAACTTTAAACGGGCATAGGTACAGGCATGTGGGCATGTTTAGAGACAGTGTTTCACTGGTCTAGGGTAAAGGGTGAAGTGCCTGGGTTCCCGTGCTTCACTACTGTATGGCCTCAAGATGATGTGTAGGCACAGCGGCAAATCCATCGGTGGCAATTCTCTCATATTGTCATTGCGATGGGAAGATTCCTTATTCGCTAGGAAATGTTTTACTGTGGAAGACGGGTCACCACAGAGCTGTCTCTTTTGTGTTGAGACAAACTTTGCTGAATTTACCTGCCAGCAGTTGCGTGTCCTCCCTTTCTTTTAAGGCCGATGGAGACGCACGAGTGTAAGGAGAACGGTGAATGGTGGCCGTTCATAAGCCAGGATCATCAGAAACCGCAGAGTAAATTTTAGGAACGTAGACGTAGGACAGCGGAGAAAACTTCACTCAGGGACTTCAGTGAACACTCCTTACAATGCTGAGGCCTGACACGCCTATTTCCTGGGGGCAACCCGGCTCCTGCCCTAGGTAGTTTTGTTGAGCGTGCCTCCCTCAGGTGGTGCCTTTTCTCTCCCAGCAATATTGCTCCGTGAAATTCTGCCGATGATCAAAACTGTTTGCCATGGCTTTGTCCTTTCACCTCATTGGCCTCATCTTTGAAGGACAAATGCTTTTCTACACGGGTGCTGCCTCCCTGAGCTTTCCTTTGTCTTGGCTCAATCGATGCAGATTCCTGTGCTGAATACGCCATGGACTAGCACAGGTGGGTTCTTGTCAGTATACCGGGCAAACGCAGCAATTTCGATTGTCAAGACCCACCTGGCTTGATCAAGGTTCTTTATTCCAGTGAAAACGATTTGTATCCAAATTCTAGAGGAGCACCAGTGTGCCTCTGGGAGCTACACGCGGGCCTGCTGAACAGAGGCTCCGGAGTTTTCATTTTCTGACTAAAATTCAACACGGAATTTCATGGATCTAAGGAAACCGTGAATTGTGGACGTACCAGATTCTCACATCTTCATTGTCTAATGGAAGCTGCAGTTTCCCAGTCTGATCCGGCTGCCACTTCATTTCTGGCAATGACCATTCAATTGTGGACGTTCAGCCTTCTTCGGAATTCTCTTATACCGGCATGTTCCCGCGCCACATAAAGACCACTCGGTGGAGGTTTATGTGACTCAGGACAACTCTTTATTTCAGGCGTCTAGAACAAAGGGAATTCACAGAGGTTGATGATCACTTATTAAAGTCCCGTTTCTCTATGACGCCCACTGATGACACTTCTACATCTGAGGGCAAAGAGCTCGTGCAGCATGATATTCTCATTTCAGCCACACCGCCTGCAGTTCCTGCCTTGCAGAAAAATCTTTCCCAGTGTACTTCTTTAAAATGCTGCAAAATAGTGGGACAGAAGATTTCGGTTTAGCGTTAACTTTAAACGGGCATAGGTACAGGCATGTGGGCATGTTTAGAGACAGTGTTTCACTGGTCTAGGGTAAAGGGTGAAGTGCCTGGGTTCCCGTGCTTCACTACTGTATGGCCTCAAGATGATGTGTAGGCACAGCGGCAAATCCATCGGTGGCAATTCTCTCATATTGTCATTGCGATGGGAAGATTCCTTATTCGCTAGGAAATGTTTTACCGTGGAAGACGGGTCACCACAGAGCTGTGTCTTTTGTGTTGAGACAAACTTTGCTGAATTTACCTGCCAGCAGTTGCGTGTCCTCCCTTTCTTTTAAGGCCGATGGAGACGCACGAGTGTAAGGAGAACGGTGAATGGTGGCCGTTCATAAGCCAGGATCATCAGAAACCGCAGAGTAAATTTTAGGAACGTAGACGTAGGACAGCGGAGAAAACTTCACTCAGGGACTTCAGTGAACTCTCCTTACAATGCTGAGGCCTGACACGCCTAGTGCCTGGGGGAAACCCGGCTCCTGCCCTAGGTAGTTTTGTTGAGCGTGCCTCCCTCAGGTGGTGCCTTTTCTCTCCCAGCAATATTGCTCCGTGAAATTCTGCCGATGATCAAAACTGTTTGCCATGGCTTTGTCCTTTCACCTCATTGGCCTCATCTTTGAAGGACAAATGCTTTTCTACACGGGTGCTGCCTCCATGAGCTTTCCTTTGTCTTGGCTCAATCGATGCAGATTCCTGTGCTGAATACGCCATGGACTAGCACAGGTGGGTTCTTGTCAGTATACCGGGCAAACGCAGCAATTTCGATTGTCAAGACCCACCTGGCTTGATCAAGGTTCTTTATTCCAGTGAAAACGATTTGTATCCAAATTCTAGAGGAGCACCAGTGTGCCTCTGGGAGCTACACGCGGGCCTGCTGAACAGAGGCTCCGGAGTTTTCATTTTCTGACTAAAATTCAACACGGAATTTCATGGATCTAAGGAAACCGTGAATTGTGGACGTACCAGATTCTCACATCTTCATTGTCTACTGGAAGCTGCAGTTTCCCAGTCTGATCCGGCTGCCACTTCATTTCTGGCAATGACCATTCAATTGTGGACGTTCAGCCTTCTTCGGGATTCTCTTATACCGGCATGTTCCCATGCCACATAAAGACCACTCGGTGGAGGTATATGTGACTCAGGACAACTCTTTATTTCAGGCGTCTAGAACAAAGGGAATTCACAGAGGTTGATGATCACTTATTAAAGTCCCGTTTCTCTATGACGCCCACTGATGACACTTCTACATCTGAGGGCAAAGAGCTCGTGCAGCATGATATTCTCATTTCAGCCACGCCGCCTGCATTTCCTGCCTTGCACAAAAATCTTTCCCAGTGTACTTCTTTAAAATGCTGCAAAATAGTGGGACAGAAGATTTCGGTTTAGCGTTAACTTTAAACGGGCATAGGTACAGGCATGTGGGCATGTTAAGAGACAGTGTTTCACTGGTCTAGGGTAAAGGGTGAAGTGCCTGGGTTCCCGTGCTTCACTACTGTATGGCCTCAAGATGATGTGTAGGCACAGCGGCAAATCCATCGGTGGCAATTCTCTCATATTGTCATTGCGATGGGAAGATTCCTTATTCGCTAGGAAATGTTTTACCGTGGAAGACGGGTCACCACAGAGCTGTCTCTTTTGTGTTGAGACAAACTTTGCTGAATTTACCTGCCAGCAGTTGCGTGTCCTCCCTTTCTTTTAAGGCCGATGGAGACGCACGAGTGTAAGGAGAACGGTGAATGGTGGCCATTCATAAGCCAGGATCATCAGAAACCGCAGAGTAAATTTTAGGAACGTAGACGTAGGACAGCGGAGAAAACTTCACTCAGGGACTTCAGTGAACACTCCTTACAATGCTGAGGCCTGACACGCCTAGTGCCTGGGGGCAACCCGGCTCCTGCCCTAGGTAGTTTTGTTGAGCGTGCCTCCCTCAGGTGGTGCCTTTTCTCTCCCAGCAATATTGCTCCGTGAAATTCTGCTGATGATCAAAACTGTTTGCCATGGCTTTGTCCTTTCACCTCATTGGCCTCATCTTTGAAGGACAAATGCTTTTCTACACGGGTGCTGCCTCCCTGAGCTTTCCTTTGTCTTGGCTCAATCGATGCAGATTCCTGTGCTGAATACGCCATGGACTAGCACAGGTGGGTTCTTGTCAGTATACCGGGCAAACGCAGCAATTTCGATTGTCAAGACCCACCTGGCTTGATCAAGGTTCTTTATTCCAGTGAAAACGATTTCTATCCAAATTCTAGAGGAGCACCAGTGTGCCTCTGGGAGCTACACGCGGGCCTGCTGAACAGAGGCTCCGGAGTTTTCATTTTCTGACTAAAATTCAACACGGAATTTCATGGATCTAAGGAAACCGTGAATTGTGGACGTACCAGATTCTCACATCTTCATTGTCTAATGGAAGCTGCAGTTTCCCAGTCTGATCCGGCTGCCACTTCATTTCTGGCAATGACCATTCAATTGTGGACGTTCAGCCTTCTTTGGAATTCTCTTATACCGGCATCTTCCCGCGCCACATAAAGACCACTCGGTGGAGGTTTCTGTGACTCAGGACAACTCTTTATTTCAGGCGTCTAGAACAAAGGGAATTCACAGAGGTTGATGATCACTTATTAAAGTCCCGTTTCTCTATGACGCCCACTGATGACACTTCTACATCTGAGGGCAAAGAGCTCGTGCAGCATGATATTCTCATTTCAGCCACGCCGCCTGCAGTTCCTGCCTTGCAGAAAAATCTTTCCCAGTGTACTTCTTTAAAATGCTGCAAAATAGTGGGACAGAAGATTTCGGTTTAGCGTTAACTTTAAACGGGCATAGGTACAGGCATGTGGGCATGTTTAGAGACAGTGTTTCACTGGTCTAGGGTAAAGGGTGAAGTGCCTGGGTTCCCGTGCTTCACTACTGTATGGCCTCAAGATGATGTGTAGGCACAGCGGCAAATCCATCGGTGGCAATTCTCTCATATTGTCATTGCGATGGGAAGATTCCTTATTCGCTAGGAAATGTTTTACCGTGGAAGACGGGTCACCACAGAGCTGTCTCTTTTGTGTTGAGACAAACTTTGCTGAATTTACCTGCCAGCAGTTGCGTGTCCTCCCTTTCTTTTAAGGCCGATGGAGACGCACGAGTGTAAGGAGAACGGTGAATGGTGGCCGTTCATAAGCCAGGATCATCAGAAACCGCAGAGTAAATTTTAGGAACGTAGACGTAGGACAGCGGAGAAAACTTCACTCAGGGACTTCAGTGAACACTCCTTACAATGCTGAGGCCTGACACGCCTAGTGCCTGGGGGAAACCCGGCTCCTGTCCTAGGTAGTTTTGTTGAGCGTGCCTCCCTCAGGTGGTGCCTTTTCTCTCCCAGCAATATTGCTCCATGAAATTCTGCCGATGATCAAAACTGTTTGCCATGGCTTTGTCCTTTCACCTCATTGGCCTCATCTTTGAAGGACAAATGCTTTTCTACACGGGTGCTGCCTCCCTGAGCTTTCCTTTGTCTTGGCTCAATCGATGCAGATTCCTGTGCTGAATACGCCATGGACTAGCACAGGTGGGTTCTTGTCAATATACCGGGCAAACGCAGCAATTTCGATTGTCAAGACCCACCTGGCTTGATCAAGGTTCTTTATTCCAGTGAAAACGATTTGTATCCAAATTCTAGAGGAGCACCAGTGTGCCTCTGGGAGCTACACGCGGGCCTGCTGAACAGAGGCTCCGGAGTTTCATTTTCTGACTAAAATTCAACACGGAATTTCATGGATCTAAGGAAACCGTGAATTGTGGACGTACCAGATTCTCACATCTTCATTGTCTAATGGAAGCTGCAGTTTCCCAGTCTGATCCGGCTGCCACTTCATTTCTGGCAATGACCATTCAATTGTGGACGTTCAGCCCTCTTCGGGATTCTCTTATACCGGCATGTTCCCGCGCCACATAAAGACCACTCGGTGGAGGTTTCTGTGACTCAGGACAACTCTTTATTTCAGGCGTCTAGAACAAAGGGAATTCACAGAGGTTGATGATCACTTATTAAAGTCCCGTTTCTCTATGACGCCCACTGATGACACTTCTACATCTGAGGGCAAAGAGCTCGTGCAGCATGATATTCTCATTTCAGCCACGCCGCCTGCAGTTCCTGCCTTGCAGAAAAATCTTTCCCAGTGTACTTCTTTAAAATGCTGCAAAATAGTGGGACAGAAGATTTCGGTTTAGCGTTAACTTTAAACGGGCATAGGTACAGGCATGTGGGCATGTTTAGAGACAGTGTTTCACTGGTCTAGGGTAAAGGGTGAAGTGCCTGGGTTCCCGTGCTTCACTACTGTATGGCCTCAAGATGATGTGTAGGCACAGCGGCAAATCCATCGGTGGCAATTCTCTCATATTGTCATTGCGATGGGAAGATTCCTTATTCGCTAGGAAATGTTTTACCGTGGAAGACGGGTCACCACAGAGCTGTCTCTTTTGTGTTGAGACAAACTTTGCTGAATTTACCTGCCAGCAGTTGCGTGTCCTCCCTTTCTTTTAAGGCCGATGGAGACGCACGAGTGTAAGGAGAACGGTGAATGGTGGCCGTTCATAAGCCAGGATCATCAGAAACCGCAGAGTAAATTTTAGGAACGTAGACGTAGGACAGCGGAGAAAACTTCACTCAGGGACTTCAGTGAACACTCCTTACAATGCTGAGGCCTGACACGCCTATTTCCTGGGGGCAACCCGGCTCCTGCCCTAGGTAGTTTTGTTGAGCGTGCCTCCCTCAGGTGGTGCCTTTTCTCTCCCAGCAATATTGCTCCGTGAAATTCTGCCGATGATCAAAACTGTTTGCCATGGCTTTGTCCTTTCACCTCATTGGCCTCATCTTTGAAGGACAAATGCTTTTCTACACGGGTGCTGCCTCCCTGAGCTTTCCTTTGTCTTGGCTCAATCGATGCAGATTCCTGTGCTGAATACGCCATGGACTAGCACAGGTGGGTTCTTGTCAGTATACCGGGCAAACGCAGCAATTTCGATTGTCAAGACCCACCTGGCTTGATCAAGGTTCTTTATTCCAGTGAAAACGATTTGTATCCAAATTCTAGAGGAGCACCAGTGTGCCTCTGGGAGCTACACGCGGGCCTGCTGAACAGAGGCTCCGGAGTTTTCATTTTCTGACTAAAATTCAACACGGAATTTCATGGATCTAAGGAAACCGTGAATTGTGGACGTACCAGATTCTCACATCTTCATTGTCTAATGGAAGCTGCAGTTTCCCAGTCTGATCCGGCTGCCACTTCATTTCTGGCAATGACCATTCAATTGTGGACGTTCAGCCTTCTTTGGAATTCTCTTATACCGGCATCTTCCCGCGCCACATAAAGACCACTCGGTGGAGGTTTATGTGACTCAGGACAACTCTTTATTTCAGGCGTCTAGAACAAAGGGAATTCACAGAGGTTGATGATCACTTATTAAAGTCCCGTTTCTCTATGACGCCCACTGATGACACTTCTACATCTGAGGGCAAAGAGCTCGTGCAGCATGATATTCTCATTTCAGCCACGCCGCCTGCAGTTCCTGCCTTGCAGAAAAATCTTTCCCAGTGTACTTCTTTAAAATGCTGCAAAATAGTGGGACAGAAGATTTCGGTTTAGCGTTAACTTTAAACGGGCATAGGTACAGGCATGTGGGCATGTTTAGAGACAGTGTTTCACTGGTCTAGGGTAAAGGGTGAAGTGCCTGGGTTCCCGTGCTTCACTACTGTATGGCCTCAAGATGATGTGTAGGCACAGCGGCAAATCCATCGGTGGCAATTCTCTCATATTGTCATTGCGATGGGAAGATTCCTTATTCGCTAGGAAATGTTTTACCGTGGAAGACGGGTCACCACAGAGCTGTCTCTTTTGTGTTGAGACAAACTTTGCTGAATTTACCTGCCAGCAGTTGCGTGTCCTCCCTTTCTTTTAAGGCCGATGGAGACGCACGAGTGTAAGGAGAACGGTGAATGGTGGCCGTTCATAAGCCAGGATCATCAGAAACCGCAGAGTAAATTTTAGGAACGTAGACGTAGGACAGCGGAGAAAACTTCACTCAGGGACTTCAGTGAACTCTCCTTACAATGCTGAGGCCTGACACGCCTAGTGCCTGGGGGAAACCCGGCTCCTGCCCTAGGTAGTTTTGTTGAGCGTGCCTCCCTCAGGTGGTGCCTTTTCTCTCCCAGCAATATTGCTCCGTGAAATTCTGCCGATGATCAAAACTGTTTGCCATGGCTTTGTCCTTTCACCTCATTGGCCTCATCTTTGAAGGACAAATGCTTTTCTACACGGGTGCTGCCTCCCTGAGCTTTCCTTTGTCTTGGCTCAATCGATGCAGATTCCTGTGCTGAATACGCCATGGACTAGCACAGGTGGGTTCTTGTCAGTATACCGGGCAAACGCAGCAATTTCGATTGTCAAGACCCACCTGGCTTGATCAAGGTTCTTTATTCCAGTGAAAACGATTTGTATCCAAATTCTAGAGGAGCACCAGTGTGCCTCTGGGAGCTACACGCGGGCCTGCTGAACAGAGGCTCCGGAGTTTTCATTTTCTGACTAAAATTCAACACGGAATTTCATGGATCTAAGGAAACCGTGAATTGTGGACGTACCAGATTCTCACATCTTCATTGTCTAATGGAAGCTGCAGTTTCCCAGTCTGATCCGGCTGCCACTTCATTTCTGGCAATGACCATTCAATTGTGGACGTTCAGCCCTCTTCGGAATTCTCTTATACCGGCATGTTCCCGCGCCACATAAAGACCACTCGGTGGAGGTTTCTGTGACTCAGGACAACTCTTTATTTCAGGCGTCTAGAACAAAGGGAATTCACAGAGGTTGATGATCACTTATTAAAGTCCCGTTTCTCTATGATGCCCACTGATGACACTTCTACATCTGAGGGCAAAGAGCTCGTGCAGCATGATATTCTCATTTCAGCCACGCCGCCTGCAGTTCCTGCCTTGCAGAAAAATCTTTCCCAGTGTACTTCTTTAAAATGCTGCAAAATAGTGGGACAGAAGATTTCGGTTTAGCGTTAACTTTAAACGGGCATAGGTACAGGCATGTGGGCATGTTTAGAGACAGTGTTTCACTGGTCTAGGGTAAAGGGTGAAGTGCCTGGGTTCCCGTGCTTCACTACTGTATGGCCTCAAGATGATGTGTAGGCACAGCGGCAAATCCATCGGTGGCAATTCTCTCATATTGTCATTGCGATGGGAAGATTCCTTATTCGCTAGGAAATGTTTTACTGTGGAAGACGGGTCACCACAGAGCTGTCTCTTTTGTGTTGAGACAAACTTTGCTGAATTTACCTGCCAGCAGTTGCGTGTCCTCCCTTTCTTTTAAGGCCGATGGAGACGCACGAGTGTAAGGAGAACGGTGAATGGTGGCCGTTCATAAGCCAGGATCATCAGAAACCGCAGAGTAAATTTTAGGAACGTAGACGTAGGACAGCGGAGAAAACTTCACTCAGGGACTTCAGTGAACACTCCTTACAATGCTGAGGCCTGACACGCCTATTTCCTGGGGGCAACCCGGCTCCTGCCCTAGGTAGTTTTGTTGAGCGTGCCTCCCTCAGGTGGTGCCTTTTCTCTCCCAGCAATATTGCTCCGTGAAATTCTGCCGATGATCAAAACTGTTTGCCATGGCTTTGTCCTTTCACCTCATTGGCCTCATCTTTGAAGGACAAATGCTTTTCTACACGGGTGCTGCCTCCATGAGCTTTCCTTTGTCTTGGCTCAATCGATGCAGATTCCTGTGCTGAATACGCCATGGACTAGCACAGGTGGGTTCTTGTCAGTATACCGGGCAAACGCAGCAATTTCGATTGTCAAGACCCACCTGGCTTGATCAAGGTTCTTTATTCCAGTGAAAACGATTTGTATCCAAATTCTAGAGGAGCACCAGTGTGCCTCTGGGAGCTACACGCGGGCCTGCTGAACAGAGGCTCCGGAGTTTTCATTTTCTGACTAAAATTCAACACGGAATTTCATGGATCTAAGGAAACCGTGAATTGTGGACGTACCAGATTCTCACATCTTCATTGTCTAATGGAAGCTGCAGTTTCCCAGTCTGATCCGGCTGCCACTTCATTTCTGGCAATGACCATTCAATTGTGGACGTTCAGCCTTCTTCGGGATTCTCTTATACCGGCATGTTCCCGCGCCACATAAAGACCACTCGGTGGAGGTTTCTGTGACTCAGGACAACTCTTTATTTCAGGCGTCTAGAACAAAGGGAATTCACAGAGGTTGATGATCACTTATTAAAGTCCCGTTTCTCTATGACGCCCACTGATGACACTTCTACATCTGAGGGCAAAGAGCTCGTGCAGCATGATATTCTCATTTCAGCCACGCCGCCTGCATTTCCTGCCTTGCAGAAAAATCTTTCCCAGTGTACTTCTTTAAAATGCTGCAAAATAGTGGGACAGAAGATTTCGGTTTAGCGTTAACTTTAAACGGGCATAGGTACAGGCATGTGGGCATGTTTAGAGACAGTGTTTCACTGGTCTAGGGTAAAGGGTGAAGTGCCTGGGTTCCCGTGCTTCACTACTGTATGGCCTCAAGATGATGTGTAGGCACAGCGGCAAATCCATCGGTGGCAATTCTCTCATATTGTCATTGCGATGGGAAGATTCCTTATTCGCTAGGAAATGTTTTACTGTGGAAGACGGGTCACCACAGAGCTGTCTCTTTTGTGTTGAGACAAACTTTGCTGAATTTACCTGCCAGCAGTTGCGTGTCCTCCCTTTCTTTTAAGGCCGATGGAGACGCACGAGTGTAAGGAGAACGGTGAATGGTGGCCGTTCATAAGCCAGGATCATCAGAAACCGCAGAGTAAATTTTAGGAACGTAGACGTAGGACAGCGGAGAAAACTTCACTCAGGGACTTCAGTGAACACTCCTTACAATGCTGAGGCCTGACACGCCTAGTGCCTGGGGGCAACCCGGCTCCTGCCCTAGGTAGTTTTGTTGAGCGTGCCTCCCTCAGGTGGTGCCTTTTCTCTCCCAGCAATATTGCTCCGTGAAATTCTGCCGATGATCAAAACTGTTTGCCATGGCTTTGTCCTTTCACCTCATTGGCCTCATCTTCGAAGGACAAATGCTTTTCTACACGGGTGCTGCCTCCCTGAGCTTTCCTTTGTCTTGGCTCAATCGATGCAGATTCCTGTGCTGAATACGCCATGGACTAGCACAGGTGGGTTCTTGTCAGTATACCGGGCAAACGCAGCAATTTCGATTGTCAAGACCCACCTGGCTTGATCAAGGTTCTTTATTCCAGTGAAAACGATTTGTATCCAAATTCTAGAGGAGCACCAGTGTGCCTCTGGGAGCTACACGCGGGCCTGCTGAACAGAGGCTCCGGAGTTTTCATTTTCTGACTAAATTTCAACACGGAATTTCATGGATCTAAGGAAACCGTGAATTGTGGACGTACCAGATTCTCACATCTTCATTGTCTAATGGAAGCTGCAGTTTCCCAGTCTGATCCGGCTGCCACTTCATTTCTGGCAATGACCATTCAATTGTGGACGTTCAGCCCTCTTCGGAATTCTCTTATACCGGCATGTTCCCATGCCACATAAAGACCACTCGGTGGAGGTTTATGTGACTCAGGACAACTCTTTATTTCAGGCGTCTAGAACAAAGGGAATTCACAGAGGTTGATGATCACTTATTAAAGTCCCGTTTCTCTATGACGCCCACTGATGACACTTCTACATCTGAGGGCAAAGAGCTCGTGCAGCATGATATTCTCATTTCAGCCACGCCGCCTGCAGTTCCTGCCTTGCAGAAAAATCTTTCCCAGTGTACTTCTTTAAAATGCTGCAAAATAGTGGGACAGAAGATTTCGGTTTAGCGTTAACTTTAAACGGGCATAGGTACAGGCATGTGGGCATGTTTAGAGACAGTGTTTCACTGGTCTAGGGTAAAGGGTGAAGTGCCTGTGTTCCCGTGATTCACTACTGTATGGCCTCAAGATGATGTGTAGGCACAGCGGCAAATCCATCGGTGGCAATTCTCTCATATTGTCATTGCGATGGGAAGATTCCTTATTCGCTAGGAAATGTTTTACCGTGGAAGACGGGTCACCACAGAGCTGTCTCTTTTGTGTTAAGACAAACTTTGCTGAATTTACCTGCCAGCAGTTGCGTGTCCTCCCTTTCTTTTAAGGCCGATGGAGACGCACGAGTGTAAGGAGAACGGTGAATGGTGGCCGTTCATAAGCCAGGATCATCAGAAACCGCAGAGTAAATTTTAGGAACGTAGACGTAGGTCAGCGGAGAAAACTTCACTCAGGGACTTCAGTGAACACTCCTTACAATGCTGAGGCCTGACACGCCTATTTCCTGGGGGCAAACCGGCTCCTGCCCTAGGTAGTTTTGTTGAGCGTGCCTCCCTCAGGTGGTGCCTTTTCTCTCCCAGCAATATTGCTCCGTGAAATTCTGCCGATGATCAAAACTGTTTGCCATGGCTTTGTCCTTTCACCTCATTGGCCTCATCTTTGAAGGACAAATGCTTTTCTACACGGGTGCTGCCTCCCTGAGCTTTCCTTTGTCTTGGCTCAATCGATGCAGATTCCTGTGCTGAATACGCCATGGACTAGCACAGGTGGGTTCTTGTCAGTATACCGGGCAAACGCAGCAATTTCGATTGTCAAGACCCACCTGGCTTGATCAAGGTTCTTTATTCCAGTGAAAACGATTTGTATCCAAATTCTAGAGGAGCACCAGTGTGCCTCTGGGAGCTACACGCGGGCCTGCTGAACAGAGGCTCCGGAGTTTTCATTTTCTGACTAAAATTCAACACGGAATTTCATGGATCTAAGGAAACCGTGAATTGTGGACGTACCAGATTCTCACATCTTCATTGTCTAATGGAAGCTGCAGTTTCCCAGTCTGATCCGGCTGCCACTTCATTTCTGGCAATGACCATTCAATTGTGGACGTTCAGCCCTCTTCGGAATTCTCTTATACCGGCATGTTCCCATGCCACATAAAGACCACTCGGTGGAGGTTTATGTGACTCAGGACAACTCTTTATTTCAGGCGTCTAGAACAAAGGGAATTCACAGAGGTTGATGATCACTTATTAAAGTCCCGTTTCTCTATGATGCCCACTGATGACACTTCTACATCTGAGGGAAAAGAGCTCGTGCAGCATGATATTCTCATTTCAGCCATGCCGCCTGCAGTTCCTGCCTTGCAGAAAAATCTTTCCCAGTGTACTTCTTTAAAATGCTGCAAAATAGTGGGACAGAAGATTTCGGTTTAGCGTTAACTTTAAACGGGCATAGGTACAGGCATGTGGGCATGTTTAGAGACAGTGTTTCACTGGTCTAGGGTAAAGGGTGAAGCGCCTGGGTTCCCGTGCTTCACTACTGTATGGCCTCAAGATGATGTGTAGGCACAGCGGCAAATCCATCGGTGGCAATTCTCTCATATTGTCATTGCGATGGGAAGATTCCTTATTCGCTAGGAAATGTTTTACCGTGGAAGACGGGTCACCACAGAGCTGTCTCTTTTGTGTTGAGACAAACTTTGCTGAATTTACCTGCCAGCAGTTGCGTGTCCTCCCTTTCTTTTAAGGCCGATGGAGACGCACGAGTGTAAGGAGAACGGTGAATGGTGGCCGTTCATAAGCCAGGATCATCAGAAACCGCAGAGTAAATTTTAGGAACGTAGACGTAGGACAGCGGAGAAAACTTCACTCAGGGACTTCAGTGAACACTCCTTACAATGCTGAGGCCTGACACGCCTATTTCCTGGGGGCAACCCCGGCTCCTGCCCTAGGTAGTTTTGTTGAGTGTGCCTCCCTCAGGTGGTGCCTTTTCTCTCCCAGCAATATTGCTCCGTGAAATTCTGCTGATGATCAAAACTGTTTGCCATGGCTTTGTCCTTTCACCTCATTGGCCTCATCTTTGAAGGACAAATGCTTTTCTACACGGGTGCTGCCTCCCTGAGCTTTCCTTTGTCTTGGCTCAATCGATGCAGATTCCTGTGCTGAATACGCCATGGACTAGCACAGGTGGGTTCTTGTCAGTATACCGGGCAAACGCAGCAATTTCGATTGTCAAGACCCACCTGGCTTGATCAAGGTTCTTTATTCCAGTGAAAACGATTTGTATCCAAATTCTAGAGGAGCACCAGTGTGCCTCTGGGAGCTACACGCGGGCCTGCTGAACAGAGGCTCCGGAGTTTTCATTTTCTGACTAAAATTCAACACGGAATTTCATGGATCTAAGGAAACCGTGAATTGTGGACGTACCAGATTCTCACATCTTCATTGTCTAATGGAAGCTGCAGTTTCCCAGTCTGATCCGGCTGCCACTTCATTTCTGGCAATGACCATTCAATTGTGGACGTTCAGCCTTCTTCGGAATTCTCTTATACCGGCATGTTCCCGCGCCACATAAAGACCACTCGGTGGAGGTTTATGTGACTCAGGACAACTCTTTATTTCAGGCCTCTAGAACAAAGGGAATTCACAGAGGTTGATGATCACTTATTAAAGTCCCGTTTCTCTATGACGCCCACTGATGACACTTCTACATCTGAGGGCAAAGAGCTCGTGCAGCATGATATTCTCATTTCAGCCACGCCGCCTGCAGTTCCTGCCTTGCAGAAAAATCTTTCCCAGTGTACTTCTTTAAAATGCTGCAAAATAGTGGGACAGAAGATTTCGGTTTAGCGTTAACTTTAAACGGGCATAGGTACAGGCATGTGGGCATGTTTAGAGACAGTGTTTCACTGGTCTAGGGTAAAGGGTGAAGTGCCAGGGTTCACGTGCTTCACTACTGTATGGCCTCAAGATGATGTGTAGGCACAGCGGCAAATCCATTGGTGGCAATTCTCTCATATTGTCATTGCGATGGGAAGATTCCTTATTCGCTAGGAAATGTTTTACCGTGGAAGACGGGTCACCACAGAGCTGTCTCTTTTGTGTTGAGACAAACTTTGCTGAATTTACCTGCCAGCAGTTGCGTGTCCTCCCTTTCTTTTAAGGCCGATGGAGACGCACGAGTGTAAGGAGAACGGTGAATGGTGGCCGTTCATAAGCCAGGATCATCAGAAACCGCAGAGTAAATTTTAGGAACGTAGACGTAGGACAGCGGAGAAAACTTCACTCAGGGACTTCAGTGAACTCTCCTTACAATGCTGAGGCCTGACACGCCTAGTGCCTGGGGGAAACCCGGCTCCTGCCCTAGGTAGTTTTGTTGAGCGTGCCTCCCTCAGGTGGTGCCTTTTCTCTCCCAGCAATATTGCTCCGTGAAATTCTGCCGATGATCAAAACTGTTTGCCATGGCTTTGTCCTTTCACTTCATTGGCCTCATCTTTGAAGGACAAATGCTTTTCTACACGGGTGCTGCCTCCCTGAGCTTTCCTTTGTCTTGGCTCAATCGATGCAGATTTCTGTGCTGAATACGCCATGGACTAGCACAGGTGGGTTCTTGTCAGTATACCGGGCAAACGCAGCAATTTCGATTGTCAAGACCCACCTGGCTTGATCAAGGTTCTTTATTCCAGTGAAAACGATTTGTATCCAAATTCTAGAGGAGCACCAGTGTGCCTCTGGGAGCTACACGCGGGCCTGCTGAACAGAGGCTCCGGAGTTTTCATTTTCTGACTAAAATTCAACACGGAATTTCATGGATCTAAGGAAACCGTGAATTGTGGACGTACCAGATTCTCACATCTTCATTGTCTAATGGAAGCTGCAGTTTCCCAGTCTGATCCGGCTGCCACTTCATTTCTGGCAATGACCATTCAATTGTGGACGTTCAGCCTTCTTCGGAATTCTCTTATACCGGCATGTTCCCGCGCCACATAAAGACCACTCGGTGGAGGTTTATGTGACTCAGGACAACTCTTTATTTCAGGCGTCTAGAACAAAGGGAATTCACAGAGGTTGATGATCACTTATTAAAGTCCCGTTTCTCTATGATGCCCACTGATGACACTTCTACATCTGAGGGCAAAGAGCTCGTGCAGCATGATATTCTCATTTCAGCCACGCCGCCTGCAGTTCCTGCCTTGCAGAAAAATCTTTCCCAGTGTACTTCTTTAAAATGCTGCAAAATAGTGGGACAGAAGATTTCGGTTTAGCGTTAACTTTAAACGGGCATAGGTACAGGCATGTGGGCATGTTTAGAGACAGTGTTTCACTGGTCTAGGGTAAAGGGTGAAGTGCCTGGGTTCCCGTGCTTCACTACTGTATGGCCTCAAGATGATGTGTAGGCACAGCGGCAAATCCATCGGTGGCAATTCTCTCATATTGTCATTGTGATGGGAAGATTCCTTATTCGCTAGGAAATGTTTTACCGTGGAAGACGGGTCACCACAGAGCTGTCTCTTTTGTGTTGAGACAAACTTTGCTGAATTTACCTGCCAGCAGTTGCGTGTCCTCCCTTTCTTTTAAGGCCGATGGAGACGCACGAGTGTAAGGAGAACGGTGAATGGTGGCCGTTCATAAGCCAGGATCATCAGAAACCGCAGAGTAAATTTTAGGAACGTAGACGTAGGACAGCGGAGAAAACTTCACTCAGGGACTTCAGTGAACTCTCCTTACAATGCTGAGGCCTGACACGCCTAGTGCCTGGGGGCAACCCGGCTCCTGCCCTAGGTAGTTTTGTTGAGCGTGCCTCCCTCAGGTGGTGCCTTTTCTCTCCCAACAATATTGCTCCGTGAAATTCTGCCGATGATCAAAACTGTTTGCCATGGCTTTGTCCTTTCACCTCATTGGCCTCATCTTTGAAGGACAAATGCTTTTCTACACGGGTGCTGCCTCCCTGAGCTTTCCTTTGTCTTGGCTCAATCGATGCAGATTCCTGTGCTGAATACGCCATGGACTAGCACAGGTGGGTTCTTGTCAGTATACCGGGCAAACGCAGCAATTTCGATTGTCAAGACCCACCTGGCTTGATCAAGGTTCTTTATTCCAGTGAAAACGATTTGTATCCAAATTCTAGAGGAGCACAAGTGTGCCTCTGGGAGCTACACGCGGGCCTGCTGAACAGAGGCTCCGGAGTTTTCATTTTCTGACTAAAATTCAACACGGAATTTCATGGATCTAAGGAAACCGTGAATTGTGGACGTACCAGATTCTCACATCTTCATTGTCTAATGGAAGCTGCAGTTTCCCAGTCTGATCCGGCTGCCACTTCATTTCTGGCAATGACCATTCAATTGTGGACGTTCAGCCCTCATCGGAATTCTCTTATACCGGCATGTTCCCATGCCACATAAAGACCACTCGGTGGAGGTTTATGTGACTCAGGACAACTCTTTATTTCAGGCGTCTAGAACAAAGGGAATTCACAGAGGTTGATGATCACTTATTAAAGTCCCGTTTCTCTATGACGCCCACTGATGACACTTCTACATCTGAGGGCAAAGAGCTCGTGCAGCATGATATTCTCATTTCAGCCACGCCGCCTGCAGTTCCTGCCTTGCAGAAAAATCTTTCCCAGTGTACTTCTTTAAAATGCTGCAAAATAGTGGGACAGAAGATTTCGGTTTAGCGTTAACTTTAAACGGGCATAGGTACAGGCATGTGGGCATGTTTAGAGACAGTGTTTCACTGGTCTAGGGTAAAGGGTGAAGTGCCTGTGTTCCCGTGATTCACTACTGTATGGCCTCAAGATGATGTGTAGGCACAGCGGCAAATCCATCGGTGGCAATTCTCTCATGTTGTCATTGCGATGGGAAGATTCCTTATTCGCTAGGAAATGTTTTACCGTGGAAGACGGGTCACCACAGAGCTGTCTCTTTTGTGTTGAGACAAACTTTGCTGAATTTACCTGCCAGCAGTTGCGTGTCCTCCCTTTCTTTTAAGGCCGATGGAGACGCACGAGTGTAAGGAGAACGGTGAATGGTGGCCGTTCATAAGCCAGGATCATCAGAAACCGCAGAGTAAATTTTAGGAACGTAGACGTAGGACAGCGGAGAAAACTTCACTCAGGGACTTCAGTGAACACTCCTTACAATGCTGAGGCCTGACACGCCTATTTCCTGGGGGCAACCCGGCTCCTGCCCTAGGTAGTTTTGTTGAGTGTGCCTCCCTCAGGTGGTGCCTTTTCTCTCCCAGCAATATTGCTCCGTGAAATTCTGCCGATGATCAAAACTGTTTGCCATGGCTTTGTCCTTTCACCTCATTGGCCTCATCTTTGAAGGACAAATGCTTTTCTACACGGGTGCTGCCTCCCTGAGCTTTCCTTTGTCTTGGCTCAATCGATGCAGATTCCTGTGCTGAATACGCCATGGACTAGCACAGGTGGGTTCTTGTCAGTATACCGGGCAAACGCAGCAATTTCGATTGTCAAGACCCACCTGGCTTGATCAAGGTTCTTTATTCCAGTGAAAATGATTTGTATCCAAATTCTAGAGGAGCACCAGTGTGCCTCTGGGAGCTACACGCGGGCCTGCTGAACAGAGGCTCCGGAGTTTTCATTTTCTGACTAAAATTCAACACGGAATTTCATGGATCTAAGGAAACCGTGAATTGTGGACGTACCAGATTCTCACATCTTCATTGTCTAATGGAAGCTGCAGTTTCCCAGTCTGATCCGGCTGCCACTTCATTTCTGGCAATGACCATTCAATTGTGGACGTTCAGCCTTCTTCGGAATTCTCTTATACCGGCATGTTCCCGCGCCACATAAAGACCACTCGGTGGAGGTTTATGTGACTCAGGACAACTCTTTATTTCAGGCGTCTAGAACAAAGGGAATTCACAGAGGTTGATGATCACTTATTAAAGTCCCGTTTCTCTATGACGCCCACTGATGACACTTCTACATCTGAGGGCAAAGAGCTCGTGCAGCATGATATTCTCATTTCAGCCACGCCGCCTGCAGTTCCTGCCTTGCAGAAAAATCTTTCCCAGTGTACTTCTTTAAAATGCTGCAAAATAGTGGGACAGAAGATTTCGGTTTAGCGTTAACTTTAAACGGGCATAGGTACAGGCATGTGGGCATGTTTAGAGACAGTGTTTCACTGGTCTAGGGTAAAGGGTGAAGCGCCTGGGTCCCGTGCTTCACTACTCTATGGCCTCAAGATGATGTGTAGGCACAGCGGCAAATCCATCGGTGGCAATTCTCTCATATTGTCATTGCGATGGGAAGATTCCTTATTCGCTAGGAAATGTTTTACTGTGGAAGACGGGTCACCACAGAGCTGTCTCTTTTGTGTTGAGACAAACTTTGCTGAATTTACCTGCCAGCAGTTGCGTGTCCTCCCTTTCTTTTAAGGCCGATGGAGACGCACGAGTGTAAGGAGAACGGTGAATGGTGGCCGTTCATAAGCCAGGATCATCAGAAACCGCAGAGTAAATTTTAGGAACGTAGACGTAGGACAGCGGAGAAAACTTCACTCAGGGACTTCAGTGAATTCTCCTTACAATGCTGAGGCCTGACACGCCTAGTGCCTGGGGGCAACCCGGCTCCTGCCCTAGGTAGTTTTGTTGAGCGTGCCTCCCTCAGGTGGTGCCTTTTCTCTCCCAGCAATATTGCTCCGTGAAATCTGCCGATGATCAAAACTGTTTGCCATGGCTTTGTCCTTTCACCTCATTGGCCTCATCTTTGAAGGACAAATGCTTTTCTACACGGGTGCTGCCTCCCTGAGCTTTCCTTTGTCTTGGCTCAATCGATGCAGATTCCTGTGCTGAATACGCCATGGACTAGCACAGGTGGGTTCTTGTCAGTATACCGGGCAAACGCAGCAATTTCGATTGTCAAGACCCACCTGGCTTGATCAAGGTTCTTTATTCCAGTGAAAATGATTTGTATCCAAATTCTAGAGGAGCACCAGTGTGCCTCTGGGAGCTACACGCGGGCCTGCTGAACAGAGGCTCCGGAGTTTTCATTTTCTGACTAAAATTCAACACGGAATTTCATGGATCTAAGGAAACCGTGAATTGTGGACGTACCAGATTCTCACATCTTCATTGTCTAATGGAAGCTGCAGTTTCCCAGTCTGATCCGGCTGCCACTTCATTTCTGGCAATGACCATTCAATTGTGGACGTTCAGCCTTCTTCGGAATTCTCTTATACCGGCATGTTCCCGCGCCACATAAAGACCACTCGGTGGAGGTTTATGTGACTCAGGACAACTCTTTATTTCAGGCGTCTAGAACAAAGGGAATTCACAGAGGTTGATGATCACTTATTAAAGTCCCGTTTCTCTATGACGCCCACTGATGACACTTCTACATCTGAGGGCAAAGAGCTCGTGCAGCATGATATTCTCATTTCAGCCACGCCGCCTGCAGTTCCTGCCTTGCAGAAAAATCTTTCCCAGTGTACTTCTTTAAAATGCTGCAAAATAGTGGGACAGAAGATTTCGGTTTAGCGTTAACTTTAAACGGGCATAGGTACAGGCATGTGGGCATGTTTAGAGACAGTGTTTCACTGGTCTAGGGTAAAGGGTGAAGCGCCTGGGTCCCGTGCTTCACTACTCTATGGCCTCAAGATGATGTGTAGGCACAGCGGCAAATCCATCGGTGGCAATTCTCTCATATTGTCATTGCGATGGGAAGATTCCTTATTCGCTAGGAAATGTTTTACCGTGGAAGACGGGTCACCACAGAGCTGTCTCTTTTGTGTTGAGACAAACTTTGCTGAATTTACCTGCCAGCAGTTGCGTGTCCTCCCTTTCTTTTAAGGCCGATGGAGACGCACGAGTGTAAGGAGAACGGTGAATGGTGGCCGTTCATAAGCCAGGATCATCAGAAACCGCAGAGTAAATTTTAGGAACGTAGACGTAGGACAGCGGAGAAAACTTCACTCAGGGACTTCAGTGAACACTCCTTACAATGCTGAGGCCTGACACGCCTATTTCCTGGGGGCAACCCCGGCTCCTGCCCTAGGTAGTTTTGTTGAGTGTGCCTCCCTCAGGTGGTGCCTTTTCTCTCCCAGCAATATTGCTCCGTGAAATTCTGCTGATGATCAAAACTGTTTGCCATGGCTTTGTCCTTTCACCTCATTGGCCTCATCTTTGAAGGACAAATGCTTTTCTACACGGGTGCTGCCTCCCTGAGCTTTCCTTTGTCTTGGCTCAATCGATGCAGATTCCTGTGCTGAATACGCCATGGACTAGCACAGGTGGGTTCTTGTCAGTATACCGGGCAAACGCAGCAATTTCGATTGTCAAGACCCACCTGGCTTGATCAAGGTTCTTTATTCCAGTGAAAACGATTTGTATCCAAATTCTAGAGGAGCACCAGTGTGCCTCTGGGAGCTACACGCGGGCCTGCTGAACAGAGGCTCCGGAGTTTTCATTTTCTGACTAAAATTCAACACGGAATTTCATGGATCTAAGGAAACCGTGAATTGTGGACGTACCAGATTCTCACATCTTCATTGTCTAATGGAAGCTGCAGTTTCCCAGTCTGATCCGGCTGCCACTTCATTTCTGGCAATGACCATTCAATTGTGGACGTTCAGCCTTCTTCGGAATTCTCTTATACCGGCATGTTCCCGCGCCACATAAAGACCACTCGGTGGAGGTTTATGTGACTCAGGACAACTCTTTATTTCAGGCCTCTAGAACAAAGGGAATTCACAGAGGTTGATGATCACTTATTAAAGTCCCGTTTCTCTATGACGCCCACTGATGACACTTCTACATCTGAGGGCAAAGAGCTCGTGCAGCATGATATTCTCATTTCAGCCACGCCGCCTGCAGTTCCTGCCTTGCAGAAAAATCTTTCCCAGTGTACTTCTTTAAAATGCTGCAAAATAGTGGGACAGAAGATTTCGGTTTAGCGTTAACTTTAAACGGGCATAGGTACAGGCATGTGGGCATGTTTAGAGACAGTGTTTCACTGGTCTAGGGTAAAGGGTGAAGTGCCAGGGTTCACGTGCTTCACTACTGTATGGCCTCAAGATGATGTGTAGGCACAGCGGCAAATCCATTGGTGGCAATTCTCTCATATTGTCATTGCGATGGGAAGATTCCTTATTCGCTAGGAAATGTTTTACCGTGGAAGACGGGTCACCACAGAGCTGTCTCTTTTGTGTTGAGACAAACTTTGCTGAATTTACCTGCCAGCAGTTGCGTGTCCTCCCTTTCTTTTAAGGCCGATGGAGACGCACGAGTGTAAGGAGAACGGTGAATGGTGGCCGTTCATAAGCCAGGATCATCAGAAACCGCAGAGTAAATTTTAGGAACGTAGACGTAGGACAGCGGAGAAAACTTCACTCAGGGACTTCAGTGAACTCTCCTTACAATGCTGAGGCCTGACACGCCTAGTGCCTGGGGGAAACCCGGCTCCTGCCCTAGGTAGTTTTGTTGAGCGTGCCTCCCTCAGGTGGTGCCTTTTCTCTCCCAGCAATATTGCTCCGTGAAATTCTGCCGATGATCAAAACTGTTTGCCATGGCTTTGTCCTTTCACTTCATTGGCCTCATCTTTGAAGGACAAATGCTTTTCTACACGGGTGCTGCCTCCCTGAGCTTTCCTTTGTCTTGGCTCAATCGATGCAGATTCCTGTGCTGAATACGCCATGGACTAGCACAGGTGGGTTCTTGTCAGTATACCGGGCAAACGCAGCAATTTCGATTGTCAAGACCCACCTGGCTTGATCAAGGTTCTTTATTCCAGTGAAAACGATTTGTATCCAAATTCTAGAGGAGCACCAGTGTGCCTCTGGGAGCTACACGCGGGCCTGCTGAACAGAGGCTCCGGAGTTTTCATTTTCTGACTAAAATTCAACACGGAATTTCATGGATCTAAGGAAACCGTGAATTGTGGACGTACCAGATTCTCACATCTTCATTGTCTAATGGAAGCTGCAGTTTCCCAGTCTGATCCGGCTGCCACTTCATTTCTGGCAATGACCATTCAATTGTGGACGTTCAGCCTTCTTCGGAATTCTCTTATACCGGCATGTTCCCGCGCCACATAAAGACCACTCGGTGGAGGTTTATGTGACTCAGGACAACTCTTTATTTCAGGCGTCTAGAACAAAGGGAATTCACAGAGGTTGATGATCACTTATTAAAGTCCCGTTTCTCTATGATGCCCACTGATGACACTTCTACATCTGAGGGCAAAGAGCTCGTGCAGCATGATATTCTCATTTCAGCCACGCCGCCTGCAGTTCCTGCCTTGCAGAAAAATCTTTCCCAGTGTACTTCTTTAAAATGCTGCAAAATAGTGGGACAGAAGATTTCGGTTTAGCGTTAACTTTAAACGGGCATAGGTACAGGCATGTGGGCATGTTTAGAGACAGTGTTTCACTGGTCTAGGGTAAAGGGTGAAGTGCCTGGGTTCCCGTGCTTCACTACTGTATGGCCTCAAGATGATGTGTAGGCACAGCGGCAAATCCATCGGTGGCAATTCTCTCATATTGTCATTGTGATGGGAAGATTCCTTATTCGCTAGGAAATGTTTTACCGTGGAAGACGGGTCACCACAGAGCTGTCTCTTTTGTGTTGAGACAAACTTTGCTGAATTTACCTGCCAGCAGTTGCGTGTCCTCCCTTTCTTTTAAGGCCGATGGAGACGCACGAGTGTAAGGAGAACGGTGAATGGTGGCCGTTCATAAGCCAGGATCATCAGAAACCGCAGAGTAAATTTTAGGAACGTAGACGTAGGACAGCGGAGAAAACTTCACTCAGGGACTTCAGTGAACTCTCCTTACAATGCTGAGGCCTGACACGCCTAGTGCCTGGGGGCAACCCGGCTCCTGCCCTAGGTAGTTTTGTTGAGCGTGCCTCCCTCAGGTGGTGCCTTTTCTCTCCCAACAATATTGCTCCGTGAAATTCTGCCGATGATCAAAACTGTTTGCCATGGCTTTGTCCTTTCACCTCATTGGCCTCATCTTTGAAGGACAAATGCTTTTCTACACGGGTGCTGCCTCCCTGAGCTTTCCTTTGTCTTGGCTCAATCGATGCAGATTCCTGTGCTGAATACGCCATGGACTAGCACAGGTGGGTTCTTGTCAGTATACCGGGCAAACGCAGCAATTTCGATTGTCAAGACCCACCTGGCTTGATCAAGGTTCTTTATTCCAGTGAAAACGATTTGTATCCAAATTCTAGAGGAGCACAAGTGTGCCTCTGGGAGCTACACGCGGGCCTGCTGAACAGAGGCTCCGGAGTTTTCATTTTCTGACTAAAATTCAACACGGAATTTCATGGATCTAAGGAAACCGTGAATTGTGGACGTACCAGATTCTCACATCTTCATTGTCTAATGGAAGCTGCAGTTTCCCAGTCTGATCCGGCTGCCACTTCATTTCTGGCAATGACCATTCAATTGTGGACGTTCAGCCCTCATCGGAATTCTCTTATACCGGCATGTTCCCATGCCACATAAAGACCACTCGGTGGAGGTTTATGTGACTCAGGACAACTCTTTATTTCAGGCGTCTAGAACAAAGGGAATTCACAGAGGTTGATGATCACTTATTAAAGTCCCGTTTCTCTATGACGCCCACTGATGACACTTCTACATCTGAGGGCAAAGAGCTCGTGCAGCATGATATTCTCATTTCAGCCACGCCGCCTGCAGTTCCTGCCTTGCAGAAAAATCTTTCCCAGTGTACTTCTTTAAAATGCTGCAAAATAGTGGGACAGAAGATTTCGGTTTAGCGTTAACTTTAAACGGGCATAGGTACAGGCATGTGGGCATGTTTAGAGACAGTGTTTCACTGGTCTAGGGTAAAGGGTGAAGTGCCTGTGTTCCCGTGATTCACTACTGTATGGCCTCAAGATGATGTGTAGGCACAGCGGCAAATCCATCGGTGGCAATTCTCTCATGTTGTCATTGCGATGGGAAGATTCCTTATTCGCTAGGAAATGTTTTACCGTGGAAGACGGGTCACCACAGAGCTGTCTCTTTTGTGTTGAGACAAACTTTGCTGAATTTACCTGCCAGCAGTTGCGTGTCCTCCCTTTCTTTTAAGGCCGATGGAGACGCACGAGTGTAAGGAGAACGGTGAATGGTGGCCGTTCATAAGCCAGGATCATCAGAAACCGCAGAGTAAATTTTAGGAACGTAGACGTAGGACAGCGGAGAAAACTTCACTCAGGGACTTCAGTGAACACTCCTTACAATGCTGAGGCCTGACACGCCTATTTCCTGGGGGCAACCCGGCTCCTGCCCTAGGTAGTTTTGTTGAGTGTGCCTCCCTCAGGTGGTGCCTTTTCTCTCCCAGCAATATTGCTCCGTGAAATTCTGCCGATGATCAAAACTGTTTGCCATGGCTTTGTCCTTTCACCTCATTGGCCTCATCTTTGAAGGACAAATGCTTTTCTACACGGGTGCTGCCTCCCTGAGCTTTCCTTTGTCTTGGCTCAATCGATGCAGATTCCTGTGCTGAATACGCCATGGACTAGCACAGGTGGGTTCTTGTCAGTATACCGGGCAAACGCAGCAATTTCGATTGTCAAGACCCACCTGGCTTGATCAAGGTTCTTTATTCCAGTGAAAATGATTTGTATCCAAATTCTAGAGGAGCACCAGTGTGCCTCTGGGAGCTACACGCGGGCCTGCTGAACAGAGGCTCCGGAGTTTTCATTTTCTGACTAAAATTCAACACGGAATTTCATGGATCTAAGGAAACCGTGAATTGTGGACGTACCAGATTCTCACATCTTCATTGTCTAATGGAAGCTGCAGTTTCCCAGTCTGATCCGGCTGCCACTTCATTTCTGGCAATGACCATTCA